>NC_058052.1:8275482-8589857 GCF_020085105.1 Siniperca chuatsi
AGTCTCGGTATGTTGTTTCTGTGGGGGTTACTTGTACTTTCAGCTACTGGCAATAATGACTTGTTGTCTCTGTCTATTTGTGGGTTTTTGTTTGTTTGTTTTTGTTTCTAATGGAACTGTAAACTTTAGTGTACAGGTTGAACAAAACAATAGTCGAAATGTGTTGTTTCATCATGTCTACAGATGCTTTTGAAGCCCATTCTGTTACTTTACAACAGCACGGTATTCATAAATGCAAAGCTTTATTAGGTATCATACATGCTTTACAGTGTGACAGTAATGAATCAGAATATGACTCTCCACTGTGTACTTTGCCTGAGTGGAGGCTGCTGTTCCTGTTGTAAATGGTGTTACAGTGGTCTGTCCACTCCACCCATGGAAAAGTGAATTCCTGGACTGTAAGTCTCTTTCTGCTACAAACCATTATCTTTGATAAAGTGTGTATCCTTGAGGTAGCTCTCAGCCTGAGCCACTGACCGAAAACACCTCTCTGCAAGTGACTTTGCTTGTGTTGACTGTAAATAATGAAAACTGTGTAAAGGTCCTTGAAGGTCAGAGTTAAACAATACGGCAGTAGAATTAAGCTCTGAAGAGAAAACATGGTTTCAGACTATAAGGTTGTATCTGACTGTAAATCAAAGTTGTTTCCCACATATTCATGATTCAAGTTATTTATGCATATGTGGTGTTTTTATTTTTTTTAAAGAATCTTTTGGAAATAGATTTTTAAAAAGATGTAAAAGTACAGCTCTGCCTCTGCACGCGTCAGATACCTTAAAACCATATAATCCAAGCTCATATACAGCCCCAAAAGTTGCTGGTTTTTTATCAGTTATGTTTCCTGTGTTGTAGGTCACCCCTGGGAGTAAAGCTGCCCAGGCCAACCTGTGTATCGGAGACATGATCTTGGCTATCGACGGAGAACCGACAGAGAATATGACTCACTTGGAAGCGCAGAACAAGATCAAGGGGTGCATAGAGGAGATGGTGCTCTCCTTAGACAGGTAGGACGTAGCAACATGTGCCAGTCTGATCTGCATAGCCGCAGGCCTAAAAAACACTGAGTAATATGAGACAGCTCATCCACAATCCAGGTGTGCGAGGAGTGACGTTGTTTTTAGTCATGGCTTTTAAAGTGCGAGTCTGTAATCTGTTACTGCAATCTTTAGTTTGAGAAGTGTATGTATGCTAAGCTATGTTGTAATCCTGTGTCCTGTCGGTGCATTACATCATAACTTTCTGGTAGCGGATGATCTCAAGCAGCAGAGATGTTGAAATGGACTCAACAGGCAGGTTGAAGCAAATATGTTTGTTCAAATTAAGAAGGAACGTATTGAAAGCAGGGTGGGGTAAACTGTCGAAGAAGCCAAGCAAAAGAACATACCTGCAAGGGGTCTGTTGCATTCAAAGACGCATGTATAATATGTTCACGTACAGCTACACAGAAAACCACACCCAGAAATAGAAAAATAATCCAGGTATGTCATATTTAAAGCCAATATGTGTATGATGATTTTGTGATTTCAGCATTTCTCAACAATATTTACGAAGTCTTCTTGTCCTTCCTCTGTTATGCAGGTCAGAAACTAAAATGTGGTCACCGCTATCATCTGAGGAAGGGAGGACACATCCGTACAAGATGAATCTTGCATCAGAGCCGCGGGTGCGTGTCTGCTGTCTCAATATCAAAGCTAAATGTAGGACTTGAGCTTTTAAAATGACTCCCTCAACTCTCTCATTTAGATTGAAATTGGGAAATCCCATTTACAGGTAGCCATACAGTTTCTGGAAGCCTGCACGTTTCTTTCCCACTTCGCCCACAGAGGCTTGTGGGTTGTTTTTTTTTTTTGTTGTTTTTTTTTTTGTTTTTATACTCCCAATGATGAAGTCATTGTTTACTTCCCAACAGGAAGTTTCCTAGGAGACGATAGTTTATCAGCCAAGTTCTGACGCAAGCCTCAGTTCCTGCCTGCTGAGGGGAAAGTTGAGGCCAAAGTGTGAATTCATGTAGGAAACGGTGTGATGTGTCCCCGGCTCTGTGTGTTTCACAAGTCACAGATGTTGTGCATCTTTCTCTCACACTCAATAACACATGTTTCAAGCGCTTGTCTGGAGTCTGTCACTTTGATGTCTCTTCACTGTTTTATTACTTGAAACCATTGCTTCGTACTTTTTAGGCTGTTGTAACACTGGCCAATGCTACAGTAGTGTGTTCAGTTTCTTTGTGTAAGTTTACTTGCTTGCAGAGACTCTGGGGTATTCTGCAATTTAAATGTCAGATGCTTGAAGCATGAGCTATATTTGGAGGCATTTCCGTGTTACCGCTGTGAAGTATGAGCTAGATTTGGTGGTATTTATGTGCTCACTTGGATGGCATGCCAGTGTCGTGACATGTTTGTCTTTAAAGGCCGTTAGCTATAATTAAGGCATAATCCATAGTCATATATTATTGTGCAAATTATATGTGACTTTGAGTCAAACTAGAAGCAGCAGTGAAGAAGCAAATTGGACTGTTTTTGACATTTTCAGTTGAACAATCTCAGTTTTCAAAGTCTGCAGTTGCAACATTATTGAATTCATTGTTAAACACTAGAGGTTGGGTGTTTTCAAATGTTGAGTAATGTTATTAATATCAAAATGTTGACTGCAGGTTTGTACTTGTGCAAGCTCGTAAAAAGAATTCTTAAATAAGATGAGTTCATCTGAAGGCGTCAAAAGTTGTGACCACCATTTCATCAAGTTGGCACTACCAGCGTTGCATGTTTCAGACAGTGTGCAAGTTATTTCACAATACCTGATACCTGCACTCACCACCTGTTGCTCAGTTACTCTAACAGTACAATTTTACATTCGTATTTGCAGGAGGTGAAACATATAGGCTCCACCCACAACAGGAGTGCTCTGCCGTTCACTGGTTTTGGCTCCAAAGTTGTGACCAACCAGTACAACAACCCCTCTGGTCTCTACTCTTCAGAGAACATCAAGAACTTCAACTCCGCTGTGGACGAAGTTAAAACCATGGCTACAGCTAATGAGCCCAACAAGAAGTAAGCTAAGCCTGAAATGACACCACATTAGTCCCATCCAAGTTGAGACTGGATCCCAAGGGGGTCAAGATTAAGTCAAGACAGACCCCAAAGCAAATGCACTGCTATTTGTGACCTTTACCAAAAATGCATTGCTTGAGTTTAAAAGGGTCAGTCGGTATGGACGTTTGCTTGCTCTGTGGGCTGTTATAGGATTACAGAGAAGTTGGAGCTGGGTGATCAGTGACAAAATAAAACTATATTTTTGACTCACCTCATCAATATCAAAAATCTGACGATGTTATAGGTTTGATTGTTGCTTTAAAATAACAACATTTAAACTTTTGATGAGTAATATGTTGCCCTCACAAAGGCAGCCCAGACGGTGTCCTTTGGTGACTGTGGTCTGACAGTCTGAGTTTCCAGAAAATGTACTATATCAGCATGTATAGCATACAATTATTTATGTGAGGATTTCTTTCCCATATCACACACCCTTAGCTCTAATGCAACACTGAGTGAAAATCCAGGCTTTTAAGGACAGAATACTGACACAGATCCATAAAACGTATCGTATGTCCACATACCATCACCTTTAAATCAGAAAGAGCAGGTCAAAGTTTGCCCTTGAGGTTGCTTACATGCTTTAGCTTAATGTTCCATATAGCCCACTTGTTATTGTTGTGTACTGCTTATGTTTCACAATCCATTAGGTTGAAACAACCCCCAACAGATTTATCTACCATTACCCAACATTATTAGTACTTTTTTATCTTTAACATTAAAGCTACTTTTTTACGCTACATATTCAGGAAAAACATTAAATTTGAAAAGCACTATTTTAAAACTTTGATCAAAGAGTTCCAATGTTTAATCTTAAAAGAAAGAATCGCAGTGCATCAAAGAATCAATTATTTTATTGATTGAAAACACTCTCAGTAGATTTTATAGATTAGTTTGCTCAGCAAAATCTGAGCTTGCAAGATTTAGGCCAGCTCCCAAAAGGCTGGGGGATATCTTTACAAATCATTAGTAGCTATAGTCAAATAAATTAATCAAATTGTATCACTTAATGCAGCCTTTAAGGCCAGGTAAGAATGAAGATATAACACTATTAACTATATCACTATAAAGAAAAACAAAATGCTGGACAACATTTTGTCTTAGATCTCCGCTCTGTTAGGTACTAAACAGAAGTGTAATTTTTCAACATCAAAAAGTGTCTGAGACCAAGAGAAGTCCAAATGAAAATGAGCAAGAGACACCAATAAGCAGAGGTTTTGTGATCTCTTGGACTTTTATAGCCATGCTCTTCATGAATCAACATCAGGAATGATGAAAAGGCAAGGTGTTGTCACCTGAGAAGGTTCTGACATTTTTGTATCCCGTGACTCCTGCAGACATATTTAATGTACACACTTGCTTTGTAGAGCTCCATCAGATCCATCGCAGACAGCCAAGCGGCCGCCTGTAGCTGCAGATTCAGAGGTTTACAAGATGCTGCAGGAGAACCAAGAGTCTGATGAGCCTCCTCGACAGTCTGCTTCATTCAAAGTGCTTCAGGAGATTCTTGAGACAGGTACGGATCCCAGTCATTACATCTTCCTCAAAGGGTACACAATTATCTTTAATTTTTAATTAGATAAGAGATTTCTTGGGTTTTTTGGTTATGTTCCTGATTACTCATTGCTTAAAATGACAACCTCCTATGAAAAGAAATATAGAGGTGTATAAAACCAGTGAAACCTCAAAGTATGTTAAAATTGTTCATCTCTGTGTGTCTGATGTTTGTAGGTGACTCTGATAAACCGTCAGGGTTCAGGAGTGTGAAAGCACCCTCAACAAAGATTGGATCATCAGTGGGGAACACGGAGAAGTTACCCTCCTGTGACAAATGTGGATCCGGGATTGTGTAAGTATTTTATGATTCCTCAGAACTGTTTTACAGATAACATGTTTATTTTGCAGCTCTGAGGAAGTGTACCAGAGTAATTTATGGCTTCATCTGAACCTAAACCTCAAGTATCAGCACAGACCTGCCTTCAGTTTTCCCCTCGGGAGATTCAGTGACACCTGCTGTTTATCTTGCTTAGTGTTTTTACTCTTGGAAAACGTTCACATTGTGACAAAATGTTGTGATGCAACACAAAGGGCCCCAGAGAGTTGTTGTCTCTGTTTGGCGTTTGTCTCCACCTTGTGGCTGAATTTAGTTAAGACCACAGGACAAATGTGTCAGCTGTAGTCTGACCTGAAGTCCTCTTGCCCTGAAATGTGCTTATTTCAGTGGATTTTCCCCAAAACATATTCTATACATTTTTTTTTACTTAATTTGAGTTTGATTCCTTAAAATCTGTGTAGATGCTTTTCAGCAGACTGCATAATTAGGGCTTTTGCTCAAGTCTAGTTAAGATTCATTTACTCACTTAGGGGTTAATTGTGTGCCCAGACGCTCTCAATAACCCTTTTTGATTCTAGGATTATTTACAGAGCTGTGTTGTTGTTGTTTAAAGATATATAGTCTTGTGAAATACTGTACAATAAAATCATTTCATTCTTTGTAGAGACTGTGCCATTTTGAAACATATGAAAATTAATTTAATCATTTCTACACCTTGAACTGTTTGCATAAATTACATGAAACGTCTGTAGTAGCAAGAAAAATATTGTATATCAGCCCTGGTTCAGGTTATGACTCATTTTCTATAAAGACTACACACTATTATCTTACATAGTTAACCGTATATGAGAATCAGAATGGCATATGACATACAATATATGGCCCCCGTAGCTTAGGGGTTATCATCCATGGTTCGAGTCTGGCCGGAACGCTCGTTACATCTCTCGCTCCCTTGTTTCCTGCCATTTCTTTCTACTGTCGGCCTGTAATAAAGGCATAAAAATGCCAAAGGTTGTGTATATATGTATGTGTATGTATGTATGTCAACCCTGTTCACATATGTATACTGTTGCAGTTTTTCATGGTTAGGACTCCTTAGTTCCCATTAAGGGAATCTTAACACTACAGCATTCATTGATGTAGTCATTAGTGTGCATCCAACTTTGTGGCAGCAGTTCATGAATTAGTGTCTGGATAAAGTATAGAATTTTGTGTTAATCAAGTTTAATGTGATCTTTGTATCTCTGCTTCAGGGGGATGGTGGTAAAGCTGAGGGACAAGTTCCGTCACCCCGAGTGCTACACCTGTACAGACTGTGACATCAACCTAAAACAGAAGGGACATTTCTTTGTGGAGGACCAGATTTATTGCGAGAAGCACGCACGCGAGCGAGTGACTCCGCCCGAGGGCTACGACGTGGTCACTGTCTTCCCCAAGTAGAGCGCTCACTGAGCTCAGCCTCGGACTGCACGCCACGATAGGACACCATGACGTAATCCGAGACATCGCAACATTTAGCTCATGCTACTCCTGAGACTCGAAAATGGTCTTCTCTCGCATTATGCTTCAGTACAGTCACTGGTAGGACAGTAAAGAACCACATCTTTGAAAATGTTGATTTGCACATTAACTTTGGCATCTAAAGGAAACTCGATGAATACTATGAGGTGATGGCATTCATTTTTTTTCTCTCCCTAAAAAAATATTTTCCCATTTGAATGACAGCCACTGTGTTTAAGTAATATTTGTCTTTGTATATGTTCATTACGCTCTTTTGAATCATGGAAACAATGGAAAGCCAGACAACTTTTCACCCCAAGAGACAGTTTTCTACAGTTTTATTAAATAAATAGACCTACTTTTATGCAGCAAAACCACATTTGAATATCATTACCAAATAAATATTTTAGCTTGCACCAATTATCTCTGTCTTCTTAAATCATTGATTGTGCTTCATGGTCTTTTATCAAAACTGTTTAAGATTGCTTTGCAAAAACTGTGAGTGCAAGTGGTCATGAAATCATGTTCTAAAACATGAATAGCAGAAATAGCCTCAAATGACAGTTAAGGCTTACTTTGGAAAGTACTTCATCTTTTAAACAGTAATTCTGAACCAATTCAGTTTTGTGACTCTTTCTGAACTCAGTTTAAGTGCTTTTAAAGAATAAATTCACACTGAAGATAGGAAACGCTGCTGCACTGCTCTGTATGGGCAGAAGCATGTGTTTCTGGCCCATTAGGATCTCAATCAATGACACTTGCTCTGACATCACTGATCACTGTGTCTGCAAGTGCAACATGCCTAAAAGTGTTCACCCCATAGGGAGCAGTGCAGCAGCACTTGTGTGTTTTATGTGACCCTTGACAGATGGGCAGTCACTAAGAGTTCCTCATAAAAAGATGGACGTCATGAAAAGTCAACAGTGCCATGTGTTTTTGAGATCATTTTCACCACAGAATGACTTGAAATAAAATGTAACAGGGATAACACTGGCTTGATCTCTTGATAAAATCTTACAGTTCATTTCACGAGCTGACGTGTAGAACTTGGTTGGGTCAAAGTCAGGTGAGGTCACATAACCAAACTCTGAAGATAAGCCACTTGTTGGGCTGCTTTCATCAGATCCCACCGGTAGGTAATCCGGCGTGTGTCCGAGTTGGTCGGCCATGCGCAGAGTCTCGGTCAGAGCCCAGATGTAGTTGTGGGCAAAGCGCAGAGTTTCGATCTTGGTCAGCTTCGCGTCCTCCGGCAGTGCCGGCAGGATGCTCCTCAGCGCGTCCAGAGCGGAGTTCAGGTTGTGCATCCGGTGGCGCTCTCTGTCGTTTGCCTTCATCCTGCGCCTGCCCCGCTGTCCAGACTTCTCACGTCTGGGTTTGTGTTTTCGATTTTTCACTGAGGAGGCTTCCCCTCCGATAACAGTCAGTGGTTTTCGAGGCACATTTTCACTGGAGTCTTCTGAAGCGTCACCAGCTTCGTTCACTGGGTTGCGAACAGAAAACCTGCTGAGCGTCACTGCGTCTCTGGGTGTGTGCAGGTCATTGGGGGCGCACCGTACTTTAGGAGACATCCTGTGCAATTTAAATGTACGTTAAATATAATCAAAACTCTAATGCATAACCACAAAAGTAAAAGAGCATTTACAACTATTTAACAAGAGTTTGCAATAAGGAAACAATGTTTTAAAGAGTCTTTCTAGAAGTTTTTCTTTTTTTAAGCTGAAAATCGTATTTCCCTAATTGTTCCATAAGCCTCTTAACTTGTTTATAAATCTACCACTTTGCTGAAATGATTTCACTTATTTCCAGTGCAGGTTTTTACCTCTTTAAGAGTTAAGTGATAAAGGGAGGCAGAATAAGCATGTAACTGCACCACTATCTAGAAAATCTATCTGGAAAAGATCAAATAATAGATAAAAAAAAAACTCAGATGGATGCATATATTTGCACTTACTTGACAGGTGATGCTTGGATGAAGGGGCAGCCAGTCGTCCTTGTTAATCCTCTCTCGTAGCTGGAGGCAGCAGACACTGTATATGTGCAGCTGACAGTGACGGATGGATGCGCATCTCTGTTATTTTATATGGCCTTTATCTTATCTTTTTGCACGGTGGACGCCTGAATCAACAGCGCATGTCAAGTGGCCAATCAGCTTCCAGGCAGGGCGTCCTTCACCCTCTCCCCCTCTCTCTCATTCTTCACAGTGCCCTCTTTCTTTGTGTATTCTTTGTGATTTTCAATCAAACACACGTGTGTGGTAAAGTGACATATATGTATGCCAGGTTAACAATAACAGTACTTTATATTCCTGATGGAGATCAAACTCGATGTTTCTGGTAGGGAGCGAAAATCAACCATCAATTCCCCAAAGTTCGGGCATCTTATTGTAACTGTTCACACACACTCTTCATTATACAGTAATAACATCTTGTCAGTAATGCAGTAATTGCTGCATCTCACAGAGCCAATGCTGGACGTCTTGGTAGAAAACAGTATTGGGAGCTTTGCTTTATCTTGGGGTTCAGTGAGACACGCTTATTTCTGATGCACAAAGTAGAGATTATCACTCAGACTCCAAGCTGGACTGTATTTTTGCCATTTCAGTTTCAGCCAGAGTGCAGGAGCTGGAGTGTTCCAGGCATCAAAGAAAAGGTGCTGACATAAACTAAAGAAATATATAAATATATCTACTTTTTACGCATAGAAATTCTTCATCCACAACTTAACTCTGTAAGAATGATCTGGTACACGAGTGTAGATAGCAAGTGTTCAGCTCCATTGGAAGCTCTCAAGGCCAGTCAGAACTTTGTTTTTGTCATCAGTAATAATGTATGTCTTTAATGTTAATAAAGAGACGCTGGCAGGGCCTTTAAATTAGGCTAGTTGTATTTTTTTATGCGCAAAGGCTATGGAATCATAGGAAATATTTAACATATCACTGTATTTCTTTCCACAAAGAAATCTTTTAGCACGAGGTGTGAGTTTGCTTTTGCAAATGTTATCAAATCTCTATGGATACTCCAGGATACTTGTAATGCCACATTTTACGCACTCAAGATATTGGCACATGCCGTGCAGGGTACATAGTGGTCTGGCTTCTAAAATCAGCTTCAAGTGCACCGCAGTACTGAAAAGGGAGGTAAAAACAACAGCATCTCTGCGATTATTTTCAAATAAATACTTTATTATTAAGTATGCACTTGCGTATTTTTGATTCTGCGCATATCACATGACCTGGTAATCTTGGCATTAAAGAACTTTAGGCTGCTGAAAGTTGGTCCTTACTTGAGTGTTGTCATACGTTATTTCAAAGAGTAACACATCTCTTTGTTAGCTCAGAAAATCAAATCTGATCGATATCAAAGAAAATGTCCTTTTTAATGCCACATATATTTGGACAAACATTTGCTTAATGCGTTAGAGCGCAAATCACCGGTAGTTGGACAAAGACATTTACGCATGGGGCCACCTAACAAAGAGTATTAGAGAGAGTGAAACCTGTTGCGTGAACTGATAGTACAAAGGGTCTTCTTGTGTGTCACAACAATAAAAGCTCCATTTCTTCTGTAATGTTAGCCTATATGTGTGCGCTATGACATCTCCAAAAGCATGTCCACTATCGCCACAACTCCGTGGCGCATACCATTTTTATAATATAACTTAACTTTTAGAAAGTTAAAGATTAGTAAAATATGTCAACAATATGCAGACACGTTTCGGCTCTGGTGAGGGGGAGAGGTGGAGTGTGGCAGAGCTCAAACATGATTTACAATTGCCAACAAAGGGTCACAAAAAGCTCTCCTTAACTTTCTGTCTAAATATGTGTTTTGGGAACAATCTGATAACCATATGCTTTCAATAAACTGGACAAATACACTAGTGAGATACGAGATGGTGCCTTGCAGTTATAAAAAGCACGAAAAGTCTAAAGTAAACTGAATATTACCACTTTACAAATAATCATTGATGCCAAATCCATATTCGGATATCATGGACAGGTGTGGGTTTGAAGTTGTCAGTCTCTCTCTTTGATTTTTATCAGTGTGCTGTAGTGTCCTGCTTGTTATGCAAAGTATAGGCAAACATTAGCGCCCAGTTGCTGTGGAAATAGCAGATATCGGAGCAGACTTGGTACGAAAAGTGATTTAACAATATTTAACAATAAACTGAGCAAGCTCCAGAGCAGGTGATACCTGCCCGATGCTCCTGATTAATACTTCCTCTGCTACTTCACTTTACGGTCTCTTTTGCTTATTTATTAAACGAAATCTATTTATTATTATTTTAGCAAACAGAGGTACCAGGTGGGGCTTTATTTCCGTGCTCAGCTTTTTGTTTGAAGGACGTTTTGAGGGGGGCAATCAAAGTCCACCAACTCGCTGACCAGATTGTTGTCATCCCAAACTAGCAGCGAAGCCATTCAATGCGCCCCCCTCCTCTTCTTCTTTCTGGCAAAGAGCTGCCGGAGAGAAAAAAAGAAAAAGGAAACTTCTTCAAGAAAGGAAAAACATCTTAAAAACATTTAATTGCAACACGGATGCCATATGTACACCTCTTGTGAACCCCCCCAACAATGTGACTGCCTTTTAGAAAGTATGAGTGCGCCTTTGGAGACGTGTGCGCTTTTGGAGAGGTGCGCGCGTCGTGACCAGAATGACCCCGAACACACTTTAGACAAGAAGTAATTCACTTTTAATGTGCTTTGGAGTTTTCTTTCACAAGCAATGCTTTGTACCTCTCACCTCATCTTTTGAAGACAGTGTACACCAATTACAGTGGAATAGCTGGCCTATGGAGACAGTTTGTCTTTCTGTAAAGATTGGACATTTTAAGCACGAATAGGGCTGTAGCTGCAAGTCGCCTCCTTTCACCCCCTAAACTAATGCAGAATGTTTTTTCTTTCTTCTGATAGCTTGTTTACAATGCTAAACCTTGTGTTCATTAGTGGCTCTTTGTGGATTAAAAGAACAAATGTGGATTTTCTATAAGTGGATTAAATCCTCAAAAGAAATGTAACATTTAGGCGACGTTCATTTATAAATGTATAATTTAAGATTGACTTTTCTATAAAAAGCTAATATACCAGGAGGTCTTTCTTGCAGGGCTTTTCATTTCAAAGTCTCTAGTGAAATCCAATAGTTCTGCGACAACTGTTGCCTAATCTACAGACGTTTTTTTGGCATACATTATTTTAGTATTCTGCATTGCCACTGAGTAAGTCGATCATAAACAAATACTCGTTTAACTGACTGGTAAGGATACTTTGTCGGGTCCCTGTAACTGGTGGACCTGTTGCCATTTTCTCACAACTCTCGTAGAATTAACAGTAAAATCAACAGAAGAATTAATTGTTCGAGGAAGGCAGCAAACTCTGAAGTGTGATAGCAGTTGCATCCCAAGCAATTATAATTACCCTAAATGTACATTTTTAGAAAATGATCTTATAAATAAGTTTTGGTTAATTGTTGCAAATGTGCACGTGACGCCCAGTGGTGCTGTGACGAACATGATGCACAAGCCATCCAGCGCCATTTAACCGCACTACAAACCTGACTGTATAAGGGATAATAATCAGCAGCATGTCACATACAGCCACCCTGTGCACTACAGGCTGAGCTCACTGACTGAGTTATTGTTTCAAAAATGTTGCTCCATCCATATTACATCGGTAATGATTATTTGAGTAATACAGTAGTTCCTTTGTTGCTCTTTTTATAGTAGCATTTTCACTTCATCAGTCCAGCTGCAGCATTAATATTAAAGTTTAAAAAAAAAGAACAGAGTCCATCTCAAGTAGAAATGAGATCGTTATCTGCAGCATGTGTCTCCATCATATTGTTGTTGGAGGTATGAGTGCAGTACCAGTGCTCGGCTACTCTGAGGCGCTGTTTTTACTCCTAAAACATTTCAGGTCGTTACAAAAGCGACACCAAATGGTGCCTTCATTTAATGTCGAAAATATGGAAACTATGAGTAGAATAAAGGTGAGCAGCCCAACACAGTTGGAAATATGAGTGTGCCACAGAATTATCACCATTTTCTAAATGCAGAACCTCAGAAATACAAGGCTGTCAGTTCGGTCGTCACCTTTTTGTTTTTACGCAACAGCATTTGGTTTCTAAAAAAAAACATACATTTCACACCCATAAGCATTTTCTTGTCACAAAAGAGTAGCTCAATACCACGTGATTCATCAAAATAACAGTTCCACCGTCATATTAATTATCATAGCCTACTCGTAGACGTAGCTACCTTTAAGGACACCGTCATCTGTAGCCTTTTTTTCCTGATAATGTGGGGGGTTTAGCAACCTGCGGGAGCCTATGTTATATTCTAGTTCCAAAATGTTCCATTTTGACTACAATTCTGGCCAATAAATAATGAAAGAATTAAATAATTTATTATTTCCCCACCAGAATTTCATTTATGGAGGTGTCCAGAGTCGTCCAGTAAAAACCAAGAATCTCCAAACCTGTTGTGTTTGAATTCTTCCGATAAATTTAAGGATTAACTGCTGCTTTATGGGTTGAGAAAATTGTTCTACTTGTTGGGCAAAACAAACCATTTAAAAACCGTTGGATTGTGTGACGAAGGCATGGTGACAAAGATGGAAATAGGTCTGTTTTTCTTAGCTCATGAAAAGTTGATGTTGATGTTTTCATGGGACAGTGACCTTAATTGTTGGAAAATAACATTTACAGACGTGACGGAACACGGTTAAATGTAAAAAAATATATATATTAAAAAAACAAGACAATTTAATGATAAAAAATATGAAACTTTACTTTTGAGTCTGGTCAATGACCTGACCTCAGTATTGCTAAATTCCTAGCTATGGCCCTGGTTATGTTGTTATTTTTAATGAATGCACTGACATGACTGAGGCTTGGAGTTTACGAAGAGCATTACAACGCATCAATTCTTTGCTAACTCATCCAGTTGTGGGGTTAAAACGTGCGACGCTTCTCTTAAAAGGAGATCTATAAAGCATGCGACGCCACACGGACAGCAGGTTCGTGTAATTAGACCTAGCCACAGCATTGTCAGATCTACGCATGCTAACACCGCGCGCGGCTACATCAGACTGCTGGTTACTTCCTGATTCGGCGTTAGCTTGCTGCTGTGTTTGATAGTAGCATGTAGATGAGAGCTGAAGACTCAGAGCAGGCTGCTGGAGGTGACTTTACGGTGTAGCAGACAAAAAAAGAGGACTTTCGGTGAGCGTTTGCCTCAACAACATGGACTATTGGGTAGGTGTCGCTTCACTTTACTCTGGGTTTTTTTCACCACACTGTGATACACAAGAAGATGGCAGTGCAAGACGCTTGAAGAGACGAAGACTTGTCTATCAATAGCGAAGTGAGCTAATGACCCGACTTGTTTTGCTCTCAGGGATGCTCCAAGTCCACAAACAGTGTGTTTGACACGGACGCTTGTTAGCAAAGCTTTATGTTACAGATTAATGGGTGTTTTTTTTGTAATTTAGAGACACTTAACCTGCATTCATACTTTGGCCCCTGAAATGGGACACTTAACATAAGATGATACCACACTATGTTTCAAACACTTATAATAAGGCAATAAAAGAATGTCTGTGGCTTCATGTTAAGCTTCTATTAAGTCAAATTCTGATTTCTTTTTGGATGAGTTGCCTGGTAGTAAGGTTTGAAGCTCTCTCCTATTGTTTATTGTAGCACCCATTGTTTAAAATTAGAGATCCTGTTTAACTTAAACCTGCAGGAAGTTTAAACAAAGCATTACTCTTAGTACTGCCACCAGAGAGCTATTGAGATTTGTGGTATGTTTCCTCAAAGGGGCAGAATCAAGTTTTTTGTTAGACAGAGGCTCGTCTGACACATATCTGCTGTCACTGCAAAATTAAACTCCAAACCGTCTTGACTCCTCCAGGTCAATTCACGGAGGAGAAAGAAGAAGTAACTAAGTTTCATTTTGATTTTGGCCCTAATGTCAGTTCATGTCATGACAGCCTCCAAGGCTTTGTAGCCAGTTAAAGAAAACTTTACAGAGATACCACAGCTGCAATTATTTCCCCCTGAATAATTTCTGGGACTCTCTTTGACCAAAAGCCATGCTGATGGTGTGCTCGTGGTCTGTTTTCCCTTGATGTATCCAGGAGCAGCCACCTCACACTCAGTACATTTCCATGAGAACATGACCTCCCCTCTGAGACAACAAAAGCTCTCCTTACAGAATAGTCAAATGTTGTATGAGGGGGAATGGGCGTCCACTGCTCAACAATGAGTTGGACAATACTGGTACAAGAGTCTTTGTGTGAACTCTGTATAAGTTTTCCTGAGGCAAAGATAGCACTGAATGCTTTGGAAAAGTGCGGGTGGACCTGAAGGCGGAATATAGACCGATAATGTGTTGGATCACAGAAAGAGGCCTGTCTGTATCTTAAGTGGCAGACTTGCCTTTTGCACTGATGTTAGATAACACCATTTAATCTTTTCTTTATGACAGATGCGTGGCAGAGATCATTGATGGGCTTTGCACCTGCACTCTACCTTTTTTGCATTCAAACATTATCCCTGCCATGAAAACTCAAGTCAAGCCTTTCGGTCAACACGTGTTGATTGCTTATTTTCCGTTGCTTCCCACTCGGCTCTATGCAGCTGATCTTGCCAAACCAGTACAAGAACATGTTATCCAGACGGGCAGGTATGACAGCTGCAGTCTGGGCAGGGGGGCGGACTCACGTGGCTCACTGACATCCCTCCACTAAAGCTTCATTCACTAAAACAACTTGATATTCTCATCATGAAACTCATTATGTCTGAATTTTTCACCGTAAGCGGATGATGCTTTGAATGATTAGGCTGAAATAATAGCTCACATCCTTTCAGGTTGAGATAACGACTGAGAAACGTTCTGACATAATAAAGACAGTGTTTCAATTGCAGAAGGGAACTTGCCTCATTATACTATTATGGGATGTTTATTTCAGGCAGCACAGACTGCTTACGGATTACTTAAGATATTGTCTTTTGAACTTTAAGCTTTTCTCCATCTGATTGTGGCTGAGGTGGAGAAACAAGCGTCCTCGCTATCAGACTATTGTGTCGTAATAACACAACTCGGTAGAGATAATGGAAAGATCATTTTGCTGCACTTATGAAATAAGTGTTGTAAGTTATTTATTCACTGATCTACTGTATATCTTTTTTTTGAGTAGCATAAAGGGAACTACAAAACAAAATCTCATTATACAACCTTGTGTTGTAAAATGATCAATAAATCGATCTTGTATCTTGAAATAGTCAATGAGTCATTTACTGTGATGTTGCTGTGATTTTAGGCTGTGCAAATCACTATATTCACATTCAGAGCAGATATTTCAGCATTTATTGGTGATCAGACTTAGAACTAAATATACAAAATCATTTATAGGTCTGTCTATTTTAAGGGGAGCTTCCTGTCTTGTCTGATCATGATTGATCCCCTCTGCTGGCTGGATGTGTTGTTGCCGGTTTAGGTGCTGGGAGGAGTCTGGTGATAGTTGTTAGCTCTGCGCGTTCTCTCACCTGGAGAAGGAAGAGACAACTGACAGTATTAGTGTGTGTGGGGAAATTGAACTCTCTAGGTCTGACAATGTCCGATGTAAGTACTTCAATTTGTGATATTGGGCTTTATATAATTAATACTGACTACTAACCAGCATTAATATAATTGTTTATAGTAGATCATACCAGGATTTTCAAAATTTTGCATATAATTGTCTTAATATGGGAGAGCTGTGTTATTGAACTCAATTACTTTGGTGTTGTGGACTTCTTTGACTTCAGCACGTTGTGAAAGTATGTTCTAGCACTGGGGAAAGTTTATTTGAAAAATTAGTTACTTGCCTTTTTAAAAGTAACTAGTTACGAAGTTACTCATTCTTAAAAGTGAGTATTTTTCAGTTTCATGGAGTATATGTGTTGTCAGTCGCTGTTTTGAAATTCAAGGCAAATCTCTCTTGGTCTTGAACAATTGTCATTTACTGTGCATGTGAAATGCAGGCACATAAATCATTCATCTTGTCTCAAGAATTTCTCTCCTGTTTTGCAGCCTGTAACTCTGTTGTGACAGTTCATTCAAAGCAACCTTAACATATTGAAATACATGTATGTGTCTCTGTGGCCAGAGTGCCTTGGAGGTGTATAAGGAGATGGTCCTGCTGTACCTGGAGGAGGGCCGGCGCCAGGTCAACTCGCACTGCGTTAACCTGGAGCCGTGGCAGATCATCGGAGCGACAGTCATCACCACTCTTGGAGCAGTCTGGATTAAAGGCTTCCTATTCCAGCAAGAAAGTAATCTTTCACACATGATACATGGGTACAAAGTAGGCCTGTTGGGGACTAAATCAGAGATGATAACACATCTCATTTCATGAGCTAACAATCTCCTAAAACTGTTGCGATCATGTTCACAAAGCTTTTTGTGTCAGTGCTCCTTTTTGGTCAGTTTAGTTGCCAGTGAGTTTATGAGTCATATTCTCTGAATTGTTACCATCCAGTCAAACTCTGCTAATCTACTGTATGGTATCTGAAAATGTGGTCTGAGCAATTAAGTGAATAGCTTTTTAATGAACAGGCGTTTCTGGCACTGTGCACTTAGTATCCTCTAGTACAGTACTTGTTTCTCAAGTATGTTTGACTGAGAAATCAGTAAGACTTTCTAGATCTGCAATCAATCAATCAGTGGTTGAATTCCTCAGCAACAAGGTCAGCTCCACCCATCTTACTTCAGCTCTTAGAGTGAAGTCTAGCTGCATGTCTTCAGACCTTTTCAGGGTCAGAATTAAAAGCGTTGTGAATATGGCTCCAATTTTCATAGGCCACGTCTTGTCTTGACATGTGATTATAGGTCATAGTCAGCTGTTTAATGTTTGTGGTTGAACGTGTGCCAGCTTTTCACCACAGCTGCTGCCTTGTCTTTTTGGCTAATAGGTCTCACATCCCGAATCAAGAAGCAGTGCTTTCGACTCATCAGAAAAATACCCTTTGTTGGCGTGGCAGTAAGTATCAGTGGTGAATGTGTTCCTTCTTTTCCCAGCAGATGTGCACAGACTCTGTCGTCTGAGGCTCTTATGAGTCATTCTTGGATGACTGAGTATAGCATGCGGGGGGGGGGGTGTCAGACCTTTGGCACACTTAACAACATGCACTGGTGATAACATTCAGTTACTTCTGCTCATTATGTCACCAACGAAGAGCTCACTTTCAGGCTTTATCAAAAATTGGCTTGTGTTGATAACACAACATGTTGTCACGTTCAGTCTGAAACACAGTTACTTCACCTTCGCTCATTTTAGGGAATGTCAAGCTTCATTTTACTGTTGTTTTTACTGCATCCAGAGACAGTTGATGCCCATAAAGTAACTTTGTCCTCTCTTTATGACAGATTCAGAGCCAGCTCAACAAGGCTTTGGATGACATGTCTGCTAGTCTGTGTACTCTGAAGGAGGGGATGAGCTACACTAAAGAGCTGCCCTCTGAAGGTCTCTCTCAGAGCCAAGTGCTGGACAAAATCAGACAGTACGAGACTCTGAGTAAGTCATCATTCATTCCTGAGCTTCATGGTTCATTATCTGTACAGCTGACTTCCTGAAGAGTATTTCTACTCTTCATTACTGATAAGAAAACCAGTGATTTCTGAGGAGACGATGTGTCGTTGCAGATGAGGTGAAGTGGGAGAAAGGACGTGTTTCGGGTGCAGTGTACTGGGGTGATGAATCACTGACCAATCTCCTGGTGAAGGTATGTGTCTTTGTATACATCTCCGGACTTTGGCGTCCTAAGCATGAATAGTCAAGGTTGAACTTGAATACATTTTGCTGTTAGCTACAGTAAGCAGGACTTGAGTTATTTTTTTGTTTCTTTTTTGTATTTTCTTTTGTTAAACAACTCCTGTTCATTCCTCGGAAAGAGACTACTGCCGCCCTGGTCTGTGTGTCTGTTCCTAACTCACAGTAAATATTTGGAGTTTATCTAAATCTTTACTCCTTTTGTCACTCTTGTTTGCTTTTGTTCCTAGGTATATGGTGATTTTGCATGGAGCAACCCACTTCACCCCGACATCTTTCCTGGCATAAGAAAGATGGAGGCAGAGGTTGTAAGAATGGCTTGCACACTTTTCCACGGTGGACCTAACTCCTGTGGCACAGTAAGTTATCATAAACATATACTCACACATTGTATAAGCTAAGGATGGATGGATCTAAAGCATGGATTGATTTGAATTAAACAACTCTTTGCCCTTTTTTTTTGTCCAGGTTACTTCAGGGGGAACTGAGAGCATACTGATGGCCTGCAAGGCATACAGAGACATGGCGTATGAACGTGGTGTCAAATACCCTGAAATGTAAGAGGAGCTTTATTAGATATGGTTGATGAGTAATGTCAGTTTTCTTGTATAGAATTATTAATTTCTGCAATCCAAAGTCCAACTGATCCAGGGTCTTCTGATTTCCATTTAAACATTTATTTTTTGGGGCTTTAATTAAGATTTCTGTAAGCTTAACGGAGCACCAGGACTAAGGTTTAAATTGGTGAAGTTACCCAGAAGACAAATTTCAGGGTCCACTGGGAAATGAATCCCATGGATTTGTGATATGATGTTGCATTCATTTTGACAACTTCTTCTGTTTTAACACCAAAATAAAAAGGTATCTAATTTTAAGATGAAAAAGCACATTTTCTTTACTTTTTTTTTTGGCATTTTGGCTTACATTCTGAATTATTAAACTTGTACAACATGTACTTGTCAACCTTGAATAACATGATAAGGCAGCACTGTACTTAATTATGTTTATGCCAATAAATTTGAATTTGAATACAAGACGTGGGACCATGTTAAGGCTTGTTCTTGACTGTGTTTTCCACAGAAGTTCTAACATTATTTTTGTGTTCTCCTACTCCGTGCAGTCTTGCACCTGTGAGCGTCCACGCAGCCTTTGACAAAGCAGCACATTACTTTGGGATGAAGCTTGTTCACATTGCCCTTGACAAGAAAACTATGAAAGTAGACGTGAAGGTGAGAATACAGTACACACAGACAGTATGTGCTAATTGGCTGATATTCTTAGACATTAGTTATTCCCATATTGTTTCTTCTCTTTCAAGGCTATGAAGAGAGCCATCAGCAAAAACACTGCCATGCTTGTGTGCTCAGCGCCTCAGTTTCCTCATGGAATCATGGATCCCATTGAGGAAGTAGCCAAGGTCAGAAGTGAGACATTTTTCCACTAAGTAGGATTGAGATGAAAGCAGGGAAGTCAAATCTCTGACACTTTCCCTCGGTGTGTTCCAGCTGGCTGTACGCTACAACCTCCCGCTGCATGTGGATGCTTGTCTGGGAGGTTTTCTCATTGTCTTCATGGCCAAGGCTGGTTATCAACTCGCCCCATTTGACTTCAGGTTAAAAGGTGTTACCAGCATCTCTGCAGACACCCACAAGGTAAGGAGTGGTTGTTTATTTCAGTCAAATCAATGCTTACTTACTTTTTTCCTGTTTGTCCTTCACCCAACTAAAAAAACAAATACACAAGATTTATTAAAAAAAGTCATGATGTCTAATAACAAATCCTGGAAAACTGACATTGTATTATGTGTAATGCGATAGTCATGGAATTTATAGACCAATGTTTAATTTTAACGTTTTATAGTATTCTAATTCTGTATTTTGTGTGTGTGTGTGTGGGTGTGTGCGCGCGCTTGTGTTACTACGTTCCTCTCCAGTATGGTTTTGCCCCCAAAGGTTCCTCAGTGATCCTTTATAGTGATATAAAGTACCGTCACTACCAGTACTTTGTAGCTCCAGACTGGCAGGGGGGGATCTACGCCTCGCCCTCAGTTGCAGGCTCCAGGCCTGGAGGAATCATCGCCGCCTGCTGGGCGACCATGATGCACATGGGAGAGAATGGATACGTAGATGCCACCAAGAAGATCATCAGCACAGCACGCAAAATCAAAACAGCGTAAGACGCTTATTAACACTAAAGTCACGATGTGTTAAAAACAACACCAGAGCTCTTGAACTTTGATTTCATACAAAAGTTATCTTATCACCTCCAACATTTTAAATCATTTTGCTGTTTGTTTTTTTATTGACAGAATCTGCAAGATAAATGGTGTGTTTGTGTTTGGGGATCCAGAGGTGTCAGTGGTGGCAATAGGCTCAGATGTTTTTGATATTTTCCGTCTGTCTAATGCCCTGACGTCAAAGGGCTGGAATCTGAACACACTGCAGTACCCATCCAGGTACACATAAAAACAAATCAAATAATTTAAAAAATGTACTATTGTGATAAATAGTCAGAAGTGTAACCACTGTATGATCTTCTCTTTCACAGCATCCACATTTGTTGCACAGTTCTGCACACACAGTCGGGCGTCGCTGATCAGTTTATCTGTGATGTCAAAGAGCAGGTTGCCATCATCATGAAGAACCCCAAAGAGAAAACCACAGGAATGGTGAGCCAGCTTTGCTTGCACACTTGTTCACATTGCATTCCTACACTGAATATACAGTACAATGTTTAGTTGGTACATTTATATAGAATTAGTCTCTAAAAGAGCAGGTATGTGTACATTTCATATCATGTTGAGTGAGTTTTATCATCCCAAACAATAAGGATATACAAGGACACTGCAGCACTAAACAAGTTGGCTTTTGAAGTTCTGTTGTAATAGAAAAAGTGTTAATTTAGTAGTACAGAATTTTGTAGATGAATTGTGTGGAAAAGCCCACACTTTAAAAATAGCATTGCTTAGAA
Source organism: Siniperca chuatsi (assembly GCF_020085105.1). Classification (NCBI taxonomy): domain Eukaryota; kingdom Metazoa; phylum Chordata; class Actinopteri; order Centrarchiformes; family Sinipercidae; genus Siniperca; species Siniperca chuatsi. The sequence goes on from NC_058052.1 coordinate 8,296,682, forward strand.
AATTCTGTAAAAAGACATGCAGTGGAGTATGATAGCATAAGATGTGTTGTCTATCTAAAGCAATAATGGTAAATGACCCAGTTCTCAAAATCAATAACCCAGTCCATCACAGGGCTACCACACATTGACAAATACCTACCTACACCTACAGTCAGAGTACAGTTTCCAATTCAGCTGACCTACATGTCTTCGGACTGTAGGAGGAAACCAGAGAACGCAAAGGAGAGAGTAGTCCACCCTGTTAGTGTGTATTCAACCTTTGCATCTATAATTAAGGCCAAACTTTAATTTCATCTTTGGACAGCTTGCAAGTGCAGCCAAGTGTGAGTACAACTTCCATTTGTATTGAGGCATGACAAACCATGTGAAATATGTTTGCCAATCTCTATTGTGTACCATGCTGTTGGTACACGTGGCGTTTTGTTTTCCTGCTGCACAAGCTGTCGATTCAAGTTGACAAACTGCATGTGCTGTTCTGTGTGTCAGTTTTAAATGGAGTGGAAACAATATTTGAATAACAGAAATGAAAACAAAGGCCATACAAAGAGCAAAATTCTACTGAAAAATAAATCCTGAGATTTCAGTAAAATAACAATATTCATATGCAGCTGTCTTGATTTTTTGTCTGGGGGAGGGAGCCCACAGTGTCAGACTTTGAAAACCCCTGGGCTAACACAGTTACTCTCCATCTACAGTGTATGTATACAGCTCAGAGAAAATCTGTTAAAAGGTATGCTGGGAGATGTAGGAGAACACTAACAGAAGTGCAAGCAGTCAAGGCAGGTTTATAAGTGGTTACACCAAGAAAAGTAATCATCAAATATTTCCTGAAATGCTCTGAACACCACAGACTGGTGATAATCTATTAGTGTAAAAAGGATATGAGTGTGTGTTCTGTTATTTCTGTGCACTTATGAACTCACTCGTGTCTTCCTGCTGTTTCAGGGAGCAATCTACGGCATGGCCCAGTCTATCCCAGACAGATCCATGGTGACAGAGATCTCCCGAGGTTTCCTGGACTGTCTCTACAGCACTGAGGTATCCAAGTCAAACACCAGCCACATGAACGGCAATGGCAAAGCCCACTGAAGTGGGTTTGGACCCTCCTGACTCGACGCCACCGCACGCAGGGAAACGCGCTCGCCTCCTCCCAGACCTCTGAGTTAATCGCTCAACGGTTGCCTTATCTTGCATACCTACACCATATGGAAAACATCTGCAAAGATCTTTAAAGCACAAACCATCGTCATGTTAATCAGCCCAGAGGGAAATCGCTTGTAACACTGTGCCTTAGTGGCACAGAGAAGAAATGACTGGTTCCAATCAAGTTTTAGTCTTTTAATTTGATGTCATTAATGTAGTGGAAGTTTGTCTTATTTTCTTTGTTTCAAAAGTTCATTTCAATTTTAGCTTTTGTTAAATGCATATGTTTTTCATAATCTCCACTGACTGTATAGCAAAACCATTTTGTTTGTTTGTTTGTTTTTTATGCCGGAACATTTCAGCTCGCTGCCATCACTGCTTCGCTAGCTGTGATGACTCGGCAAAAACGCACACCACTGAAAGCTTGTTAGAAGCGCTGTATTGCCCTCTAGCATGAAACCTGATGTACTGCTCTAGACTGGCTCTACATGTGGAGGCCTGTCGATGATGTACGTTGTCATTATCATGTAATAGTTCTCTGGAAAACAGCATTTTTAATGTAAAAGCACTGCAATGCCCTGACAAGAACATATCAGGTTAATCTGTTAATCACTTGAAACTACAATTCCGATGTTATGGTCTGTAAGCATGAACATGCATGTTCTTGTTTGTTAGCAGTTAGTATGATGACATTCATTTAGTTTTGCATTCGTGGTCCATCTACAGGGGTTGGATTTGTAGACAGAGGGAGAATGATTTGGATAGTGGGAGCTTTTAATGACATTAATATTCAATAAAATTGTCTTTAAATTTAAATTGGGGAAAAGTTGTAACCAGGACATGAACATTTTATTAGCGGCTAGTGGAATCCAAAGCTTATCAGCCACTCTGGATATTTTATTGTTTTCAGAATTGGACAAGGGTTTCTACACAGTAGCTGGCTTGTAAAGTAAGACAATGAAATGTAACATCTTTTAACAGACTGGACTGAAGGCTGTTTCCAACCCTGGTCTACTGTATATTATCAAGAAGCAGGAACTCAATATTTCCTCTATAGTCTGCATAGAGTCACCTGCCTACCACCTTGTTTTAAGTTGTCTCCTAATTCAATCTACCTCAGTTTCTACTCAATGCAAATGTCATTTATTCATCCACTGAAACACATTCTAACAGGGCAACTGTTGTTTTTGTTTTCCATTTCTAACATAAACTTCACAATGTTAGGGCATTTGACTAACTATAATAAAGTGTTCTTAGACATACTGATACTGAAAGGAAACAGATCCACTGTGATGGAGGTTTTTGATCCAAGACAGATTTGATAGTTTTATCTTGGAAGAACCACACTCTGCTCTGTCTGAATGTGGATATATTTTGGTAAATACCCATTCAGCAGGATATGTACACATTTACTAACAGGCTGACAACTTGACGATGCATACTGTAACACCAAAATTACATTGTGTTCTTTCTTTCATGTGCTTTCCTAATATTGCTTGTTGAAATTGTGTATTTCCATGAAATAATGTCTTTGTTTGTGCAATATATAACTTTTCCTTTTATAAAGTGAAACGAGGGGTTATGCTCTACTATTAATGTTTCAGAGATAAGACAGAAGCATAGTTTTAAATGACAGCATATCAGCCGTGTTAGTGTAATTTAACCATTTGTGTGACCACTGGGTGTTTATTAATAACTTAATTTGTGAGACTTTTTTGTTTTCAACAATTGTGTTTTTACATACTGAGCAATTTTAAAGAGATTAGACATGAATGTATTTAGGTTCTCAAATGTGCGGCGATTTTTCCATCTTTTAGTCCGTGCCTGATTAAGACTGATGACAGAGGATGTAATGCCCCCACTAATGATTGAAGTTTATACCATAATGTGTCCATCCATCCATCTTTAAATACTGTGCCCAGTGACAGGGTGTGGAAACCCATGCCCGTGCAAAAAAAGAAAAAAGAAGACTTGACAATGACTCATCCTGTTTGCTTTGGAGAAATATCTGCAAAACTTGTGACGATTGAATAGCCATGAAATCTCTTTTGAATAAAACCTTTTAATGCAAATTCCTCTTTATTTCCTCGCATTAACTGAAAGCAACTACACACTAACAGATTCTTTAGAGGTCTGCAGATAAAATCTAAATTGTGTCCTGGTTTGTGTCGTTGCAGTTCGGTGACATTATGTAGCAATAATGAGCGTTCACCTCTGTGCATTCAGAGGTTTGAACTCATGACGTCATAGCAGATTTTCTCTAACATCCTCAGGGAAATTGGTTTCATAAAAGCGACATCGTTGAGGTTCCCCTGTCTTTCAAACATACACAGGGTGGATAAAGCAAGACAAACACCTTAAAATATAATGCAAACAAATACAACCTTACATTGGTCTCAAAATGTTTAATTTTGTAGAGAACACAACTAATTTGTTTTGGAGTACTGGATTGCATTATATTGTAAGGACTTTTGTCCAGCCCTGTAGCCACGTTATCATCATGTAAGGTTTAAAGATTGTTGTTAAATCTTTGTTCATGTCAGAGTGCATCCTTATTCAGCAGATTTATTTTAAGTTAGGAAGCGATTGCTGGTTTCTCCCAGAAAATGATCCATAGCAAACACTATTAATCCACTCAGAGCAGTTAACACAGGTACACCACAGCAGATGGTCTTACAGTGTTGTGTTTTCAATAAAATGCATTCAGTCTGATGAGAAGATCCTTTCCTGGTCATTTTTCAGTTACGACAGTTTGACAGAAAATAACATTTACTAACAGTAAAGTACAAAAACACTTGGCACAGAAGACACTAGTTGTGGCAGAAAGACACATGTACCATTGTGAATCTTATCTGTTATAACAGCTGGAATGGTTGCTGAGAAATTACTTGAATTCTTTAGACTTTACTGTATAAATATGATTTTACCTTACCGTTCTCATTTATTCACCAAGTACAAAACCAACAACTACATATTTTTATAAACACATTGGACCCCTTGCAGTCTAACACCTACAGCTACGTTATTCACAATACACTGACAGCAATTGGTTCATATTCTTTGGATTTGCAGGTCTCATTTTCAGAGATTTCTCATTGGAATGAATAAATGAAGAGTTGTGGCATCCAGCACTTCAGTTTTCACTGTTGAAATGACTGATAATGTGTGTTAGTCACATCAGCGATGCCTGGTCAATGAAGGTGGCCAAAGTGATGTCACGCTGGGACAGCCCCCCACAGTCATGTGTGCTAAGAGTGATCTGGACCTGGGGGAACAAAGGAATATGGAGCAGAGAAGGGGAAACTGAGTATGACACTCATAAGACTAGAACAGGCTTAGTTTTCCTTATGTAAATTTCAGTGTGTTTGCTTAGGCCTAAAGATGGCGCTTTAATGTAAACCACTTCATAGTGGCATCATCCACTCTAGCCTTCCCACTGACATACAGTAAAGCAGAAAAAGATGGAATAAAGTCAAATATCTATCCATGCCTCCATCTGCAAGAAATTGAAGTTTAAGTTATAAAAAGCAAAAAGTTGATTGTCAGCTGAGGTAAAAGCCTTGAGAGCAGTCAAAGTGTCATTTGATGTTTTTGTGTTTAAACCAGCAGAGATGTCAGTTGAAAGGTAAGCACTGAAAGTAAGTGAAGTGTATAGCACAGTAAGTTGTTGAAATGTCAGTTCAGATGTTACAGTGAAATCAATCGAAATGTCAGTTAAAAAGTGAAGAGTTGAAATGAAATGTAGATTAGTAGATCAACCGAGCACAATGCGTACTAATGTTGAAATATTAAAATGTATGAAAATAACGTAAAATGACATTTCTGAAAAAAATGTAGAAGATATAAAGTGCTTTCGGCATTGTTAATATAAAAATACTCATGTGTCAAGTGTCATATTGAAGCTTTGCTTAACAGTATACACCTGTGTGAGCTTGTAAACTTCTGACAGCAGAAAGTTCTGTTGAATCAGCCAACCTCAGTTATTAGCACAGTGCTTTGGTAAGGCAGAAACTTTCCCAATCTTAAATATAAGATTCTGAAGATAAATGTAGATTACATTATTTAAAAGACTATTGGATTTGAAGCTCCAGTACATGGTCACAATATTGGACTCTTCTTTAGCATGGAAAGCCACTCAGGACCAAGTCAAATCACTCTAAGGGTTGTAATCTTTTTTGCATGAGGCATAATGAGTCTTTTATACCTTATTATAGATATTGAACCACTCCGGATGATGGTCCATCTTCTCTGCTTGTAAAGCCACTCTGGACATGAAACCAAAAGCCTGAAAAGAAAAAAATCATATTCTGTTATGTATAGGCATAACATACATCGTCGTTATGTGGGTTTTGTGAGATAAGTGCATTGTGATATATTAGGAACCTGATTAAAGTCTTTAAAAATCAACTCTTTGTAAATGGCGTCCCGTCCCACAACTTCCACCCACTGAGCGTTGCGTAGCAGGGGGAGTAGGTGGGTCCTCTCCTCCTCAGTCAGACTCTGAATTTTACCAGCCTGGTAGGAAAGAGCAGAGGTAACAGTACAGCAGATCTGAGAGGGGCAGTTTCACAAACACAAACTGTGATTGGTTGCATAGGATCCCATCTGGAAACAATGAGAGGCTGCATTCCTGGTTTTAAAAAAAATAGCTGGTTCAAAGGTATGTAGTGGTGGTGGGAGGGGGTGGGGTTCGTAAGCTTGACACATGATGCAGGGTCACATGGATTTAAAGTTAGTTATGCTCATTTAATTCAGCCTTGACTATTTAAAGTCTAAACTGCACTGTCAACATTTCACAACATTGCCCAAATAGATATCTGATTTTATTGCACAATCAAGAGTGGACTTTTGAAGGCTTTGTGCCAGGATGAGCTGTCATGCTTATAAACCACAACAGCAAACCGATGTCACCACCACAGCCTGAAACAGAGCAGTGACATCAAAAGGTATCATAGCAACACTCTAATCTGCTGGAGCGAATGGGCAGCACACAGACAATGCCCACTGGCTTAAACCTCCTATGTTCATCACACACACAGACACAGCAAAACCATACTGCCCCAGATGAAACTTTGTATTAAATGTATCTATCTGAACATCCGCATCTGCAATAAAACATAATCAAGTGCAGTTTTACACTTTGAGAGTGACTAAATGGCAACAGGTGTGTGAGGCGGTAAGCAGCCCTGTGTGGCAGACTGGACACACACTGTAGAGAGGTTGTGTACTCACCATGTTTGCAGAGTGTTGCACAGAGGAGGTTCAGCTCCAGCTTCCTGTTGCACGGAGGCTAATCTGCTGTGGCAGCCAGTGAGAGCAACTGGAATGAATCCATCAGACACATGAGCCGTGGGTCCTGCTTAGCTGCCCCTGCAGAAGCCTGAGCAGAAATCCTCCCTGCTGATAGGTTACTCAGCCACCTGTCAGCAGGGGTTTAATCATAAACTGTCATCTGTTGCACAAGGCATGCATGAGGCCAGCTAATTGTAGCAGAATTCAACACAAAGGCCAGTGCAGCAGTGTTTGCTGTGTGGTGAAAGGATGAAGATACTCTTACACATGCTTTAATAATCTATTTTATATTATATATGTACACATATTAAATGTGAATTTAAGCTTCAGAATAATATTCCACTGTTAATGATGTCTCTGTTCAACAGGACAGCAGATTTTAAAGCAAGCTCTGCTCTTCAGCTGACTGGAGTTCATGTCAAAGGTTAATGAGCTGCTCCTGTGAGATCGCCCCGGTCAACTATCTGTCACAGCGAGCGCTCAGGGAAATTAACTGGTTAATGAAATGAAAAGAGAGAGAGGATGTGACAAGTGATCTGCATTTAACGGTTGGCTAGATGGGGAAATGGGAATGGTGCTTCAGTGTTTTGGTTAGAAAGGAAGGCAAGCAGTGATTTAGAACAAAACCATTAGATTGGAGTCAAATGGTTGTATAAATTATCTTTGTAAATGTGGCTTATCCCTCTGACTTCTACATTAATACACACACTTACTCATATAAGTTTTTTAAACATGTGAAGTGTCTGTTTTCACCATCCATTCTTATTTTATTCATCATCTCTACCACAAAATTGTGGACTAATTTTGCCCCAAAAGTTCTTTCAAATATATGCATCACCAGCAAACCAGATAAAAGGAACCACCAACCACGCATGCATGCTGCCCTTTGACCGCTTTTTATATTGGTGTGAGTGCTATAAAGATGAGTAGTGGAAGTGGATGTTTTCAAGTAGCAACATGGAGCCCAGGAAACTGCTACAAACCAGTCTAACTTTGTTAATCCTTGCAACCAGCAGCTATGGAGGACACTTAAAACCAGGTGAGTCTTCTAGGATTCATTAAAGGTGGATGTGGATCATTCTAGTGTTCAGTCTTAAACAGGCATGGAGTCAAAAGTGTTCCTGTAGTGACTATTTGACGTGGGATTCTACCAAAGCATAGCTACAATCAATGTTTGGTCTCCATAATCATGGTTAAAATTCAATTATAACAAATGGACAGTAGTATGAGAACTTACTCAGTCAATGGTATTGAGTCAGTGTTATGATCTTAATGATGACAGTGATCTGATACACCCTTCTATCTAATATTTATGATGTACCAAAAGCTTTTGTTTACCAGCTGTAAATCAGTGCTGTTTTGAATTCATGCAGGGCCTGCTCTGAAAATGGACCAGGCTTTGTTAACATTTCATAACCAGCTGGCAGAACAAGTGCAGGTCTTCTACACGTCAGATTACTGCTACAAGGTAAAGAATATATATGCTGTCTCTCTGTTTGTCCCTTCCCTCCTTCTATCTGTTTCTCCAGGTTTCTCTGCTTGTTAAGATATGAAGATAAGACAGCAAGTTCTCCAGAAAGATATATACTTTGGATTTGGATGTGTCAATTTTAAAGTTAGACACACTGACAAGTTTGACATTCATGTTTCTCACCCAGGTCTTTCCAGTCACTAGAAAGGTTAAAGGGGTGCTGCTGTGATTTAGCATTGGACCCTCCATAAGTTGGGCGACTCATACGAGACAGATTTTTTAAAAAGAATAGTGAAAATCTGTGATAGCCTGACTTTTAGTGCCTGTTATGAGCCAAGCTTCAAAAACACTGGATCCTACATTTTCCATAAAGCAACACAAAAGTATCTTTTATTAGACCTCCCCTGCCTGGTAATTGCCCACATCTTCCAAACCCCACATCTTCAGTTTGTAATCCAGTCTTTCTGTTAAAAGTCGAGATACACCTCATGTCATCATCAGGTTTAATTCCTCAGATTTTGGAAAGCTCCCTTCAGAGTCACAGAAGACATTATCCAACAACTGTTTCAAAGGTTGTGCAGTACTCCTTATAACAAGTAAACTGGCCTTCATGTGTAATATCGGTGGAGTGCCCCTTTAATGGATTTTTAGGGTGCAAGAGAAAAGCAAAGTAAATTAGTAAAGTAGTAAATTTAAGGCTGATTAAATCTGCTATTTATCTGTCTTTTTGTGTGTAATTTTAAAAGTTGCCTGATTTTCTAACTGTTTTAGCTTGTGATCCTTGAAAATAAATTAATATATTTACTTGTGAGCCATTGTCACAAGTTATAGTCTTACTGCGCACATAAGTTTTTGACAGTTCTATTAGAGAAGAGTCATTTTTCCTTCTTAAATTGTTTCCATTGAAGGATTTTTAGAGACATGAAGAGAGGAAATCCTGTATTTCACAAGGAAAATCAGAAAAAATATAATTTTGCAAGAAATATATATTTTTCTTGCTTATCTTATCTTGACAAGCACATTGTCTTCAGTGAGTCCTTTGTACTGCCCTGCACATTGCCCATTTGCACCTGTGGCATATGTTCATTTTCCTTTTTTACATATAATTCATTCCCCTTTCTATTTATTTTTTCTGCTCCTTATTTTTCACACTAGTCTTTTAGCACAACCTTAGGAGTACACCACCCTGCATTTCACTACACATATTACTTGTGTATCTGTCAAATAAAACCTTTGAATCCTTATACCTTTAATCGGCATGACCCCATCAGATTTGTCTTGAGATGTCTTGGGGTCCCAACCATTGCTCTAGACTACAGACTTTCTGATAGTTTTAAGTACAGTCAGCGTTTTAAGTCAGTGTTTCACCTGTTTTTACTTCTCAGTGTGTGTACCAGCGTTTGCTCACTTTGAAACCCAACAGAAACAATGCATCTGCGATGATCAGCACTAAATTCACTCTGACTATGCGCGTGGAATCACAGACCAGGAATGCAACTCTTTGCAGGTAACAAGTTCAACATTCTAACAAAGCATCAATAACATCAAACCAGCTGTTCATTTCACCTGCGATCCTCAGAGGTAGAAATGCTGATTTGTTTCCTGTTTACTCATATTAACTCTGCCTGTGGGAGTGCATTGCTGTTGTTTCCAGACATAATATAGTGTGGTGGCATCCGATGATTGCATCAGCAGTCCGCAAGATTATTTACAGGGATGAGGGGAGTAATCCTGACCTGCTTTCTGGACCCGAGTGATGCCCTCCCTTAAACTATCTCGCCGGGTATCGATCAGGAGCCTTTTTGGGGTTAATAAGACCTGACATTCCAATATTGATCAAAAGGGCTCATTAAAGCTTCAAAGCTGCATGTCCTGTGGAAACCTCAGCGGGGATGTTAACTGGAGGAGACAGTTGCCATATTTATAAACAATCAGGACTGACAAGACACCGGGGCAGAGTTTTCCATTTGGGGGTCACCTGTAAACATGGTGCCGGAGATTCGGTTGCAACATGACAAGCTCCTGGTGCTTTTTCTTGCCCTCTCAGAGGTCTGATCTTGTGCTGCCTAGATCAATGCTCAGGTCTCTAACCAGACTGTGCTGCTATTGATTTCCTTTTCCCCTTCGAAAAAACACTCCAAGTGATAGCTAGTATGTCATCCCAACAGTGGATCAATGTGAGCTTGTAATGCATGTTTTCTGGAGCCTGAAACTGGAGATGTTGAGAGGACAGAGGGATGCACTTTAAGGCTGCAGACACTAGGTGGTGCTCCTGAGCTTCATACGTGTTGTAAAACCATCAGAAGGAGGTAGGAAGACCCATTTTTAACAGTCAGGTGAAGGGGAAAACAGCAGCTGTGGATGATAAAAGTCATTTAGTGTATGCTTCTAAGGAAATATCATTTCAGAGGGGATCAAATAAAAGTAGCCTGTAGTTTTATGTGCTTTTAAGGGACGTGTGTCTCAATATTTCCCTGTTTTGGATGCAGGTGGAGTCAGACATATGGAGAAGGTGGCCATTACTCTGTTTGGATCCAGATGTCAGAGGCCACCAGTAATCCCAGCTGCACTCACACTGTGGATAAAAGACCAAACAATGCATACCTGCGTAAGTGCACGACACTGAAGAAGAATACAGGATGATGAAAGTGATCAGTCGCACAGTTTTGAATAACTGACTCGGAGTGAGCGTGATTGCTTTGGTGAGACAGAGTGACAGTAAAAGGACCTGTGTCCACTCTGAGGCCAAACCTTTGATCCACTCTCTACTTAACTGAGTCAGCAAAGAGGAGAATCACTCGGCTTGTCCACATCTACTGAGCAGTAATTCTCATCCATCTCTGGGGACATGATGTGTATTGAACAGATAAGACATGCTTTCTTGAAAACGGATAAAAGAAAAGCTTTTCTGTTTGTTTTGAAGGCCTGGCTCCACGCGTGGAGGATTGTGGGTAATACATTAGGGAGTGTGGAAGGATTAGGGCGTAATGGGATTTTGAAAGCGTCACTCTCCATAATGCACACTCTACTTAACAATATTGCAGATTATGTTGTAGATCAGACTTTTAAGGCCAAGTAGCCATTATCCGAGCAGATACATGGTCAGTGTGACTGCACCCCTCACAGTATGATGAGCTTCCATTAGCTCCACAGACCGGTGATTATACAAACTCCCCATAGGACTTGCTCAGCTTAAGTAATGGTCTGGTCAGCAGCTCAAGACAGGTTAGAGTTGCCCTGTTTGAGAATTTAAAAGTTTACTTCAGCGTCTCAGATTGATTAGCCGTGGGGCTTCATGAGGTCATTTGTTGGGTGCGGTATTCTTCAAGGATACGTTTCTGTGCGGCTGCTATCAGATCCACCCTTTAATCATGTTAGTACTGTATTCTGCATTGTACCACAAACCACAAGTCACCTGCTGAGGCCTTAATTCTCACAAAGAAATCCACAATGTCGACTGCTATTAAGGGTTTGTTTGACTTCGATGAAATGAACTTAATCTAGTTGTTTTGAAATGCCTCAATTCAGTTTCTGTTTTTTCTGGCAACAACTGATAGAGTGAGCATGGCTGTTTGCAGAGATCTAGTGTTGTTTCACTTCATGTGCTGAGAGCTTTATGGTGTTTTTATGAGTGGACTCCAGAGATGCCATGACTTTTCCAAGGCGATTAAGTGACCACTCTTTGCTCAGAGTGGATGTCATAGTGTGGATTCAGCTCAGGTTAAAATGGCTTCTTTTTGTTTGTTTTTCCACTAAAGACAAACACTACACATACTGCCCCCTTATTTGCTGTGCTTTGACGCAAGAAAACCACACGGATATCTCCTGAGCTTGCGTGTTATAGTTTTATAATAAGTAGCACAGCTGTAAAATGTCTCTCTATTCTTTCAATGCTGCTGGTGCTGCTGGTCCAGCTCTTTCCCTCTGTCTTTGTTTTCTCAACCTTGTTCCAGTGTAGCCTTACATTTTCCTTTTCGGACGCCTGCAGGGTTAGATTACCCAGAGTGATTGAGATGAGTTGATGGACCAAGAGTTTTCCATTAGGTCCTTGTTTGTCACTTGAGGGATCCCCTTTGACACTGGTTGACTGACAGAGAGCCACAGGGGAGTCCAAAGGCGAGTAAAGCAGACTGTTTGGACTGGTAATCAGGCCTTTTATCCCCAGTCAGATCCTATTCTGATAGAGATGTACAGTATAAAGCTCCTGACATGGACTTCCAGACAGAATTACGATGTAGGGTGGTACAGTCTGATTACACAATGTCCATTAGCAAACATTTCTTTTTCTTATTTTCCAGCTCTTCTGGTGGCAGCTCTCTTACTAGCCATAATCGCTCTCTTGTTCGTTGTGGCACCCTACATCTACAGGTACCCATGTGTTTTTTACATCATCCACAATGAAAATATCATTCTGCACTGATTACTCTTCCATCAGAACCAGGCAGCCCAAACTTGTTATCCCATTTACAGAAGGCGTTGTACATCAAAATTTATTAAGACCATTTGCTGCCAAGGCCCACAGTACGCAGTGGATGATGTAAGTAAAATGCTGCTTCTAATGAATGCATTAGATTAATATCTTAATAAATGCAATGAGACAACGCAGATGCATGATTTGATTGATTAGATTTAGATCAATCATAAACCAATCAAATGAGTGCTCAAGTGGTAGTCTCATCGAGCTACTAAGCATCACAATATGTTCAAGATGCACCATTAAACCCACTATTTTGGTCATCAATAATGTGTGTATGATAAAAATGTATGGAAACCTCTTTCATACCTTTGTTTGGGGTCTTTATTGCTGAAAAGTCCTGTTCCTGTTTCTGGAAATTAAAGTATTGAGAAGAGCACAATAGCAAGTTACTGCACCAATTTTATATCTTCACTGCAGCACATGATTGACTTTATGCTTTTTTTTGTAAGCCAAAGTCAACATTGCCTTGATCACATTGCATTATTTTCATTGGCCAGCTATGCAGCCTGAGATGCATACCAAAATTGCTCTGAGACTCCAGTCATCAAGTCGTTTGGGAGAAACTAATGGAATGATTGATACAAATGTTAGCAGAGCCGATTGTACAGCAGATTTACATGGAAGCGAAAGAGCATTGTATCCGTCCAATCATCATGCTTGATGGCAGGAGCTGCTGTGTATTTTTGGAGAGCATGAATGGCTCCTCTCATTCTTCCAAGCAAGACGTCTCTGTCTTCCATATGCTGTCTGGATGGCATGCAGATCCATCATAACATATTAGTGCTGGTGTCTTCCTGCTCTGGCTCTTTAAACGGCTGCGTAGAGGCCAGTGAGTCAGGCTAATCCAACTGAGAGGGCAACAGGCCAGAGTCATCTCAATGCAGCCTTCACAGAGAGAGGGGAAAAGAGGCACCGCCACACAGCACAGAGGATGACCCAGGACAGAGAGATGCCCAACATCATTTTGAGGAGTTCTGACCCATGTGGCACTTTGGATTTTTTGGTTTTGTCAACATTTTTACATTTCAGAACAATTATAGTTATGTCAAATCTTCAAACAAGTTTGCATTACATATATATTGTTTGTGGTTGCTACAAGTTTATGACAGTGTTGCCATTTTATGTATTTTCAACCTGTCCACTTTTTTTATTAAAATGTTAAACTACAGAGAGTACACAAAATAATGTGACCACTTCAAGAGAAAGAAATTTAGTTGTAACGTAATCATAATTAATCACTGCTACAGAAGAGGGTCATTTTTAACTTACTGGCAATTAGCAGAACTTGTCAGCTATTAAAAGAGGTCTTGTAATCAGCACTTTGATATGTAAGTACTCAAAGCAACGTGAGGCAACTAAGAAGGCTTCTAAAAGACAAAAAAAAACTAAATTATTTAAAGCCGCGCTAATGAATTTTTTTATATTAAAATGTGAAAGTGCTCAGTCATAGTGACGAACCTGCAGAGAATTATCACCAGACTCAGCACTACAGAGAGCGCTGTAGTGTCTTTCCCACTGTACACTACGTGCCCAACACCTAAAGACAGACAGACAAAGTTAGCAGCTAGCTAGTGTGGAGCATTTAGCAGCTAAAGAGCCAAATATTTTACTCAGGAGTAAGTGGAGACCAAAACAGAGCTAAAAGGAGAGTGAATATTGGACTTACATTCATCGGGTGTCCAGAAACACGACTCCAAATGAATGCTAATGTTGCTCTGTGTCTGCTAGATGTGTGATTAGGCAAGGTTATGCTAATACGTTTGCCTCAACAACTTTATGAGGCCATCAATTTTGTGTTTACATTTTGTTCCTCTGCCCCCAACTGGCCAAAAGTTAATATTGCTTTAATATGTTAAGTCGAATAGTCCTGAAAAAGTTCACAAAAGCAAACAGAAATTAACTGCAACAACAAAGAGAAATAGCACGAAATAGCAAGTCACAAGAAACAACAGGGATTTAGCTTATACATACAGTAGCCATAATAGTGAGTTAGCAAATGTTGCTTCTTGCCATACAAGCTTATATGAAAAGCCAACGTTCTGATATTATTTTGTCTACTCCCTAATTGTTTCTACAGGATGGAGGGCATGCTTGTGAAGCTGAGCACAATACCAATAAAGCTAAGCCGACACGTCTGCGCTCACTGGACACTTTCCGAGGGTATGTACGCCATCAACAACCATCCTGTTTATCAGTCTATCACCACATGTGGCTGGTTCACATGCTAATTCTTTTTAGAGCTGTCTGAGGAATGATGAAGATCTACAGGTCCAGCATAATAAATAATTACAGGGGTCACAGTCTGGCCACATGCTCCCCCAAGCTTTTGTTATCAGGCAGTATAGCTTTGGGCATGATTTCTGATATCAGTGCGTCTCGGGTTTGGAACAGTGTGTTTCTGTTGGACAGGAGTGATGCATGTGATTGAATCTGGGCTCCCTGCTAGCCTTAATTGTGGCCTGGGGGTAGACACAAAGCACGCCTCTCTGGAAACAGGATGCTGGTGTGGCTTTGACCTCCCCCTTGCCAAATAATTGATGTAATAATACCGTCAACATATCAGCACACATCCACACGGCCATAGATCTCCTGCCAAAATGGAGAGCATGAGGAAATCCAGCAGCACAGAGGCAGCATCCAGCAGACGATTGGCATCTTCTCCACTTGTGGCTTCCTTTTGGATGAAAAGCCATCTGAAATCCCTGTGCATATGTGCTGAATTGAAAATACCACATCGTTTTATTTAGTTTGGGAGCTGAATTGGTTGAGTATATTTACATCAGAATTTGCAGAAGTTCAAGGAAAGCATACATTTCGATTTCATTTCCCTTTAGTTACACTTCCTGCCGCAGTCCTGTTCAATCTTATTAGCTGAAATGTCACTCCGGGGGTTACAGATACTTGTCACATATTGATATCCTGATTGGTAATACTGGAAATTCTCATACCTGACAACACACTTAATCAAACTGTGACTCAGCGCTCAAGAGTAACGCTGTGTGTGCCTCCTCGGCCCTGTGACTTATGATCCATACCCCTGATAAGTAACAACTTTCTACAGAGAACAGACACATCAGTCATCTGCCATAAATGCTGAGACATTTCTGAAGGCAAAAGGATTTTCTTCTAAGCCGAAAGGTTTTTCTGATCATTGCTCAGACTCCGCTGACATGATATACAGAGAACAGTAGGGTACGTGGCACGTTAATATTTCTAAAAGGATTTGGATTTTAATCTTGTGCCACACTGCTAAAAGCCTGTCACTGGTTTCCTTACTGTTGAAAATCGCACCGTCAGTAGTTAGCAGTGCTATACAACAGAGGGAACAACTATTACAGCAAAACAATGGATTGTCAGGTCCATTTAACACCAGGTGGCTGACTCATTCATTCTCATTATTTTGACTAAGCTCCAAGTTTTCCTCCGATTCAGTTTCAGATATGCTCTGAAGTTTGCCCACAAAAAAAAAGAACCTTGGCATTTCCACTCAAGTAGTAATTTATTATGACTAGAATGGGTGTCCATGTACTTGATATGGCCAGCACAGTAGGTAACTCAATACTCTGCAGTGATGGAGTGTAACTATCCATTTGCAACGGGGAAATGTTCTAAGCTAATACTCTAATTGGTAATGCATGTACAGTGATTCAAATCAAAGAAGTCCATAAGCGTCTATCAGTGAGTCATAACCACTTGTCACTGCTGCAAGAAAGACACGTCTATCTGTAATCTCTTAGCTATAAATCATGAACACTGATTGCCAGACATGAATTAAGTCTATTACTGAAGTGACAAATGTTCATTGGAGAAGGATTCACAGGGATATTTACAACTTAAACCTGATTAGGAACCAAGAAACAAGCCTGTGGTGCTTCCACCTGGACATGATCTTATATTAACTTTGGGGCAACATGATCAGTGATCTCAGCACACATAATATTAATTAAGCACTTATAGTTTCCCTTAATCATAACTAGCAGCCACTAGTGTCACATGTGTGTAGCATTTCTACTGTAATCTGCCTAAAATGGAGCTTGCATTCAAAATCAAACACACACAGTGTTTTGATTAAAAAGACGGCCAATAAGCCCTGATATTGCAGTGATTTTCACCGGGTCTCATCTGGCTAGTCATTTAACCTCTGTCTTTGTCACTATGGTAACTAATGGATATGTTCGTCACAATTTAAATGATAGCCTGCGTTCATGTGTGTGTGTGTGTGTGAGAGAGAGAGAGAGAGCGAGAACGAGTACATGGACACGTGCAGCAGGGTTTACTCTACTTTAATAGCCCTTTTGAGATGATAGTGGCCGATTAAAATCTTGTATCAGCAGGTTGGGGCTAAAGGAGCAGTAATGGCTTTGGTGCACCTCTTAATTGAATCTAGGCAGAAAAACAAGAGGAGGCAGAGGTAGATACAGTGCACCTTATCAGACTGTTTTGTTCTTAGAGGTTGTTCTAATCTTGTTATGGCTCTTAAAGACCCCCTCATGATATTTTTTTCTATTTGATTAAATAACACATGAATCAAAAGCATAAATTCAAGTATTTAGGATGGTGAAAGGAGCTCTGCAGACGTTTGACCACGCAACCATTTACATTCCCCTGCAAGTTTGTGTTGTGTAATGGCCCCCACCCACTTTCCGACATGCAACGCAAACACCTTTTTCTCTCCAATGTCTGATTCAGTGAAGCACTCCATCACGTGTGCTGTGTTTCAGCAGCCTTGGCCAGTGCTAAAGTATAAAGTGTATCATATATTAGACGCAAAGTCTTTAGTCAGCACTCCTGCTTGAGGAGATCCAGAGGACGAGTGTTCATTTCCTGAGTGATTCATAATGCTTAGATTGCATTACCTTGCATTTGGAGTGTGACAGAATAAAAAGCCCCTCCTCAGGCCTCTTAAACTTCAATTCAAAAGTTAATATTGTATCAGATGTATTAGTAAGATGGTAAGAAAACAGTTATGGATATGGATGTTTTATTTTGTATTTCGTGTATTTATAACAGTTTACCCCTAGTTCCATTATTCACTCCACTGCATGAAGGTTAATCCCAATTATCACTGATTTTGCATTTACTTATAGCTATAGTGCTTACTCGTTGTACTGTCTTTGTAGGTTTTCCCTGACAGTGATGGTTTTTGTGAACTACGGTGGAGGAGGCTACTGGTTCTTTCAACATGCACCGTGGAATGGTTAAGTATAAGACATGCACAAAAACACAAAATAAAACAAAAATAAGAGTTACACTACAGCTTGTATAGTACAACCTGCACCCTTATAATGATTTGAAACTCCTCTCTAATTGTGCTTCCCTTCATCTACATCTGCCATTTAAGTAGATTTAATAGCTGAAAGGACCAACAGCTCACAGTGGTCCGTCTGTTTCATGGAAGGAGCAGATACTTCCAGTATTAATGTACGCCTTCTTTCACATAGAGCCAGATACAAAATGAATGTGTGAACTCAAGGCAATCATTCAATGGCAGCATTCTCCTCATCATGTCTGCAGCATTTTCTGACCTGTTGTCACTAATTGTGATGAATGCAGTCTCAAACCAAACACACAGGATGCCATTTCTCATACAAGCCAAATCAAAGGCATAATCCATAGATTTTTATTGTTATTAACAACCAGGGAGGAGACGAGAAGGAGGGGGGATGAGTGTTTAAATGGCAGCTGGGAGAATATGGGAGGGGGGCATTGAATGAGTGGTACTCGCCACTTCCAGTAGCCACTCTTGAGGTGCCCTGGAGCAAGGCACCTCTGACCCAAAGAGACAGCTGAATCCCTTTTCCCCAGGTTAATGAAAGTTAAAAAAAAAAAAAAAAAAAAAGCGAAAATGTCACTGCAACTTTTATGAAATCCATGTCATTGTTTAGGGGTGTTCTCAATTTAAATTTTATGCTCGCCTCTTTGCCACAACTACAAGGGTGTATTGATTTCAGGGGTGGTTTGATTAATCTTCTCTTTGCTGCAGGGCCGCTGCTGTCACAGGAGTGTGGATATTTATTCACCTTTTCAAAATGGAAAGTTAATGACAGGAGCAGCACTTTAAGGACATAACATTGTTCTTAATTCACCTTGTAGTCATTTGGGATTGCAGAGATTAGAAAAGGGCAAGAACTGTGAACTCTGTATAATGGCATCAATTTCAAGTGTGTCTATTGATATTAATTTATGCCTCTGGATTTGTTGCAGGTCTAACCGTGGCAGATCTTGTCATGCCATGGTAGGTTTGGTAGGGAACAGAGAACAGTCAGACATTTTCACATACACTAATATGCATATTTTTGTGCATATATACATGCTTTTATAGCATAATACTGTTGTATTTTTCAGGTTTGTGTTTATTATTGGGACTTCGGTGGTGTTGGCTCTCAGATCCATGCAGAGGAGAGGAGTTAGCTGCCTGCAGCTGCTGCGCAAAATCACCTGGAGAACAGTCGTCCTCCTGATGCTCGGCTTCTGCTTCCTCAACTACTCTCCAAGAGACGGACCACGTAGGTGCAAAATCTAGCACATGATTGTTAATGGAACAAATACATTATATGTGGATGGGGAACACTGGGGAAATTATTAAAACACAGACTCTGGCGTGTCTAATAATATGTCCACATATAGCATTAGCACCACTGGAGAGAAAAAAGAGGCTTTACTTGTTTTAATACACCCATTCATCAGAAAATGCAGCATTATGTAGCATCAAACAAGTTTGACACAGATTCTGTAACAAGATATTTTCAATATCCATTCCATATTATGTCATATAGACCTTCAACAATTAGTCAATTAATCAATAGGTCAATCGACAGAAAATTAATCTGCAACTATATTGATAATGGATTAATTGTTTCAGTCATTTTTCAAGAAAAAACGCAAAACATTTGATGCTTCTACCTTCTCAAATGTGATAAATTGCTACTTTTTCTTGTCTTTGTAGTAAACTGAATTGTAGTAACATTGTAGTAAACTGAATATCTGGGTTTTTGACTGTTGGTCGGACAAAACAAGACATGTGTTAACATTAGCTTGGGTTCTAGGAAATTGTCACAGGCAATTTTAACTGTTTTTTAATGTTATAAAACCAAATGAATAATCAATGAATAAAAGCAGACTAATTGATTATGAAAATATTTTTTAGCTGCAGCCCTAATGTCATACAAGATAGGAGTAATATATAGCTTATATTTGGTATGTTCATAATATGCACAACGCTAAAAGACAGGTGACAAAGACAAAAATGTTATATGTGTTTAGATCCAGATTTGTGATAAAGCCAAAGCCGCAGGGCTGTGTCGGGGTTAAAGGAGGGAAAGCAGGCTGAAAATCCCTGTTTCATCGTCCACCTGGGGATGCACAGGGCGCCCTTCACACATTAGCCATTCCCAGTGATAATGGACTTTCCTGGGTGGATGTCTGCGTAACTGGGTTAACAAAAATATTGTTATTGTGTGTGCAGTCTCAAAATCCAGCACCAGGGGACGTTTAACAGAGGCAGATTGAGCAAAAACAACCGCTGTGGTAATGGACAATTACAAACAGATAGTGTTACACCCTTCAGCCCGATGCAGCTGCTGTAGAGGCTGCTGCTGGAGCTGATCATAACAGCACAGTGACTTTTACCATACAGTGCAGCTTTGCCCTCTGTCTCCAAGGACATCCTCTGCAGTTCAGTCGCAGGGTTTTATCTAATAAGAGAATTGAGTCATATCAGCTCAATATGTTTCAATGTCAGACGAGACAGAAGAAGGTGTTAACCTTTGACATCAACTATGAGTCATTTCAAATGAACGCTGCTAGATGTTAGATGTCGAAATCATCGTCAAAGCACTGTTAAAGACCTTGAAAGTCCAATTTTACCTACACACCTACACACTACTTTGTTGGTTTAGAAAATTATAAAGCACTTGATTTAATGGATTCCATTACAAAAATGCATTGTGGTCAAGCTAAAAACACGTCTGTTTCTCTTGATTCCTTAGAAGTTGATGTTTTCGACATTAAGGTGACATTGTGTTTTCAAGATGTTATCTCTGACCATTTGACAATGGTTATTCTTTTTTGGATGGTGACAAGTTACAAGAAAAGATCAGTCAGATGAAGATGTGGTCAGAAAGTCGGATTCGAATCCCTACTGTTGCGAGAAAGAAAACTCTTTTTGAAAAGTTTTTGACTCAGCTATTTGCTCTACTTTCTGATGGCTTTATTCATTTCTGCTCACTTCCGCCATTGACTCGTTATTTTATTCAATCTATCACTGAAAGTGCTCAGAGATGGAAGTAGAGAGCAGAGCTTTCACTTCTTAAATGATATTGAACGTCGAAAAGGGTCTCAATTGCACACAAAAACTACATAAATTGATCTGAAAGTGAAACAAAAGATGTTACTGTTTCCTGCAGTTTGCCTTAAAACTGTGACTTTCAGGATGTTTTTTATTTAAGTGACAGTTTTATTGTGGGGCAGATACAGTAAATTATCTTGGTGGGGGTGTAACCTGCAAAATTAACAAATGTGTCATAAGTAGGAGCTTCCTCTTTTCCTGTGAAAGAAGAGAGTTCCGCCTCTTATTTGATTTGTCCAGATCAGTGATTGGGATTACACTGTTTTTATGGCACTTTGTGCGGGCGGCAAAGAGGTTTTCAATTAACTAATGTGGAGATTACCATCAATCTCTCAACCACAAGCCAATCCTATCCTCCCCAATTTGTCGAGTCTGAGAGATAACTGGGAATCTTTGATTAGCTTCCCACATTCTTGACATGTCCATATTCTGAAGGCTGATAACAATTTCCCAGTGTGCCGTTCCGTCCATCATCCTCCATCAGGAAGTAGTAGTAGTGGAATGATTGAGAAGATGTTCTCACGTCCAATATTATTAATTTCCTGATTTATAATTTGCTCAAATCAGCAGGAATAGCTTTACACCACTGACTTATATCTGTACTTGTACCTGAGTTTTAAGTTCACATATTCATCATTGGGTGTTAAGGCACACATGAGGGTTCATGCTGTGTGTTGTTGACTGCGTTCTAGTGTCCTGGTCCTGGCTGAGGATCCCTGGAGTGCTGCAGCGTCTGGGCTTCACCTACTTTGTTCTGTCTCTCCTGCAGACTTTCTGGTGCCAGAAAGAAATCCCACTGAGAGCGGTGAGGTGCTCTGTCAAGTTCACTTTAGTCTGTCATTACACACCAGGGAAAAAAACATTAAAGAAGTCCAACCTGGAACAAAACATTTATAAATAGCTAATTTGCTGTGTGCACCTTGGATTCCTGGGTCAATTTTTTTCCGTTTAGTGTTGTGTTTCTCTAATTGCTGGGATAACTGGCCAAACATAAATAAAGTTTGATGTTAAAAAGTGTCAAAAAGATAAGCAGTTTTGTACCTTAAGACTACTTTACATTAACAACATGTGTACTCTGTGATGCAGTATCACTGGTGGAACCCTGTCCAGGATGTGGTCCTTTATTGGCCACAGTGGCTGATTATCATCCTGCTGGAGACTCTGTGGCTCTGCATCACTTTGCTCATGCCTGTGCCCAACTGCCCCACGTAAGTCCAAGCAAGGCTCCCACTGTCATGTAACTAACCAGAGTCCAATCTACTCATTAATCCACCGTACACACACCGTACACATACGCTAAAACATGTAAATTTCACCCATCTCTCCCTGCTGAGATAATCTTCAGTTGGGGCTGTTGCGCTGCAACTGAGGTGTTAGTGTGCACCTTGTGTTGCTGGTGTTATGAACCGCCGTGATTTATGGGCCTGCGGTGGATGCTTCAGAGGGCATAATTAGCCAATCTCAGTCTGTCATGTGCAATAAGAGGAGCGGAGGCAGAGGATCCATCTTCCTCGCTCTGTGTCTTCTGCTCAGTGCTGCTTTTTGTGTTTTTTCCCCCATTTCTGTGACCCTGCATGGCATCAGTGTTAGATAACTGTGAATTCAAATAGTAGCGCTTTTCCCCACAGCTCTTGTGTTTTTTCCAACATCTGATTCGTTTTGAATTTTTTTGTGGAATGTGAGGATGTGTGGTGAACATATATACAAAGCTTAAAAAAGAGATGATCTGATTGCCGTCAGATCGAAAAACCTGCCCGAGGAGCTTCTTTTGGTTAAATCTGTCTCATGTTCCTAAAATTCATTAGAGCCTTGCATTTTGTTTTATTTTTTAATCCTTTATAATCAGTTTAGTTACTTTTTCAATGCTATGAAATGTCTTATTCTTTTAATACCGATAATACTATATTGTTTGTTATCAGAGGGTATTTGGGAGCTGGTGGAATCGGTGATAACGGTCTTTACCCAAACTGCACTGGAGGTGCAGCAGGATACATTGATAAATGGATGTTTGGTGATAACATGTACAGATACCCCACATGCAAAGTAAGGCCTTGTTCACACACCATTCATTATTTTATCTATCTAGTATAAAACCTTGCAGGTGGAATTAAAACCATTAATACAACCTTGCTGGCCCTCTTCTTGTTGCTTTTTCAAGGAAATGTATCACACCACGCAGCCCTTTGACCCAGAGGGGGTTCTGGGTACAATCAACTCCATTGTCATGGGATTCATGGGGATGCAGGTAAAATGGATCATTTATTTCTCCTGTATGATTCAACAAGTGGTACAAGAGTATTTCTAATAAAGTGTCCATATTATTCTGTGGTCATTATTTAGTTCCAGATTTCCAATTTTCTGGAACAGGAGTAATGTTCTTCATGATACTGTATTTAAAGGGTCTACTTAAAGGGTCAAGCCAGCCTTTGGTTGGTTGGTTTTATGATATCTGAAATTTCATCTGTGATGCTCAACCCATTTTAAATTCACATTTGAAAAACTCCAGAGTAGAGTAGAGTAGTTCCAATGAAAACTGCTGACAGCAAATAACCTGCAACAGTACTTTGAGCAAGCAGAATTCCATTCACCTCCATTGTATTTGAATGGTAATTTGGCATTTATAACAATTACTCCATTTAACATTCTGCTGCTTTACCAAGAGGGTCAGTTGTAATCAATGCTAAAATGTTTCCTGCCTAATTTTAAGTGCACAGCTGCCCTCCTATATTGACAAAATGTTGTCAAAAAGTGGGGAGAGAGCTTTTGGTCTCTTATAACCATTTGTGTTGTGGGAAGTTGCCATGCAAAAGCAGCCACATTGCTCAATTCCCAGTGGGCGGTTAGCACTGAGCCCTTCAGTCAACGAGTCTTAGACAACATGCCAGGTGTCCGCTGCCCTCCTCTGTGTTCGCCCATGCTAATGTCCTCAGCTGAAACATATTCATCATCACCAAATTAATCAGAGGGTGCGGATGACTTACACCCCACATCTGGCTCAACAGGATAGGAGAAATGTGACCGCGACGTCAGGGACACGGCATTGACACTTACATCCCAGGCCTATTTGGTTACCCAAGGGCAAATACATAGACAAACCGGTTGGTGTTTACATGGTATTTCTCATTAAATGTATGATTGAATGAGTTGTGGTGACTGTGCTTATCTCTGCCTCTTTTTCCACAGGCCGGGAAAATTATCATTTTCTACAAGGGGATGAACATCCACATCCTTTGTCGATTCCTAGTGTGGGCCGTTATCCTGGTACGTTACATCAAGGGGGAGGTTTTAAACACAGCTGGTAAAGTAAATGAATATAAAAGTCAATTGATAATGTAAAAGCAAGGCAACAAATCACTTAAAACATCGTCCTGCTTCTATGACTCACACAGAGCTGAGCACTTTTACGGTCTTGCTGTTTTACTTCGCCTTTGCAGGTAAATTCTGCAACGTGTTTTCCAGCCACTCGGGTATTAGTCATAGCCGCCAAAGCCATTCATTAGTAGGACTTCAGTAAATTTAAACAACATCCAAGTGTGGCTGTGTTTCCGGGCAGTCGTGGGTATCCTGCGCCTCAAGGGGATACATACTGTCTCTCATTGCCTGTGTGCCTCACATGAGCTTTTAGATTAGAAGAGTTGTGCATACAACTTACAGGCTTCTGCAATCAATTCATATACCTGTGCACTAAGTCTAAACAAACATTTACAGACTAATCACATGACAGTATGGATAAAGTGGTAAAACAGAAATAAAGTCCATTCAAATCCAGAATAAAAAGATACATTTCTTCATGAATCTGCTCAGATAGCATTTGAGGTCATATTTGTTTTGGATCTGTGCTCATTCTGGGTGGTCTCAAAACACAATAAGAGGCAAGCTGGCCTCTGTTTCATTTAGAGGGGGAATGTCGCCCACAGGGAGAAGCATATGTTATACGAGATAGCCCATTTTGCATTTCTAAACAGGAGGTTGTTAGTCTGTTCTAACGAGACTGACAGATATCCACGCAGAAAGGCCAGGCTTTGCTGAACTGTGCTTGGCCACAGTTTTTATGTACGTACAGTGAGATGCTGCAGAGATGTAGCTCGTTTGCAAAACGGGGTTAGTGGGAGCCTGCATGCTGTGGAGGCAGACATCCTGAACTGGCAGTGCTGTGACCTGGAGCGATGATGGAGCTGGAGGAGCTGGCTGCATCACTCAGCCTTTGAAATCCAACTGTGCAGGATGAAAAGAAGGGGCCAGTAGATACAGCAAGAGAAAAACACACAGAAACAGTAACAGATCCCATTAGTTTGAAGTTATGTTGCTGTTGTACATTACTGTGTCTTTTCTGCAATTTTAAATTCTTCAGACTAGTATGTGTAACTGTTTGACCAATGTGATTAAACCACACTGAAGGTTTTAAGGAAAAAAATTCATTCATTAACCTTTGTCTTATCAGTACTACATCTGCCATGTAGGTTTGTCACTTCAAGTCACTTTTATTTGCGCAGAGAAATATCACATCAAATATGTCAATGGGGTTTTCAGGCCCACAGTAGCAATGGTTCCTCTTCAGCCCATAAAAGCAAGAAAAAAATCCCCCCAAAACCTAAGCATGTAAGAAAACAGCACGAGGAATCTACAGCCATGCTAGCAGCTCTGTGAGGCTGCATTTAGGCACAACAATGCTTTGAGCTAAATGCTAATGTCAGCATGCTAACTTGCTCACAATGACAATGTTAACATGCTGATGTTTAGCAAGTATGTTTACTATGTTCATCGTTATAGTTTAGCAAGTTAGCATGCTAACATTTGCTAATTAGCACTAAACACAAAGTACAGCTGAGGCTGATGGGCATGTCATTAGTTTAGCAGGTATTTGGTCACACAAACCAAAGTATTGGACAAATGAAAATGTCGACCTGATGATGGTGTTAGATGAAAAGTCAGGAGGATCACCAAAGTTATTACAATTCATCCTGAGGGGAGCATCAATGTCTGTACTAAATTTTATGGCAATCCATCCGATAGATATCAAGGTATTTCACTCAAAACCACAAATGTTGACTTCATGGTGATGCTAGAGGAGAAGTCAGTGGATCACCAAAGTCTTTAAGATTCATCACCTGGGAACCATGAGTGTCTGTACCAAATGTTGTGCCAATCAGTCCAATAGGTGTCAAGGCTTTTCACTAAAAGGAAGTAAGGGGATGTCTGTATAAAAATTTCACGATAATCCATCCAATAGCTGTTGAGATATTTTAGTCTGGACCAAACTGGTGGACAGACAGACAGACCGACACTGCCATCCCTAAAAAAGGCAATTACAAAAACAACAACAACAGTATCATAATCCAATAGGATTGTAATAGGTCCAGTATCACTGTACTAAATCCAATATAAGAAGTCCGACAAATGTGTCTTTTGTGTTTGTGAATCAGGAAAAATCCTGTTTATATATGTGAAAATCAATTGAAATTCTGTTGTGAGAATTGAATGTCATTAACCTCAATTCTTAAATGACAAATCTCCCCATTATGTCTCCTGGTGTTGAATCTTATTGACTATCATTGTGGAGCAAGTGACTGGAGGGAGGTGAAATAAATTAGATCCATTTGGCTTCTCCCAGAGGCACAGAGTGATAAAGTAACACATGACGAAATAAATAAACATTAGGCTTTAATGTTTTTCCACTGTATCTCGTGGTTCACCAGTTAATGCTATATAGATGATGTGAATGCTACTCAAAATTATGATGTTATTTTCAGGATCATACAGTGTTTAGTGGTGGATCAATACAGGGACTTAAAATCCTGGTTAACTGAAATAGAGAATAACAATAAAATAGATTTTCTTACCTTGTAATGGTTGACAGAGAGAGCTGACTTTTTTTATTGATTTTGTGAACAGATTGCGACCATGTGTTAAGTATGAGTACAGTTTATTATCGTCCCACGTGTTCTGCTTATGTATATTTGCTTTGGTTTCCTCTTTAATCTCAGTAGCTAAATCTATTTTTAGTCCCACAAAGTTTTTTCACCAACAAAGAAAGCAAAATTAGTTTTAGTGATTGGCCTGCTCTTGATATTGACTTTTCTAATACGATTTCGCCTCAGAGGGGAAGCAGGAGGCAGAGCTGAACTGCCTCTTGTTTCAGACATGTGCTCTTGACATTAGCAGGTTTCCTCAGTGGAGGAGGTAGCTCATTTCTGCACGCACCCAACCACAGGATTTGATATTATGCACAGGAGGTTCACAAAGAACCAGAAAGTGTTGATACAGCCAACAACAAGCAAGGTTTTACACCACAGTTCACTGTAGTGTGATTTCTATGGCGGATTGATATTCAGGGGCGGCCATGCATCTTCCTCCTAATAAACAACAGCCCCTGTTAATTAAAGTCCAACGATCAGGCTCCAGAAGTGAAAGATTGAAATTGAGCGATTGCCCCACATACCAGCCCCATCCCACATCCTGCTCCCCGGATAGCCTGGAGACTCAATCTAGCCGTGGCTAGGCTATTTCCACACCATCGATTCTGTCATCTATACACATGATGGATATCCACCTAACAAGCATGTTTGGATTTTGAGCCTCTGCCCTGGGTTTCATTGTGGAGCACAAAATGTTTCCTCAAGTATCTAAATCATATGTAAAGGTAAATTGATGAGACAATAAAAGCTTTTATTGATGTAGAGTTCATCAGATCGTGCACAGTTCCTCTGTATCGTGGTTGATAAAGCTGTGGACAACCAGGCCTCAAATGGGTGTGCCTGTAGGTGGCTCTCTTTGAAGAGCACAGCATTCCAGTGTGGATGATCAAATTGGTGTGTCTGCAGTCCGATATTGTGTGTGTGACTTGATGGACCTTGTTCATCCGACTCTCAGATAATCGTTTAATCTGCAGGACTCGCTTGATTCTGTTGGCTCACATTTTAGCAGCCCAATACAGATTGCTTTATCGTCCTCCATCGATTTGAAATCTGTTTCATTTCCACCCTTAGGGAATCTCTGCAGGCATCCTTTCTAAGTGCACACGAGACGGAGGATTTATACCTGTCAATAAAAACCTTTGGTAAGTGCTTCCTGACCCTCTAAATCCAGTCACTTTTCCTCACAAAAGAAAGGATGGGTTTCCAACAGGCACAAATCAAGGCTGCTAAAACACACGTTTACTTACCTCTAACAACAGCTACGACTGTAAATAATCACCCGGGCTGTCAGGAGTGTGAGGTGGAGCGGTTATACATCCTCCCAACATGATCACTCTTCCTTACGGCCAGCAAAATAAAGGGTGCTTTATTTTCTCCACCCCAGAAGTACTCACTACACATTTTACCAGCACTGCATGATGGAATGGGATCAGGCTCTGGGAAAAGCATCTATATAACCACGGTGTAGTCTAACTGCTCCCAAAATATCATATGCCTTTTTGGAAAAACAAGCCACGGCATCTTGATAAATGTTTGTAATGATTTTGCATGAAATACTGCACAATTACTACCTCAGACATAGATTACTTTATGACCTGTGCATTTGTTCGACTGCCACATTCCCGTTAATATGATGTGAATCATTTTAATGTTGCAGCAGGAAGAATACCATTTCATCTGTGATGTGTAAGCAAATTCTTCGTGATGTTCCACAGGGGCCCCCACTAACGCTGCGCTCATCCCTCGCCATTACCTGCCTGGCTTTTATAGGCAGTTCATCATGCACAGGTTATTGAGCTCTTGAGTACGAGTCCCTGCCTGGATGTCTAGAAGTAATTAACTCCCAGCCAAGAGTCCTTTTTGGACCCACTTCAGCTGAGATAAAAAAAATAAAAAAGCCCACTGCAAGGAGGCTCTGGGAGGCAGCCATTTTACATCAGATGATATTACATCAAACATTCTTGCACTTAGGAGCAGACAGGGACATGGCTGGCTGGCACAGCTCCATGGAGCACGTGCCAAGGATCCACTGCTGATGCTTTAGACCAATCCAGCAAACTGTCCCGCTGTTTGTTGGATTGGCTCGACACCCCTGGGTGTTATTTATCTGCAGTACAGGATTGATAGACTCTGTTTTTTTACACCCTTGTTCACACTGTACTACTAACATTTTTTGTGATGCCCAAATGTACAGAGTTAAATGTTGCTGTTGTTGTTAAATGTTGCTGATGGTCTGTTTCTCCAGGTCGTTGTCCTATGTGATGTGTATGGGCTGTTTCTCCTTCCTGCTGCTGGGAGGCATGTACTTTATCACTGATATGAAGGGCTGGTGGGACGGACAGCCATTCATATACCCAGGTACTGTTTATTCACAAATCAAAGGGCTCAATGTATTATATTGGTGTATATGCTTTGGTTATAATAAAAAACCCAGAAACATGACTGGCACATGATTGCACACCTTGAACGCGTTGAAAAATGCATTTCATTTCCCAAAGCGGCTATAATTAATATTTGCTTATTAACAATGGATCACATGACTACTTGTAGTGATGAACCCACACAGAATATTAACTTGACTCTGAAATTCTAATCAGCTCTATTGAGCGTCTTAATGTCTTTCAGCTCATTGTTTTGGTTTTCCAGACAGTGACTACTGTTTTGGTTCAGTTTGCTCGGTAACTGCTTTGTAAATAGGCAACTGTTTGCTAACAAGTGTGCCATATCAACTTTAAAGATGATTATATAAGTGTTCTGTTTACAGCTTGTTTCCGCTGCCACAAAGTGGCCAAAATATCAGTTAATGCAGGTTTAAAGGAAAGTTTTGGTATACTTCAACCTGGGTCTTATTCTCATGATTGCAGCCATTTTGACAATGCCTAAAGCTAAACGAAGGTACCACAAAACAGGTAAGCAGTCCACCAGAAGCAAAAAGTCCAAAAGAGCAAACTGAAATAAAAGTCCACCGCATCAAGGGAATGGTACAAACCAAACTGAGAAATAATCCAAAACTCAGTGGTAAACACAGGAACCAGGATGCTTGATAGACTTAAATACACTCAGGTGAGGGGAGATACCAAGACATGAGGCAGACCACTTACAAGGAAACTAAGGAAAATCAAAACTACGAAGCAGAGCAGGACATGGCAGTATTCACATTCACATTCACATCACACACAAATTCACATTTTCAAAATTTCCAAAACAGAGGTTGTGAGTGCAAAGTAGCGTCACTGATGAAGAATAATAATCTTTAAAACAGAGCAATCCTGTTCACTAACAACTTGTGTTTGTCTCTCCTCCTCTCCTCCTCAGGGATGAACTCCATCTTTGTATATGTTGGCCACTCTCTCCTGGGTTTCTACTTCCCCTTCAGCTGGGAGATGCGCTTCCAGGAGAGCCACTGGGAGTGGCTCTTCCAAAGCCTGTGGGGAACTGCACTGTGGGTACTCATTGCTTGCCTGCTGTACAAGAAGAAATTCTTCCTCAAAATATAAACCAGGATGATCATCTGTCCCTTTTTCATTCTGTAGATGTCATTATCTTATTTTTCAATTCTGAACAAATACTATTCATGGTAAGATGATTATAACATCTGTGG
This sequence comes from Siniperca chuatsi, assembly GCF_020085105.1. Classification (NCBI taxonomy): domain Eukaryota; kingdom Metazoa; phylum Chordata; class Actinopteri; order Centrarchiformes; family Sinipercidae; genus Siniperca; species Siniperca chuatsi. The sequence goes on from NC_058052.1 coordinate 8,326,928, forward strand.
AAATTTTGATCTCGCCTACTGTTCTTGGCTTAATTAGTTTAGTTTTCAGTGATGTACAACCTACCCACGTACATTTGAATGAATTGTACCTATGTTAATATCCAAGCCATTGTAAAATAAAGCAGCTCAGAGGAAGTGCTTAAAGTTTTTATCAAACATAAGCTGCAACACAGTGAAAAAAAGTATGAAAATGTTCATCCATGAAACCCATTAAACCACCACCCAGTTTCTATAGAAGATGTCTGATCCACTGTCAGTGTTGGCTGATGAGGATTTATTTGATGCCACTTGTTTTGTGCACTGAATAGACTGATTAAATCAAATATACTGAGGTGGTACTTAACAAATTAGGCCGAGTGATTCCACTACACAACAGGCCAGCCATTATGAGTCTGTTGCCATGGCCACTCCTTCTCTTTCTGTGTATGTGTGTGTGTGTGTGTGTGTGTGTGTGTGTGTGTGTGTGCTTCTACCATCTGCTGTCCGAGTGACAGTACTTTAATAGGGGTCAAAATGCACAGCTCACAGAGGAGTGTCATTAATGGGACCGAAACCTCTTGCACTCATTGTATTAGAAAATCAGGGAAATTACACAAATCCAATTCATCAGAGAACAACGACAAGCCCCCTCATACAGCCTGAGCCCGTTACATGTTTTACATTTTACATATTTAACACACAAAGCTACTTACCTACTGAAACAGGGTTTATTTTTACTCTTGGATTATACTATTTCTACATGGTTGACAATGGTTTATAGATATTTTTGGAGAATGTATACATGACAGTATTGAACACACTCAGATCAGTGTGCCTTGAGAATCAGGTCAGGTGGTGTGTAGATCATGAAATGACCATCTAGTTAATGAAATGATAACGCATCATGCTCTTCTTCCAGAGTGAAATCATATTACACACTCCTCAGAAGCCGTAATAACATTGAGTAATAAGCTGTAGTGGGTTTGGTAATTGTCTTATTAACAGAAGTTGTTGTTTGAATCCCTGTAGGTGCTTCCTGCCTTCTAGAACAGTACTCGAGTCCATAATTGCTTTCCCAAACTACTGTGCCAGCAATGTAAACGCATAGCTGCATCTTCATGAGCAGAAAATTAAATCAATACAGACTCACCACAGAGATCTAAAGATATCTTTTGTGTATTTGCATGCAATAATAAAGTTTTGTATTTAAGTATTTTTTGTATTTAGCTGACTCATTCTGAGTCAGCTAAATGACTGCATGAGCTCAAAGCACATTAAACATCACAAGATGCTGTTAATAAAGATCAAAAGGTTCCAAATAAGAATGTTCAGACTGTGGAAGTGATGAATATTCTGCTTATATTTCAGACTGAATTTCTGCTGAACCCATAGAGCCACAGTGCTCTAAACTTGTTGTCGCTCTAGCATTGTCAGAAAAAGCCCATAAGATACCGTTGTGGTTCCACATACCATGACTACACCACCACATTTCCTTGTCTTTATTGATTCTCATTGAGCATATGTCTCAGGATACCTATTGTCTGTCATATGGAAACTTTATACCAGATACAATGTTCTCATGCAGCATGCATGCAATGATCCCCACATTCTCCCTTGATACAGCATTTGCCCTCCTATATAGTGTAAGTGAACATTTGAGTACAGTATCTGTTAACATCTTAACATTAATTTCACATAATAAGACAACATGATATCTTGAAGAAAGTGGCCATTATCCCATCTTTTCTTGGAAAATTTGAAAGAATAACTTTATTTTAAATCGATATGGGTTTTAGATAGAAGCGTCCTGTGTACAGTTGAAGGTTAAATCAGGGTTGTGTGCCTGAGACTACCAAAAAAACTGAATATAATAGCTAATCTGGATATTATCAGGCTTTCAACATGTATTTTCAGTGTAACAGCAGGTTCCAAGTATACACATAGCCCAGTTGATACAAATGAGACAACCTGAGTAAACCGAAGACAGCAGGTGCAATTATAATAACAGTGGTGGTGATAATATGTTTTCTTCCACTTGGTGAAAGTTGCTGGAGCTCCTGAGAAGCCCTGCCGTCCCCTCTGCAGCCCAGTGAGCGCCAGTGCTCCATGCAGAGACATTGATTGGAGAGCGATTGCTGTGTGAGTGACTGGTGTCTTGCCCCGAGGCTGCAGCAATGCATCACTCCACACTATCCAGTCACAGAGAGAGATCCCTCACTTTAACACAATCTTCAGCCTCAGACACACACTCAAGACTTGAGAGGGTAAAGGTCCCACAGAGTTTGACCAGAGTCACACAGCTGGTCTTATGGTAATTAGCTGATTTTGTTCTGGCAGTGTAATTTATGAGCAGACAGACACTGCAGATGTATGCTGGTTAGTAGTGAAATGTTATTTATCCATATGGTGTTTAGAGCTGCAACTCAGCAGTGAAATGGTTCATCATTTAGCTAAAATAACCCTGCTACTTCCCCATTGGCCCCTCATTGATTTGATGCTGAGCCACTGATTAAAACCTTGATCTCAAATGACTTTTTTTTTTTAAATGTTGTATAAAATCCACTGAAGTAAGTATACAAATGTCACTGGTGCTACTGAATGGGGCTAGATGCGAAATAATAATGATTATAATAATAATAATGATAAATAAAATTCATACATACATGATTCAAAGTCTGTTATAATGAAGCAGTGATTAAAAAGAACACAGCTGACACCCTTTTTGAAAACAGTGCCTGTGCCTTTAAAATGAATAATTACACATTTAATGATAATTGTTAATAATTTCCCCCTCGCTGAGTGTTAATGAGATGACTGACCTGCTGTTAAATTATGCTCTTAAATTTCCTGTAGATGCTGTGCTGCCTGCTGCTGCGGAAGCAGCGGGGCAGTGAGTAGTGAAGCAGTGATCCTCCTCCCCCTGGCCAGCCAGCCAGTCAGCCCAGCAGCAGGAGCCGCGCACAGCAGCCCGTCTATGGGACACTGAGGACTTCATCTGGCTTCCCGGAGCCGCGCACACAGGGCACACACTGGTTTATACAACGCCCTCATTTATTTTATCGCTTTGATTTTTTTTTTTTTTTTTTTTTGATTTGTCGCTCAAAGGAACTTTTTTGAATCTCATTTTCGTTCAGAAACTTTCACTTATGGTTCGCGAATATGGGTTCAAGTTGTGGTTTCTCTCGGGGAAACATCGTTGTGGTGGTGGTGCTGCTGCTGCTGGAAGGTAAGCTTCATCATCAGCTTCATTGTTTGACTCACGCTGAAGGGACACAAGATGAAGTTGGAAACAATTTTAAATATATGTTGCACTAAAGTTTGTCTCCAAGTGGCTTGCTTTAAAAAAAATAGGGTTATGTATGCAAACAAAATGTAATTAAATAAAATTTTAAAAATGGTCTAGTCTAAATGTTAATCCAGAGTAGAGCATTTGAAATTGTGTTTTCTTTACACTTCATATCCTCTATCTGTTTGAGACATTATCTGTTAATCTGGCAGCATCAGTTTCTGTTTTAAAGCATCTTCTTCATCTCCTGCTCTCCTGCCAGTCAGAAAGGCAAGTACATGTGGTATGAGCACAGCAGGAACTAAAATATGTTTGGTTTGGGACACACTTAAAATTCACAAAATTTATGATTCACTGCAAAACTGACTATCATGGTGGGAAAAAAGATGAAAAGAAGAGAAAGTGAAGAGAAATGCAGAGAGGAAAGAGGAAAACAGAGCCAGTGGACCTGAAGTCTAGATGGCATCTGACAAATACACATGAAATTGGCTGGTGTGTGAAGCGAAATTGTAACGTTTTGGAAGCAGAGTGAGTTTTAAGGCTTTTCCAAGAAGCACTGTTTCATGCTGCAGAAGGTGATACTTGCATTGTGCGCTGGTTGTTACGCGTGGTATGGCACGTTGAAACCTAGAGTCAAATGAATACAGCCATACATCATAATATTATAATCCCATTCACAATCCCACAGCCCAACTGTACCAACACTGTCCTCCCATACAGTCTATATTTAAAGTGTCTCTCATAGCTCAGGAGTGTGCAAATCTCAGTGTGCAGCAAGTATGTCAGATGTGATGCTTGGACAAATATAGGCCATTGTGTGGAACTCCTGAATTTGTTTCTGGAAAACTTAACAGAGGTTACTATCAGTGCTGTCATAAGGGATGTAGAGTGAAAAAGTAAGATTATCATCACAGTCTTTTAGTGGAATTGAGATGTGAAAAAGGTTCAATTTCATGTGAGAGGGTCAGTGCTATTTCTTGCCTGCAAAAGTGGGCTTACACTACCAAGAAACTACAGTCCTACGTAATCGCCCAAGGGAGTAGTTTCCTGAAATTTTTAAGGTTCTACAGTTTTATGTAATGTTCTCTGCTTAATTTTCATTGTAATAGAGAGTGTAGTGCTCAGTGCACAGGGGCTGAGAGATGAAGATTCACATCACACTTACAGTAGATATGATGCTCCTGTCCCCCACCCTGCATATATTTACATCTTACTTCTGCTTTGTTCTACATGTACTGTTATTGAAGCAGGCATTTGTCCTGATATTTATAGATGACCACAGTCGGTCCAGTTCGATTTCGAATGTCAAGGTCGTGATGGTAATTAAATGGGTGCTGAAATCTACACCCTATGTAAACGCGGTGCCCCTCACCTGCCTGCTTGTTTGCAACAAAAGACCTACACTTGTTCAGAGAGGAGAAGAAGCGAGCTGCAGGCAGGTGTGCAGCAGCTGCTCCTATCTCTGGGCAAACACTGGCTGTTTGTTTTCTTTAGGAAAATATCGCCTGTTATACAAGTGCACAGAGCGTTCAGATTGCAGCTCAGACGTTAACTTCTCTCAAAATGACACATCTGATTGATTTTTCTGTATATGTTCAAGATGATGTTTTTGTTTCACTTTTGGAGGATGTTCTGACTGCTGACATCCTTAACAGTATAACCATTGCACGTCTTTAAAAGTGATTCAATCTATTAGTTTAAGTGTCAGTCTTCATCTTCTAAGTAATTTAATCATGTTGGGATGCACATGTTGTATCACATAACCTCTTACGTGAGTTTTCATCACCATGCCAGTCTAATAGTTGTTAGAAACTAAGGAATGGTTTCATTATTTGTTTAGATTGTACTGATTAGTGTTTCATGCTGAGGTAATCAAACATTAAATTGGCAATCAGTGCTCACTATAAGAGTAATCATCATTTGTAATTGTGGCTGCGTTGCCCTGCACTTACAAGTAGAGTTAAGTAGAAGAAGTAAAGCAGTTCAAGACATGAATTAGAGTGAAAAGGAGGCTGGGACACTTCTTTGTTTATGTAGTTAGAGATTATGGAGTTGGTTGCAGTTTGGATGTAAAAATGTTTTCTTGCGATCATGTTTGAGAAGATCCGAGGCACAAAATCTTCTGGTCACTCATGGCTTTGATTAGATTATGGACTTTGGTGTGCATCCAGAGAGCTTTTTGAAACTGCTCTTGATTTGTTAGATTTTTTTAAATGCAGGCTGGCTAATGAGATCTCATGACTTAGACTAATTTAAAGAAACGATAAAGGCCTATGGAATGGAAGCCTTGCAGCAGTAAACAAAATGTTTAGAAACTCAATAGTACCTTTTGTGACTAAACCTGGTGAAAGCCTTTATTGAAATTAACCAAATCCTCTTAACAGACACTTCTGTGTAATCCATCACTTCCCCACAGATGTTTTCACATAAAAGAATCGATCCGTTTATCTTCCACCGTGACCTTGCTACTGTATCTTTGACCCTGCTTTGCCTTCTAGTGATGACCCCACCATCTCAGGAGGAAGCCATGTTTGCAGCCTCTTTAGCTGCTCCTCCTTCTCCTTGCATCAGAACGATCATTTTCATCAGCATCTTTTGCTTTTGAGAAGGACCAGCCCAATAAATCTCATTTGATACATGCTGCTATTTGATTTAGCCCCTTATTAAATTATTTGATTTAGTAAAGCTTCTGTCCTGTGCTGCCTATGGATGCATTATAAATCTTGTCAATTTTCTACTCTTGCTGTCACTACCTTTCTTTTAGTGTAATTAGAAAACATCATGATACAAGTTGTTTGCTGTAGAGTTTAGCGTTCATATTCAGTTGTGTAAACAGCGTCGCTACTCTTTATGTCTTGGGAAGAAAAACTTTCTGTTAAAGCTGTTACTAGAAAAACTAAATAATTTGTCTATGGCACTGGCACAGGGAATGTATTTTTTGGTGTTTAGTTATTTCAAGTTTATTGATTTTTTTAAACATTGTGGCACATGTCTCACCATCTGGCCTCAGCTTCCCTCCACCCATCTCACCCCAACCCTCCCATTCCCCGAAAAGACAATAAGCTACACATACTAAGAAAGTCTGCCCAAAGTTATTAACATGTTTAAGTCAAAAAAGAAGTTAATGAGTAACAGTGAACATGCTGTCTGCCACAAATGCAGCTGATACCTATTGGGACAGTCAACAAAAAGTTGCATCATCCATAGTTTTATTAGAATCAGAGCAGTGATGCAGCAGTTTCAGCCTTTCAATGTTTGACATTTTGACTTTCAATTATAGCTCCTCCTTTTGCCAGCTTAGGCAATTTTTAATCACCAAAATGTTGGCAAAAATGTGACATCCCAGTAAGTTTTTTTTACCAAATTGGACCAGTGGTTTTTTGAAATATCATGTCTGGATGGAGGGACATCACCCACTTCATTATTACTTCCATTGCTGAGAGTCTCACTCCCATCCTCTAACTCTGGACTGTTGCTACTGCTGCTGCTGGCGTTGCATGGATGCTGCTTCTACCTGTCAAAGCTCTCTGCCTGATCCTCTCGTCAGTTCGGGGTCACACTTCCCTCTAATGCACGGGTAGAATCTAATTTGCTGTGGTGAAAGGACAAGGAGACATTGATTGAAATTTTGCCCTCGGGGCATTTAGTCTTCTCGTTTCACATGGGTCTTGACAAGTTATTTTCCAGTTGCCTAGCGGTGCACGCTGTGTTTGACCCATCATTTACAACAATGAATGAAACAAAGAAGGAGCTCAGCTCATTTTATTCCACATGGTCGTGTGATGCTGCAGTACTGGATGTGGGTCAATGTAGTACTTTGCAGTTGTAAAGGTGCTAAGTGTACCAACTTTAAACATGAAAATCTAATTGGCAAATTAATTCTAATTAGTGTGAAAAAACTGACTATTGTGGGGACAGATTTGACAAATTCTCTAATGTCAAACATCATTTAAACCCTGATGCTTCTTGTCAAAAAGAGATGTTGCAGTTTGCCCCTCCTCTGCCAGCGCACCCTGGCATCACTGTGTCCATTTATTTGATCCTTCACTTTACTGAAGAGGGCAAACATGGTGGAAATTATTTTTCCACTGGCCTTTCACTCCTACCACCACCTGCCAGTGCCAGGAACTCTGAAAGCTTCACTTCCATTTGTGCTGGAATATCAGCGCCCTCCATTCTCTGCCATAAAGCAACGTTCCTCCCTTTGTTTCCATAATGTAATCCATCAGAGTCACTGTGACACCTGATGTGCTGACACACAATGTAACAAGCAGTCAGAAGCTAATAGTACTAGTCATGTCAACAGTGCTCTCTTTAGTTTAGGCACTGATGTCTCAGAATTAAAGTGGTAAAGATTTAATGGTGCTAAAACACATACCACTGTTAACGTGGTAAGTGCAAAGTGGAAATATAGTCTTTTTTATTGATTAATTAATATCATTTATATTTCATTCATTGGAATGTTTTTAAGTGTTTATTTCATTAGCACGACAGACCTCTTGATACAATGACAAAAATGTTTAATAAGCAATATGTGTAAGGTAGCCTATACCTGCATGCCCGCCTTAGCTATGCTAGCAGCGTGGCTCTGGGAATAGCAATGCTGCGCTGTTGGTCTGTCTGCTGGTTGTCACTTTGGTCCAGACTGAAATATCTCAACAACTGGATTGCTATGAAATTTTGTACAAACATTAATGGTCCCCAGAGGAGGAATCCTGATGACTTTAATGATCCCCTGACTTTTTATCTAGCACCATCATCAGGCCAACATTTTAATTTGTCCAATAGCCTACTTTGGTTTGTGACCAAATACCTGCAAAACTAATGACAGTCCCATCAGCCTCAGACGTACTTTGTGTTTAGTGCTAAATGTTAGCATGCTAACATGCTAAACTATGATGGTGGACATGGTAAACATTAAACCTGCTAAACATCACAATGTTAGTAATGTCATTGTGAGCATGTAACCATAATGTTGCTGACTTTAGCATTTCGCACAAAGCACTGCTGTGATATTTATGCAAATAAAAATTACTTTACTTTATTTTGCCACAGGGAGCTAATGTCTTTGCCTACTTCTGTGAATATGTCAGTGAATCTGAAGCTTTTTACCACAGCTGTGATGAGGATAGATATGTTTTATCAAAGCAGTCTAATGACTACTGCGTCAAACTCAGTCTGGAGCTCCATGATGTACCACGTGTTCCATTTTTGATGCCATTGTCATTCCCACAGGAGTTCTTAAACTGAATTTGTACTTGCAGCTAATCCCCAAGGAGATGTTCTATTAGATTTCTTGATGACTGATGAACATGGTTCATTGGATCTCAGCTCTTGTATTCTCTGAGGGCTAATTGGATTACATTATGGGGTAATTGATTATTATGTTACGGTATGCATCATGGTAAACTGAGTAATCTACCTGGAGCCTGACTACCTCCTCCAAACTGAGATCAGATATCGTGTTCAAAAGTTTGATGACTGGGTCATCATAACAGGAAATTACTTTCTTTCCTTATTACACCTCATTGTTTTGAGATTGAAAGCATCACAATCAGGTTTATATTAAATCCAGGTTCTGTATCCAGTATCATTTGACGAAGCAGTCATGCTCACTGGCACAAGAAACCAAGAGGGAGACATTTCTAAACATTATGATCAATAATAGCTTTCATAAGTGGAATTATAGCTCAATGTGCAGCTTTTTAGTTAATTGAATCCTTGAAGAGAACCATTCCCATAACTGTTACATCTTTGGAAGCAGAGTAATCATGATAGGTTTCAGAGTGATTATGATATTTATTGTGTTTATATCACCATGATATAACTGGGTGATATGCTCCTTAATGCCGCTGGCCACAGCTGCTTTGTAATAGATTATGGATTATTTGAAAATGTGGATATTGATGGACTAAATTGTGGAGTTGGCTGTGAAATTAAACCCGTGCAGTAGATGTAATATTTCTGTGGCCATGCAGCTAAACAAGTGGGTCCATATTATGTGCAACGAAGAAGATTGCACACATGCAGCCATCAGCCTTCCTCCCCGTCTGTCTCATCAGTGGAAAACAATCAGCATCGCTGTTGATTAGTATGGTTATTGATTGGTCTGCTGCCAGATACATGGGTCGTTACCAGGGACAGATGCAGCGCACGTTGACCTTGGGAGAGAAAGGGCACTGGGCTGAGCGCTCACCGCAGGAACTCCAGTTCACGAACAAGATTAGTGAGGGAATGAATCATACAGTTTTCCTGGTCTGCCATGCCGTTGACAAGGATGGTCAGCAAGGACGTCTGGGTGGGAGGTCCACGTTTTGTTTCTTAGAGGGGGATTCACAGAGGTAGATTAGTAAGCCTGTGGGTTAGTCTAGCACATGAGCTCATAGCTGGTAAATCTATCAGCCGACGCACGCATTGAGCTAATTGAGTTCCTGTCTTTGTCTGGGACGACGGAGAGGGCGTTCCACCCTCTCATCTCAGTCCCGTCCTAGACACGATGTGGTCTGTGGCCGACAAAGCACATGGTTTCAGATTTTGTGATGAGCTTGTGTCCTTTTTGTCCTTCCACAGTTAAAATATGAGACAAAACGGACACAGCCCATAATTAACTCAAGGAAACTGAAAGGCAACCAGGAAGAGCATACATGTACTGATGAGTGAGAGGGTTCAATTTCACTATCCACTCGGCAGTACATGATATCTATTGTAAACACGGATTGCTACAAGAGTCCTCCTGTTCAAACACTGGCTTTGTTTGCAAAATTACTTACTCCAGCTTTTGAAGAAATGACAGTATACGTGGCAGCTCAGCATTTGTTTTATAGGTGTTTGAAGGCTGTGGCCTAAGTCTGCTTATGATGGTAATGTTTACCCACTTTGAGTCATAGGAGGTCAAAGCTGTTCCGAAAACAGCTTATTGTCCATCCATAGCCTATGTCAAAATCTGACCAGAACATTTTTCAGTGTTCCCAAGACATAGAATTGAAATAAAACCTGCCCTGCATCATTTTTTTGTAAAATGATTATCCGTGGTCATTCAAAAGAGGTGAAATCTTACTATCTGTATTTCCATCATTCTTATGCATCATTTAGGGAAGGTAATGAGTCATGCTTTTGGAAAATCTTCATCATGGCTTCACAGACCAAAGATGCCATTTGTTAAGAGAGGCCTGATCCATTCAATTAATTAGTTTTGATATAAACTGCTTGCTTTATGTTGGCTTCAGTCCTGGAAAGAAATTGAATTTTGAATGATATAAACAAATTGTGTTGCACGGGGTCCAGTCACCGTGGCTTCGAGCCAAGACCAGCATTCACAAATGTGTTCAGCTCCCACTGGTTAACACGACCCTCTAGTTTTATTTGTAGAGCTGCTGTCATCTGCTCTGTTTGATTCATGACAGTGTCATGTGTAAGATATCTGTACATTCAATTCATTTTTTTTAATTGATCTAATAAAGGGCTGTGGAAAGAGTATTTTTCTAGCTTGTTAAAGATACAAATTAATCTAGGATCATTAGCATCTTATTAGTTTAGTACAGACATTAGTTTAATAATGTATAATGATAATGAGCTGCAGTTTTCAACTCTTTTGGGCCTGTGTCAGTAAGATAATGGCCCCCTCTAATGGTCATTTTAAGTATACAGATGGAGACCTACACTGAGATTGCATGAATTTCTTGCATTCTCCCTATTTTCTCACATAAAACCATCATACTCTGTGTTATTCAGCTCTTGTAGCTACTATATATTATTATTGAAGTTACCTCCAGCAAATTCAGAGTGCATTTATTGCTGAGAGTTACATTTCATAACATTTAACATATAACTATACTATGTTGTACTACTATAGCAAGGCCATCCATCCATGTTGAACCATTTAATACAGAACTTAAGAGGAAACTTTTGATCTTTTTTTATGCTCCTATGGTATGGTTTGAAATCTACAGCTTGATCCCTTCCTTGATAACATCCTAAATTCACTTGGAATGATATCCTGTACTATGAAACTCAGGTAGAAACAAATATAGCCAGTCTTGATTGTGGGTAAATACCTCATCCATTGCTGTGAATCATATTTCTTTTCTTAGATGGATTTTCAGATTTTAAAGAAACATGTTGTCATATGTTGTCTATGTGAGTATATAGTTAAAAATATTTTATTTTGTTTCCTGTCTTGATTGTACCGTTATTGATAGCAGCACCATAAGATAACCATTTTGGGTGGCGAAATCTATGCTCAAAACAATAACAGAGGAAAAAACTATGCAATCCTCAGCCAGATAAGACCTCAAGATATTTTTCAAGCGTGAGCATGAATAGCTCTAATTTGGTTGGGATAGACTGAGGAAATGGAAAATCATCCCTAAAATCTGAGTCATGAAACTGACTCCCACCTTCCCAGCAGGATTAACAAACAAGTGGCCTGCTGTTTGTTTTTGTCCCTGGAACACTTTTAATAAAAAGGGCTGCAGCCTCCCTGAGTGTATCTCCATCCTTCAGGAAGGACGGCCACATTTTATCCATCAGCTCGGCCTCCTGTCATCCAACCCCCGCAAAATTAAATCATTGTCTGAAACCAGAGCCGAGGCCTCAACTGCACCAACAGAAATAGAAAATCTAGTTTTGCTGTCTGCTAATGACATTAGTGCGTTCCCTAAATGGTCGCCTACCGTCGTCAAAGAGGAACATAACAGGGATACAATTACAGGAGGAACACTCAGATCTCCATTTTCCTGTAAAACACAGCCTGCTATAGCTCTTTATGGATTACCCCAACACACATACACACCCCACACTCCCCTCTGGCAGGTAATGATTAATTTCTACCATATCATGTGATCCCTTGTAATTAAACTTCTCAAGGTGAACACAAGGAGAATCGGAAACCACATGTTATTGATCATATGAGAAATTCATTAAAAGAGCTGCATAAGTGTCATTTGAGCTCTCCTTTCAATTTCCGCTAACAGGAGAGATGAAAGACGTATCAGAGGAGGAAAAAAACAGAGCCTGTCATATTCCATGTATGTGTTAATTTCCATTCAGTGGCCAGACAGCATTGTCAGTGGGTATTGTTCCCACAGTTAAATATCCAGAAAGAGATGTCTGATAACTGCTGTTTATCCTGCTCTGTAATAAGATCAGCAGTAATGTCAGGCCTTGTTTTTCAGCTATCACAATGTTTTCCTTAAAGGGAATATAACCAAATTCCCCTGTGACTCACTTGGCTTCCTGTTTTTTAACATCTGGTTATTTCATGTCTTCTTTCTGCAGGAGCAACAGGGCTGTACGTCCCTCAGAATGAGTACATTGAGACGGTGTACGTTGGCCAGCCAGCAGGGACGCCGGTCCTCCAGGTCCACGCCATGCTGGACAGCAGCTCTGAGCAGCCGCATTTCTACCTGTGCTGGAGGTCTCTCAGACATCTAGCCTACAGCACCTGGTTCAACCTGGACATCAACACTGGAATACTGTCCTTGAATAAAACCCTGGAGGAGAGCGACTTTGCCTTGATATGTGAGTTGGATACGAGCATTTTAATGGTAATGTATAGTCCCATTTCAGTGCCAGGTATCCTCTGCACATGAAAGTAAATTAGTTTCTTGACGTTTATGCTCTTTGCATACTAATAAGGTTTCTGCCTTCAGGATGATAATGTAATTGCATACGGGCAAAAAAGAGCTCAGTCATCAAAAAGTGCACTGTCTGAGATTAAAAAATGCCTCTTGTTTTTGTTTTGGCTGTGTCTCATCAGATCAAAAGTCATGGTCTGTGAAGAAGTTGTTCCTGCATGCCGTGGTGTTACCTAACTTCACCAAGAAGCCACAGTGCATCAACTCCCCTCGGATCACCCTGGACTTTGTCAATGCTACGATGCCTCAGTGTGCTCAGACAGATAAAAAGGAACTATGCTTCCCGCACAGAGACACCTCCAAACCCCACATCATGGAGAACAGGTTCCCCGGGGCCCTGCGGCAACTCCGACGTCTAACCAGACTCAACGTCTGCCCCAACTACACCATCTCTTACAATGTGGAGTCAGGTGGAGACCTCTTTACATTCTTCATCTTACAAATGAAAAGTTGCATTCATAAGCAATAAAATGCACCATTGCTCAATTTAATACACTCAGCTACAGCCATACTTGGTCTGGTATGACCAGTAGCTTACGGTGGCTAATGTTAGCTAATGTTAGCAAACTTTAGGTACATATTGCTGTATAACACATAATACTGAGTCACTTTGCTGACTGTATAACTCGTCTCCACTTGCTCTACTGTTACACTAGTTTAGCATTTTAGCAAATTGCTATTATTCCATTACCGTCACTTGTAGCCACAGTGGCAGCTGTTCAGCTAAAGTTAGTAGTCTTGCTTAAAATCACACCCATACCGTCTCTGACTCAGTATATTCCGTTCATACGGTTGCTGTAGACACATACACACCTGACTTTTTGTTGTTCCTCTTGTCCACAGATACCCCAGCACCATTTGCTGTCAATGAGAACACCACAGAGCTGGTGGTGACCGCTCCGTTGGACCGCGAGGAGAGTGAGTGCTACAGACTCCTGCTGGTTTGCACAGTTCGCACAGAAACGGTCATCACCAAGGTGGAAACTTCACTGGATGTTTTTGTCAATGATGAGGATGATAACGCACCGTACGTGAATGGAACAGACACAGCAGATATTATCATCAGCTTCAATCGGACAAAGGTGTGAAGACTAATATAACCCTGATCTTGATCAGTTTTGATTGTTTTATAGACACAATGTTGGCTAATTTTATCTTCTTTACATTAGGATTCAAATTTCTAATTTTCCCATTTTTTCCCAGGGTGGCACTTTTGGCACTTTGTTCGTCTTTGACAGGGATTTAACCCCCATCTATCCCATAAACCAGAGTCACAATAAGTATGTGGGGAGCTTGCTCAGTAGTGACCCATGGATAAAAGAAACATTTTACGTTAAAGGCACCTTCAGTGAAAAGAAAGCTGCTCGTGGAGGAATTCGAGAGACCGTCCACGCCTACCGTAAGTAATCCAGAGGCTACTTATAAAATGCATCTGTTTTTATGAACACTGTAGTTTTTAAGATACATTTTCATGTTTCCCCCTTGATTTTAGAGCTTGTCCTGAAGAGGAACCTGTATGTGACTGAGAATCGCACCCTGCAGCTGGACTACGTGGTCAATGACACGATGTACCCCGGTCTAGAGGGAACAGTGTTGCTGCACTTCAACGTCACCATCTTACCGGTCCACATCCAATTCTCCAACATCACACATATGTTCACATTGACACGCAGAGCTTCTGTTTATGCACAGGTACTCATGACTACTTACCATACAAATCTATAACTCTCTATTTAGCCTGTGGCTGTCTTAAAGAATAGGTAGACATTTTATAAACATTATTCACGTGAGTTATTGGTCGCTGTAATTATTACACATCAACAAACTGGCCATGAAGTCCCTTCCTAATGCGATTTCAAATTAAGTGATGGGCATAAAACATCTGCACACTTTTCTTCATTGCAAACACACATTTTATTATCTAAGCAGTTGGTCACAAAGACCATCAGAACATGAGACAGAACATATAGTCTTTCCCTCATTCAGGCCCCTTGGTTGTAGAGAGCCCAAGGTATGGATCCAAAAAAGCTGATATGAAGCTTCAGCACTCAACAGGGAATCTCCCAAAGTTCTAATCTTTTTAGTCCAAAATTCCTTCTTCTTCTTTGTGTTTCAACAGAACAGGGTTTTCTTGCTGAGCTGTGGTGGAGGGATAGTAACACAAAGAGAACATTTCATACTAAAAACAATTCAATTGTAGGTACTTAATGCAATGTGATGGAATACCTTTAGAAAATACCCACTTGATAAACCTAAATCTGCCAGGGCCATATGCATGCCTAGTCAGCATGCATAAATTCAAAATACCACCATCAGAATGATGTTTCTTATTGAAGTACAGTCGAGTAATACATTACGTGATCAAGTAAAGCTATTTATAGACCACACATGAAAGTGACTTGACAAAATTATTTCCCAACAATTGATAAATAAAATTCATATTAATTCAGTTTTAGGCATTTTAGTGTTACTTAACAGTTAATTGACAGTGTTAATTCTATTCACTGTATAGAGACCATAGCCATTTTAACAGCTTGAAAATATGACTTAGTGATGACTCACTCTTAAACATACTGAGAGACTGCCACCTGCTGGCTCAGCAGAAAAATACAATAACTGTAATTCATTCATTGGTATCTCTGTAATACAGCAGTCCATAAAGGTGTTTGCTTTCCACTTAAATTACCCACTGTCATTCAAATTTTCTTGTTCCATCTCCTCTCAGGTTGGCAGAGTCTGTGTGGAAAACTGCCAGCAGTTTGATGGCTTCAGTGTCACATACCGCCTTGAGGTGCCAGATAAGAACGTGTCTGCTGACGTGCAGTCCTGCTACGCAGCCGTGAGCATCACCCAGGCCCCAGACGAGATATGGGGACTGCTCTATGTGAACGACTCTGAGGCGCTGCGCAGGCCCGAGTGCCAGGACCTGCAGTACCTAGTTGTAGCTCAGGAGGAGCACACACAGCTGGAGGCCAGCACGCAGATCCACATCATCCTAGATGGTGAAGGTGAGACTGTAACAGCCAAGGTCCACTTTACATTTCACAAGGTTTTAAAAAGGAAGTTGGTTTAATTCTTCACATCATAATCTAATCTGTGCTAATCTTTAATCTACATTAGTTAAGTGCACACAGTATGCTCGTGTTTGGAGGTAAAAGATCTTACATTAGTTTAGTTTTCTCTGGATACAGTGATCATTGGCTGCTATTTAGGAGACAGTTTGTGTTTCACTTCCTAACTAATTCCACACCACCGTAGGCACACATGTGCAGACTCTTTTCAACAGATTTCCCTTCTCCCAAATGTCTTTTAAAGATTCCTCCATGGTTATGTGTGTTTTTGGCACTGTTGTACATAGCAAACAAGGCCAGTCAGAAGAACCAGCAGTTCCTGTCCTGTGCAGAAAACAGACGGCGAGGCGACTGTGAGTCTGTCCGAGGCCTGGGGGCCACAACAGGGAGATGCCAGTGGAGGCAAGGCAGTGAAAAAGGTACATTTTATTTCATTAACACTTGTAATAAACTAATATAAGATCTGTTCTTTGTAATCTAAAACATTTTAACATCACTGAATCATGCCCATATTAATTATGAGACCTTAGAGTAATTTAACTAAAACCAAATGAGACTGTCACTGAGAACATGTTTACCAGAATGGTTGTACTGGAACAAATTAAAGAATGTGCACATGTATCCTTCTCAGTAACATCCTTTCTGCAACAGGAAGCAACAAGAGTCATGGAAAATGTGTTGATAATTACAAGCACTAACAACACCATATGATGGCTGAAGAAAGTCCCCTCAGTGACGTATTGTTGTTTAAACCGCTACGTTTTTCACCTCTAAGGACTTTATTTCCAGGTTAACATCAAGACAAGCTGACCAAACTTCAAAATCATCTGGTAGTGGTTTCCCACTTAAGTTTTTCTCTCCTCTGTGTCTACGTTCCAGGAATATCTGAAAATTACTCGACCTGCTCCCCTGACCTGCGGACATGTCCAGATAGCTTTTGTGATGCAGTTGAAAGCAAAGATATATCAATATGCCCACAAGACTGTACAAGTAAGAAACACATGCCTTGTTTTTTATTACACTGATGGGTTTCTGCACTCATTTAAGGATGTAAAGCACATTTTGTATCACATATAAATCATTCACCATTCTGACTGTTACGTTCACTGTGTTCTCGCTTTATTTGTCTCTGAAGAGGAAAATGTTATCGGAGGTCATGAACGAGGCTTGAGGAACGGGATCCAGGCTGGCTATGGAACCTGCTACTGTTACTCTGAGAGCTGCTTCTGTGAGAAGGAAGATGTTGAGGGTGAGTTGTCATAAATCACACAAAACTGTTGTTAATAAAGTGAAATACGGTCGCCAAGAGGTCCTACTTCATGTCATCTCAAGAATGAACCAGAAATGGATTGCTGTTTTCTTGAAAAATGACAGCATTGTGCAACATACTCTCCTCCAGAGGCGATATGCGACGACATGTGTAAGACCATCATTGCCACGGCTCTGCTCCTCTCCTTCATCGTCTCGATCCTCCTGTCCTCATACTTCATCCACCGGTACCACAAAAACTCACCCAAGCCCCCGATTGCGTCTGCTGAGATGACTTTCCGCCGGCCAGCTCAGGCTTACCCCATCAGCTTCCCTGCTAACAACTTACGCCGGGGCTCGCAGGAATCCATTGAGACCGACACCTTTAAAATACCTGTAAGCTGCTTCTTTCACCCTGTGACAGACATTTCTTCAGCATGGTATGTTGAAACGGTTAAGAAGTCAAAAAATATGTTTTTCTATGTGTTTTCAACAGGAGGATCCTAAGTGGGAGTTTCCTCGTAAAAACCTTGTACTTGGCAAGACTTTAGGAGAAGGAGAGTTTGGGAAAGTTGTCAAGGCAACAGCATTCAGGCTGAAAGGAAAAGCTGGTTACACCACTGTGGCTGTGAAAATGCTTAAAGGTAAGATAAGCCAGACAGAGACCAGACAAGTGGGGAAGTAATGGTGATATATGAGGAGTGAATGTCTGAAGAGATGCATGGTTTTATCATTACAATCCCCTCTTTTCCTCCATAACAGAAAACGCCTCCCACAGTGAGCTGCGTGACCTCCTGTCAGAATTCACTTTACTGAAGCAAGTCAACCATCCGCATGTCATAAAGATGTATGGAGCATGCAGCCAGGACGGTAAGACCTCAGTCCTCCTGCCATCCTCTCTCAGGGCATGTGTGTTGCACATAAAGACTAAGTGCTGCATTTCTCTGAATAGGTCCATTGTATCTGATTGTGGAGTACGCCAAGTATGGGTCACTCCGCAACTTCCTGCGCGAGAGTCGGAAAGTTGGCCCGAGCTACATGGGCAGGGACTCCAACCGAAACTCCAGCTACCTGGAGAACCCAGACGACAGGGCGCTCACCATGGGCGACCTGATCTCCTTTGCATGGCAGATCTCCAGAGGCATGCAATACCTGGCGGAAATGAAGGTATTCAAACTAGAAAGGAAATGTCATCATAGGAGTAAAAGATGAAGTTGAAATGTCAGTTGACGTGTTCTGGTGAAAGTAGTTTAAATTTCAGTCGAAGTGGAAGAACTGAAACTACTTAATTTGTGTGCACTGTAAGCAGTTGAAATGTCATTTGGTTGTGTAAGCACTGAAACACACTTTAAATGAGCATTTTGGTCTGACAGCTTGTTCACAGGGACCTTGCAGCGCGAAATATCCTCGTAGCTGAAGGACGAAAGATGAAGATCTCAGACTTTGGCCTTTCCAGGGATGTGTATGAAGAGGACTCATATGTTAAGAGGAGCAAGGTAAAGAAAAGAGACAGAAAAGTACTAATTTTGATATATTTACAACAATCTTTTAGATAAAAATTAACAAGGTCTTTCTCTGTTTTCCAGGGCCGTATACCTGTTAAATGGATGGCAATAGAATCCTTGTTTGATCACATTTACACAACTCAAAGTGACGTGTGAGTACAATCATCAAGGAAATGGTTTCATGTTGGGAAATACACTTATTCGCTTTTTAGTTAGCATAAAAACTGGAAACAGGGGGACACAGCTAGCCTGGCTCTGTCCAATGGTAACAAAATCATAATGCACACTAATTATCTAAGTGTAAAAACAACAAGGGAAGTTAATGCTCCCAGCCAAGAAATAGTACACCACATAACCCCTCGTAAACACCACAAGGTGTCCTTTTTACACTTGGGTTTTTGTATGGATTAAACAGATATAAGATGTTAATTAGTGAACTTTAGAGGTGTTGGTATTCAGTTGTGTTACCTGCAGACAGAGCCAGGCTAGCTTTATGCTAAGCTAAGCTAACAGACAGATACTAGAATGGTATCAATCTTCACATCCAACTCTTGGCAAGAAAACAAATAAGGGTATTTCCCAAAATGTTGAACTATTTCTTTAAGCAATTAAATGGATTATTCCATTCTCTATTTATTGAAATATTCTTACGAGCTCCTGTTTTTGTTTCCAGCTGGTCCTTTGGTGTGCTGTTGTGGGAGATAGTGACTCTGGGAGGAAATCCATACCCAGGTATTGCTCCTGAACGCCTCTTTAACCTGCTCAAGACTGGCTACAGGATGGAGAGACCAGAGAACTGCTCGGAGGAAATGTGAGCACCACTCTATTACTCTACAGCATCTCCTCATTTCTCCTGAGTGCAATAACCCTCCACCACATTAAAACAGTCAGTCGTGGAAAATTACTGTTGGGAGGATGAAATTATACTTATTTCACCCACTTAAAAACATTTCCCTCTGCAGGTATAACCTGATGCTTCGATGCTGGAAACAAGAACCAGACAAGAGGCAGACATTCTCAGACATCAGCAAAGAACTGGAAAAGATGATGGTGAAAAGTCGGGTATGGTGAAGTTATACAGTACATTATAATAAGTTATTCATATTCTTCCACAGGAAAGAAGCGAGGAGAAGCTATTAATCAGCCTCTTTCCGTACATTACTGGCGCAATTTTGACAAACCTTCAGTGATGCATCATTGAGATCTGACAGTCAGATGTTAAAGTTTTTTTGCTTTCCACTCCTTTTGGATTTGCAGCTGGCCCAAAATGAGCAGTATATCATTTCTGCTGGACAACATATACACTGCTTCACTGTATGATCTGTCACTCTTCCCAAATGTTTTACATACCATAATTAGTGTTTGAAGAGCAATGCTAAAATGGTGCCTTGGGCAGCGTAATCACATACCAGTCAGGCTCCGGCTGTTGAAGTGAGGCTAAATATAGAGCATTTAAGGACAAGGAAATGCAGACATCCCAGAATACAGCAGGCTAGTTCTTCACTGTTATCAAAAAGAGGTAGTGGGCATGTCACTTGGTGTAATGAGTAGAAAGTATTTGCACAGATTTTCCCCAGGACCTTGTCAGTAGACGTCACTGCACCGCATGTGTCTGACCATTAGCATGAGCACACTCAGCCTTAGCGTGCTGTGACTCCTCTCCTCAGTAATCAGCCTAATCACACCTTCATCTGCTCTTGCCAGGATTACCTGGACCTGGCTGCGTCCACGCCAGCTGACGCCCTGCTGTACGACGACGCCCTCTCTGAAGAGGACACACCACTAGTGGACTGTAATAACACCCCTCTCCCTCGAACCCTCCCCTCCACATGGATTGAAAACAAGCTCTATGGTAGAATCTCCCATGCATTTACTAGATTTTAGAAACAGGACACACAACACAAGCTCTCTTTTTTGGCAAGTTGTGATTGGCTTTTCCGTAGTCAAGTGTGTGTGACTGTGACCTAGGCATGCCTTTTGCTGATTAATGCTGACATATCTCCCATTTCATCGTAAATGAGAGGCTCAGTGAAAAAAGATATTGTGTCTTGACTGTTTTGTTTTATTTGGACCTGCTTCTAATGTACATGAATGATGACCAAAAATCCTAAATATTGTAAATATTGAATATACCCTTCATTATAATTTATATGGCATTGCTCATACTCATGCGTCATCTGCATTTTATTTGTAGATAGTTAATTTGTTCACTCCATGACATTTCCATTGCCATCATTTCATTGGTTGTTTGCAGTGGAAGAAACAGTGTGTAACATTTGAAACAGGTCCTCGCTCAGTCAATCACTCACTGTGTTTTTTTATTCCAGATTGTCTTAAATTTCCTGACTTTCTAATGTATATTAACTATTAATCTATAATGATTTCACAATACTGAACAGAGAAACAGTAAGGCTTTTAAACGCAACTCTCAGGTGACATTGACTAAAAGTAAAGAACATATTGGACTAGTTACTTGTTGTCTATTGCATTTCTGAACAGTAACAGGAAGGCAGCCATAGGTCAAATATAGGGGCATGAGCAACATTATATCCTTGATACATTACAAAAGAACCCAATAAATAATATGACATTTCACTTTATGTAGCATATACAAAGCCATAACTTGACACCTCTGAGAGTCAAATCAGGACTTGTTTCAGAGACAGGCACTACAGAGTTTGATTTGAGAGCCTTACTGTCTGCACGCTGTTTATCTTTCACTGAGTGCAGAAAAATGATATGTTCTTATTTTTAGGCATGTCATACCCGAACTGGCCCGAGAAGAGCCCGGTACCGCTCAACAGACATGATGCCACTAATCCAGTCTTTACAAGATATGCCAATGATAGTGTTTATGCAAACTGGATGGCTTTGCCTTCACCCGCAAAAGCTGTGGACAAGCTTGATAGCTAAAGACAAACCAACACTGTAGAAAAGATGACTAATTGGTAGATGTGTATATTTCTATAAGACTGTACATATACAATCTGATGCTAAAGTTGGTTCCCTTTTATTTCTGTTGCACGGGTATTCAACGTTTAAAACTGGGGTCTTTTTGCTGCAAAAGCGGCTGGATCAATAGACACCACGCTTCATTCAGCTCTTCGGTATGTTAATTATTACCTCACGGGTCATGTTGGCCAAGCTGTACCACTGCATGACTATTGTACCAGATTGTATGCCAGTGTCAATGTCGTTTAAGTGCCTGTGCCGCTTCTACAATAGCCTCCAATTATTAATGTGCGACTGTGAAGATCTTATTCCAGCCCAGGAATTAAAGGGGACGTCTTTACCATCACCTGTTGTAGACAGCTGGGATTGAGTGGACAAAAGCAAAATGCTGAACTTGTTCTGAAAATGTAAAGTTTCTACTTTAGAGGATTGTGCTCCTCAAAATGTCAAAGACCCGTTTTGTGTTTCTCCCACAAGATGTTTCAAACTGTTCTTGCCAAAGAAAAGTAACGCAGACATGTTCAGTGAACAATTTTCTTGCTTTTGTTCTTGTTTTGTTTTGTTTTTTTACATGAAAAATATCAACTAGTGAGTGCTACTCCAGTGTAAGGACATGAGACTTAATGTAGACTGTGACCATGTCCTGTGTCAGACTACAGTTCACTTTTTAATTCACTGTAATGGAAAAAGTACGATGTATGTATGTAAACTAATGAGTGTTATCATTGTTATGTTGTTATTATTTGATTATGTTCCAATTACTAATAAACTAAAAATGTGCAGTACGTCTGTTCACCTTGTCTCGTAAAAATAGATAGTAAGCTTCTGTGTGTAATTACTTAAATGCTGATCATTTTTTTACAATGTAAAAAATGCAGCTTATAATTGGTGGTTCACATAAATTATTATTTTTATAACATTACAATATAATGTTCAGCCTCAGTTCACCTCCAGACTCCATTTGTTCATTATACACTCTAGTTTTGAGAAAGGTTATTTTGTAAATTATTATTAAATGTTTGCAGTAGTGGCCTAGGAAGCATTTGTCCACAGAAGCCACTTCATGTGTAAATATTCAATGTTGCGGAATAATGCAAATTTTGTGTGCCTTTTCCATTTCCACTCTGCTCCAGTCTCAACTCTGCTCCACTCTTGTTTTGGCTGTAAGCAATTATCTAATATTGATAAGCTGATAAAGGTTTTAGTTTCTCAGGTTTTAGAGGCAGAGATTTGTGCAAATTCACTGTAATTTAAGCATAAAATTCAGTAGCCTGTTTACTTTATTGTTTATGACATAAAAAAGGTTCAGTTTTGAATAAAGATGTCTTAAGTAGGTTGGCATCATTATTGAGATGCTATATTGATTCTAGGATGTGGGATTCTTATAAGATTAAAATATACACAACAAAACTTTAAACCCGTCACCCCTTCCTCCGTCATCTCTTCCATTATTAGGATTTTGAACATGCTCTGTAATTCGATGTGCCAACAACAGGTAAAATGTGAAACTCTCTCTTAATTTCACAGTTCTGAATCCGCTGGTTGACTCCTTTGTGACTGAAACACTATATCAGTATCTGTCAGAAAAGAAAGAAAATTTGTTTAATGTACTATTGGTTAAAGTATTGATTAAAATAGCTCTGTGACAGACTGGTGACCTGTCCATGGTGTCTCTGTGCTTTCCACTTTGTGTGTGCCGGGATAGGCTCCAGACTCCTGCCATTCTTAATGGGAATTAATTAAGGAAATGAATAAATGACTAAAAATAGAACCTCATGGGAACATTTCCTGATTTACTTTATGCACCATAGTGATAACAGAACCCATGTTTGAACATTAAACAAGTGATCTGTCTCCAGTTACAGTCCACTTCAGTGATAATTCAATTCAGAGTTGTCAGCTAGTGTATCATCACAGATAAGAGTTGTTTTACTAGTTAGGACAGAGAAATACAAAACAGGACCTAACAATGTAGTTAATAAAAAGAAGGAAAAAAATTAAGCAATAAAGCTTCTTTTTAATGATTAAATTAATCTTGCAAGTAATATTTACTAGAAATATATTGAATTTTGTTAAAATATGTGGAATGAAAAGATAAAGCTAGTCTTCAGAATTCTGTAATAATAATAATAATAATAATAATAATAATAATAACGTTATTATTATGAAGGAGTTCCAGCGTGTTTGATGACGACACTCGTTAGCAAAGATCCCATTTGTTAGTTTTTGACCGGAAGTAGACTACGACCCACTCTTTTCTCTTTGCTCCGTGGCATTTTGCGACACAGGGTGTCTGCTGCTGCTGGTTTTATACTAAACCTATGGCTGTAAGCAGAGGCAGGAATGGACATTGACGGGATTAGGTGAGTAGTTGATTTTACGCTATTATAACTGCTGAGTAGGCTCTCTAACAGATATAAAAATAACCTGAAATCGTAGTGAAGTCCGGAACATCGCTAAGCTAGCTGCAGAACCGTGTCAACATCCGGTTTCGGGTTTTCAGTGTACACGATATGCATAATATAAATTTTCAGAGGAACAAATGGTTCTGAAATTTGGACAGATGTCATACTTTATAGAGCAGTGTGCTGGGGAGTTACAACGAAAGTTAATATTTCATAATGATGGCCAGTACAGCACATTTGTTGTCATCGCCAAAATATGTGCATGACACAATTTGAGTGCCAAACTTCTATTAAAACTCACTGTAAAGCAGTACTTTACAAGATTATTAGGTTTTTTCCTAATTAAAACACAACAGTAACCAAATCAGATCATTTAATGACCCACTTTTGTCTGCTTCAGTAGTAACAATTAAGTAAATTCACTGGAATTTATGAGTCCCTGTTGATGTATGAATGTGTAGTCTTTATGAGTTTACCAAGACTGTTCGGACATGTGATGTATTCATACTCACAATTCCATGGGTTACAGACCTGATACATGATGTGCTTTGTTTCTCTCATTAACTGAACTCTACTGAACTTTACATTCTGTAAGCTTAATGTCTGTCTCTGTTTGTGTGACTGTACTTTGGGACAAACATATATGACTTCCTTTTTGGAGTTGTGGAGGGGCTCTGTTAAATTTGGCATAAAAACAGTCGCACAAGCATTTCTCAAAGTACAGTTTACAGTTTTTTTTATATTGGTTCCTCTTTTTTGACTGGTTAAAACCTTGAGACTTAATCAGCAGAATGGCCCCTTGGTAAATATTTTTATGTCATTAGTTATGATCTTGAAAATGAGTTATTAAGTATTTACACTTGCTTTTTGACAAGTTAACATTAAACTGCTGGATTTTCTGTATGGTGTGCCATTAAACACTCATATTCAGTAAAACAAAAGTGGCACCCACTAGGAAAACAGTGCTTACTTTGGACAAAAAAAGGGGGGAAAAATCAGCTTTTTTCTGTCAAGCTACAAAGAAATAGCTTGATAACTAGTGTAGTTTTTTTTTTAAACATTAGAGCAGTGGTTTCCAGCTCTCGCCCTTTGGACTCAGAGCCCTGCTGGTTTTCATTATAGCCGTCTTGAAACTGATTTACACCTGTGGGGCCAGGGGAAGAAGATGTGAGTGTCAGGATAGAAAAACAGCATTACTTTGTGTGCTGAGGGCTGGAGCTGTAGGTTTGACTGTGTGACCTTCAAGAAACAATTGTGTGTGGTATGTGGTGGATAAGAGGAGGTGTAAAAGCTCCACAAGGCTTTCCTGCCTGGCATCAAACCCGAAGAAGCCATTCAGAACACGGATATATAAATGACTTAAAAGTGGCTGGCCTTTGTATGAGATCTCTTTAGCCTATAATTCACAAGATGATCAGGAAAACAACCCTGAATACTGTGGTTGTTATAATATTTTGTCTCCATGTTGTATCTTTTCATTCCACGACGTCACTCTGTCTTGGCATCAGTTAATTAATTATAGCTGTTCTGGAGAGTGCCGTGCTTTTATTTTGAAAAGAACGCAGTTAAACCGGAAGTAAGTCTTTAGTAACTTGCTGTGGAGCTCGCCCACCAGTTTTCCTCTGTGCTGTTGTTTAGCTGAGAGCTAGCTACCGTGTGCTAGCTCTCTAGGTGTAGCTAACTCCGTTATTTCAGGTTTAAATGAAATCTTTAAAATGTAAAATATTCGTAGAAGTTGGACACATATTGAACATGTTGTTACAGAAAAATGTTTTATTCATTGACTGAATGAAATTGCTACTGACAGGTTAGTTAATTAACTAAGGTTGCTTGAATCTGAACATGTTGTATTATCAACTGTTACTGTCTGATTATCTGTTGATCCTCAATGTTTTAATCTGAACCAGAACTACTCTGAAAAAGTCTTCACAAATGGCTCCCTGTATAGTGAAAGATTTTATTGTGGATTTCTGTGATTTTCCATAGGTGATCATCGCATGGATTTACACAGGACAAATGTATTAAGACACTGATAGGTTGGAGCCAAGAAACAAGACATTCACAGTAAAATGAAACGCCTCTCCAAACCTCTAAGATGATGTGCAGACGCATATTGTAAGTAATGTGATCAGAGTGGAAAGGGAATGCAGACTTGCCAGCTATAGCTTGTATGCGAGCGTGATGCCCAGGCGGGGGTTGCCGTTCCAGGGCCGGGTCCGCTGGCTCTTCCTGGGCCTCTTCCTGCTGCTGGTGCTGCTGCTGTTCGCATACCTGCTGGAGTGCACCCCTCCAGCAGACGCCAGCCTGGTCCTGCCCGGCCTAGCAGGGGAGGTCTACGGGAAAGAGTACTACCAGGCCCTGCTGCAGGAACAGGAGGAGCGCCACCTAAACCGTGCCGCCAGTCTCAAGCGCCAGATTGCCCAGCTCAAGCAGGAGCTGCAGGAAATGAGTGAGAAGCTAAAGCTCCTGCAGGACAAGAAGGAGCTCCCCGGGGTGCAGGGCCTGGCCGAGACTAAAGACCAAGAGCCGGGAGATCTGCTGGAGTACCTGCACTCTCAGATCGACAAGGCTGAGGTCAACACAGGGGCACGCCTCCCCAGCGAGTATGCCCTTGTGCCCTTTGAGAGTTTCACCTCGTCGAAGGTGTACCAGCTGGAGATGGGACTGACGCGGCACCCAGAGGAGAAACCTGTCCGCAAAGACCGCAGGGACGAGCTGGTGGAGGTCATCGAGGCTGCGCTGGACATCATCAACAACCCTGATGAGGAGGATGGCGTGGAGGAAGAGATGCCGATGCAGAGACAAACCTACACAGAGGGTCACTTTTCTGAAGGTAAGATCTAGACTACCTGACTAATGAATGATCACTGTAACTGATATGTTTTCTCAGTGTAGCATTGTTTCTCATATTCTTTTAATTCGCAGGACTGTATAGGACAGAGCGCGACAAAGGGACGCTGTACGAGCTCTTCTTTGCCAAAGAGGATTCCAGCAGCTTCCGCCACGTCACGCTCTTCAGGCCTTTTGGTCCCTTAATGAAAGTCAGGAGCACATCTGTAGAAACATCAGGAATGATTATTAACATCATTGTGCCACTGGCGGGCAGAGTAGAAACTTTCTCACAGTTCTTACACAACTTCAGGTGAAACTGAACAAAAAACTTCTCTGTGTCTGCTAGACATGACCCAGCATGTTCAGTTCAAATGTGCATTCAGTAGACATGTTGGCCTGTTTTTTGTCATTGTTGTGTAATAAAACACAACCTTAGTGTTCTTGTAATTAATTTGAACAATTCATAATATATGTTTTCAGGGAGGTGTGTATACAGCAGGACAGACGCATACATCTCACGGTGGTTTATTTTGGGCAGGAAGGCCTACAGGAGGTGAAGTCATCTTTGGAAAAAATGTCAAGGTTTGTCCTTTCCCTGAGAAAGAGCTTTTGATATGCACATCTGTGCAAGATGTGTTGGTAATTTGTCATGGCAATTTAAATCTACTGCATTTGTTGTTTTTCAGGGAGGAGAGCTTCTCCAATTACACTCTGATCCCAGTGGACGAGGAGTTCTCGCGAGGTCGGGGTCTGGATATCGGAGCCCACGCCTGGAAGAAAGGCGACGTCTTAATGTTTTTTTGTGACGTTGACATCCATTTTACTCTGGAGTTCCTTAACACCTGTCGTCTCCACTCTGCTCCAAGTAGATTTTTTATTGTTTGTTAATGTTCAGATTCACTGTATTAATTGTCTTTGAGCTTTTGTTACAGGTTGAGTGTCTCTAAATATACTAAGTTGTACTTGACTATTTGTTTTGTAGATAAGAAAGTCTTCTATCCAGTGGTGTTCAGTCTGTACAATCCTGCCATTGTCTATGGAAATTTGGAGCTGGCTCCACCCACTGAACTCCAACTGGTAAGGACTGAAAGTTCACTTTTAGCTCTAAACAGTATTTGTAGAAAGAGGATTTAAATCTGTTTTCTTTAAAGAGCCCCTCCAGACATGTTTTAATCCATAAAAAACAGTCTGCTTGGAATAATATTTTTTGTCTGATTGGATTTTCCGGAAAAAAAAGTTCCACTACCTAGTTAAAAACTCTTAAAACGACATCTACTTCTTTTCCCACATTGAAAGATCTAGACTCTCTGAATGTGCAAATATTGTTAATTTCAAATGTTTAACTACTGGATGTAAGATGTCTCCTACTTCACTCAAAAGTCCATTCTCAGTGTATGTGCACTGGAGCTTTAAGTTTCCACATCTCACTTGTATAAGTTGTATAATGGACCATGATTGGCTTGTTGTGATGTCACAAAATCCTGCTCTACATACACGTCTTAAAACATCCAAGTGAAGTGAACAATAAGCAAAACACATTTTGAGTGGAAGGGGACTTTAATTTAAATGTAATTTTGGTTTAACCAAATATATTATATTCCCTTGTTTATTGTAATTAAAAAATCTCTTTTCAAATAGATTCACAAAAAAGATGCTGGATTCTGGAGAGATTTTGGCTTTGGAATGACGTGTCAGTATCGCTCAGATTTCCTAAATATTGGTAAGCAGTGATCACTTCATGTGATTAATATTTAATATATTCATAAACAACTGATACTGTTGACGGACAACTTGCAAATTGATTTTATTCCTCCAGGTGGGTTCGATCTTGAAGTCAAAGGCTGGGGTGTGGAAGACGTCCACTTGTACAGGAAGTATCTTCGAAGCGACCTGATAGTGATTCGGACGCCAGTGTCTAGTCTTTTTCACCTGTGGCACGAGAAGCAGTGTGCAGACGAGCTGACGCCTGAGCAGTACCGCATGTGCATCCAGTCCAAAGCCATGAACGAGGCCTCCCACTCTCACCTGGGCATGTTGGTTTTCCGTGAGGAGATTGAGGCTCACCTACGCAAGCAGGCCTTCAAGACTCAGAGCAAAACAGAGGACTAAGTAAGCCTTTTCGTACCCAACGTCATTCCACCGTTAAGACTGTGAGTTGCTGACTTAATTAACGCACTACAGCAAAGACAAGTTTACATGGATCCTTCTGCATTTCACCGCACAGCTGTAGACAAATGAATGTACAAAAACAAGCATTGATCAATGTGAAACATGGTACAACACTTATTGAAGAGCTACAGCAGAATCAAACACAAATGAGCGATCAAACTGGTAATATTTAACCTGCTGAAGGAAAATGGACACATGTAAAACAAGTAACATTTAGGTTGACATTATATTTTACGTATTGAAATCAATTCAGTTAGCATGCCGTTATTATCTTGGGAAACATAACTTCTTATTGAGACATCCTACCTGCTTCAAACGCAGCACCTGATTTGCAACCGGTTTCTTCACCATTTTCGCCCTCTCTGCTGCTTCACTACCTTTCACTGCTGAATGTGACCTCAGCCAGTAGATTTAAGCCGTTTCAGATGATTTCTGCATTCCAGAAAGGTATCCAACAAGATAAAATACAACCAGCTGTCAACGTTTAGAGTGGCTTTTTAATAGGAAAAAAAGCAGTTACTAAAGGGTAAAGTCCAGCTATAGAACTATTTATTTACTGTTTACAAAAGTTGCACTTTCTTAAAATGGAAGTAAAAAAAAAAAAAAGCAAGTTGACCCCACAAGAACCAGTAAGTTTCTACTGATTCCCAGCTGTCTGCAAGTTGAAGATCAAAGCAATTTACAATCTGTCACCTTTTACAGTATATTGGCAGTTGAGTTTGGAGCCATACTGTTCTGTTAGTATTATATTTATAGGTTGTGTCAGACTGGCAATGTGGTTTTAAAAAAAAAAGGGACCTTTTTGTGTTTTATGTGACAATCAGTCACTATTTCCTTTGCTGATGACAGCTTCCAAGTGATTCGTTTTTCAGAGAGAAGCATGTTGATTAAATAGTTAAAGAGCCAGGAGCAAACATGTGCTTAGAGCATGCAGTGCTATGATATCAGGTCTATGTGGACCAGTATTATTTGTCTAAATAATAGATTTGTCATTTATGCCCGGTGAGAATCACTCACAGCACTATGATTCCTAATACTGGATGAATGTTACAGCCACTCTTGTACATACTTTTCTAATATTTCTTTGTTTCATACATGTGAGTTGAATACGTTTGTTGTACGTGCCTACAGGCTTAAAGTGATATGAAATGTTGAAGACAGGGTTTTGTAACGGTGTCAAGAGCTGTAGGCCTGATAATTTTATTCCATCTCATAATGAGAGCGGATGTTACAGCTGAACAGTTCAGTCACAGAGGTTTGAGGCGTAATGAGTACAGCTGTCAAAATTCTACTTAGAGCAGATTAAGAAGTGCTTTATTTTTCTCACAATGAAGGCAGGTTATTCTTGCATCTCATCTCATCCTGTACTGTAATTATTTTTAATCAGTGTTTTTGCAAATGTTACAGCTTTTTGTAGATAGTCTTAAAGTCTCCTCACCTTGCAGGAGAAATGGTACATGTCTTCCTCTCAGCAGTATACAACAACTCAAACAGGAAGATCCTGTGCAAGGAAATGATTTATTTTGACATTTTGGCCATGAAATAAAATTTACATAAGGCTGCATTAACTGCTGCTATGTCATTCCTGCTGTTAGCATTTGATTTGATGATACATATTTTCAGAATACTTGACCAGTTCTATAATTTATACTATAAAAACTTCATATCAAACTTGTCAACTGTCTTTGAATCTACAAGCTCATTTGTGTTTCTTAATTTAAGACAAATGGCATAATACAATTTTTTTTTTATTCATCTGTATACAATAAACTACATGAATAGAAAAAAAGAAAAGCATAATTAAAATCCAGGAGAACTGACATGAAATAACCCAAATGGGAAAGTTTCAGACAGGCTTATTTTCATTCGAAGGTACTTCATTGTATTAATGTGCTATCTGCTCTGGATGGATCCCCATGGTCCTGTAGATCTCTTTGAGCAGAAGCAGAGCCGTGTCTTCAGATTGCCTACAAAACAACAGAAGTGTTAATAAGGCCTTGCCTTCATCTGTGGTTGACCTACAGGACTTTTTCATGGAAGGCATTTTGTCTCAGTAGGAAAAGCACAGGTGTAAAGAATAAAATTAATGATGGCTGAATTCTATTTAGCTGCTTCAGTTTCAGGTGATTTATACTATGAGTTGATCATCAAAATAGTAGCCGATTAATTTTCTGTCAATTGTTTCAGCTCTAGTTGCAATTACAAATTGGTGGAGGGACTGAATTTTAAACGGTCGTTAACATGAACGTGCAGCGCCTGAATGAAATGAAATTCTCTGTACCAGTAGCAGAGATGACTCTGGAGGGCAAACAGGTACTCGTTGAAACTCTCGATGGGCTTCTCCTGCAGGACGTAGTCGATGCGATTCCCTCCATTCAGCATCCCAATCTTCACCTGAGGCTCCTCTTCTCTTTGTGGCTCGGGGCTCTCTGGGATCTTGTGCTCTGTGAGAAACCGGAATGGACTTATAAATCTCGCACAGAAATAACTTGATTGAAGAGTCACAAATCAGAGAAACTCACCCTCCTGCGCTTGCTTCTCCTGCTCTTCGATCTGATTGGCTACGATGGCCAGCTCAGCCTGAAGCTGGGCAGACGCAGTGTGAGCGCGAGCAAAATCGTTGAGGGTCTGCCAGGCGCTCCTAAGGGAGCTGATAAAACCGTGCTTCAGGTCAGAGCCCATCCTGGAGAGACTCTCCTTCAGCTCTGAAACAAAGATCCATCACTAAGTCCATCTGCATGAAAAAGCTTTTCATGTGATTTCTGGCATTCCAACATATCTATGCATAGAAAAATTGACAAACCTAAATATTTTACTTCACCAATTATTAGACATCTATTTGTCTTTAAAATGAAACAACAAAAGACCACATTGTCCTCTTCTTAATGTTAAAATTTCAATCTAAAAAACATCCAACAGGAGAAACTTCATTTCGACATTCAGCTTAAATTTTTTCTGCAAAAGCAAGAGAAAAATCACTGTTCAGTCTGTTTTGCCATTTTTTACGCCATAGCAATTTCAGAGTAAGAATAGAGCCTTTGTATTTCACCACCACAAAAATTAGGGCACCCCACCCTTAAAGGGGCAGAGAGGCCTGAACTGAGAACACAACATGCAGTAACGCTGGACAACAACTCAGTTTAGGCTCTTATGAAGACACGGAACCGTCAGCATTTAGTGTTAATTTAGGACATGCTTTAATTTACTTGTAGCTTTATCAAATATGTTATCAAAAAAAAATGATGACAACAGTGGTATAGTTATCTGCCGAAATGTACGAGAAAATTATCAGTCAGTGTCGTACCGAGATGAAGCCTCTTCCTCCCTTTGTGATGTGGGATCAAAACAGGCTTCAAGTCCAAGTCTGGTATTATCATTGGCTCAATCCTGTACGCCACTGGGTCCAACTGAAAGAAAATGAGTCATTCATGAAGCCATCAGACAGTAATGTATAAAGTTACTCAGCTTCACTGCTTTCATCACATTTTGATACGGAGTAACTAATGTGTGGGCGAGTAGGGTTAAGGGGAAATTACTTTAGTTATGTGACGATATTAAATATTTAACAAACTAAGTAGACTAATTTTAATGCCTTTGCACACTACAATAATATGTACAGAACTGCAATCAAAAACTATAAAAAAGTGCTACAAGCCGAGTAGGCAAATAACTTTTGGGCATGTGTAGCTTAATTAGCCATAATTCCTTCAGGATACACAGGTTGAAAGAGCTGCATACCGGATGGTAAATATTGAAGAATCTCTTGCACGTGGGCAGCTGGTACGTCTCTTCAATCTTTTCCAGCCCTCGGACTGTCAGGAACATGCCGATAGGAGAACCCAAGGCAAAGAAATTCACTGGCTCAAAGTCCAGAGAGTGGTAGACCACTGACACCTGTAGAACAAAACATAACAGTTATTATTAAATGTCAAGTCAAATTCAGAATCAGCTTTAACATTATCCCTCGGTCACATTTACCTGTCCAGTGCCAACTTCAAAGTAATTGTAGTTGACGTGGATGGAGGACACAGTGTTGCCCACTGGAAGCTTCCTTACAGTGAGATCAGGAAGAGCTTCGGCTGCTGGTGGAGGCGCCACAACCTGACTGACCAGATCTTTGACCTCTGCTTTCTTCTGCTGGGCTGCCTGACGTGCAGCCTGCGTACAGGAAACAAGACAGAGGCACAAAGAGTGTGTTGGTCATCGCCATCGGTTTGCACGTCTTACAGGTACTCAAGAGACAAACGTACCTGCTTATTCACTCTCTCTTTGACAAACTTGGCGATCTTTTTCCTGGGACCCAGTGGGATTCCCATCTCTTTCAGGTCCTCAATTGTGCACATAAGCTGAAAGAACATCAGAAAGGGACAAAGTGAAACAGCCACCACTATCTTATAAAAATTATATGTTAAGAATAACATGAGCCTGAGCTGTTATCAAATTACTTCCCCGATTTTAGCAATTAAAGACATCAGCATTAAAAATGTCCGTCCATGACCTTAACCACATCTATTTCTCATACAAACCATTGTATTTATTTTTTACATTGTTGTAGACCACAAAACTTTAGATTTACTATTTTTGGAAACGGTTCTGACTTTATAACAAGCAAAAGAGGCTTTTATTCTTACAAAAGATTCTATGTCAATCCTCTCCTCATCAAAGGTACTCTTGTACTCAGACAAGCCTAGATGTTCCAGAATAGCAGAAAGATCCTCAAACACCTCCCCGTCTTCTTTGGGCTCCTCTTCCACAGCTGGAGGGGTGACGGCATTATTTCCCTGTGTAACGGGGGCTGTCACCTGATGTGAGAGGCACAATTTACAATTATGTTTTGCAACGTTATTTTGAAATGATCCATTATGCACATCAGTATGCCAAAGAACTGAACACCTTTATGATCAATTATTACATCACATTCAGTTGGGAAAGAAATACACTGGGTTTTAATTGCAAATTCTGATGTTTTTCAACTGATTAGCAGGATAATAGATGACATGTTACTGTATATGTTAAATTAATTAAATGAACTGGCGCATGACCTGTTTGGTGTCACCATTAGCAGTGGGTGCAATTGGCATGGCCAGTGCAGGAGAGCTATTCTTCTGATTGGACAACAGGTCAAAGAGAATCAGGGAACCTGCAAGAACAAAGGAGAAACAATACAATCTAGGTGAAAAACAGAAGAGAAACGAAAGCCAGTGGTGTAGAAGCTAGTCAACAGGTTTATTACCCAAGCTGTGTCCAGACACTGATGTGCCTCCACTGTAGTCTGGGTTCCTCTTCATGAACAGGGCATAAAGTCTGTTAATCTCTTGGGCAACTGTGTCCATGATGGTCTGGCAGTAAGTGGGACTGTTGTAGAAAAGGACATCTAACAAAGTCTCATTTGTAAAGTGACGTAAACGTCCAGTACTGGGCAAGGTTATCTTCTTTATCCTCCTACAAAAGAGAAATAAGTCTATAATTAATTAACTATATTAAAGGATTAGTCTGGTGATATTTTTCTTATTGTTAAAATAAAAGACCAAAACCAACAATGGATTTATCTTCTAACATGTATTGTCTGTGTAGCCAAAGCCTGAGATATCTTGTTAAAAACACATCAGTGAGCCACACTGTTGCACTGAGTGACAAGTTCCTTCATCACCACAAACATACACACTAGTTTATTTTGAGTCAAACCACATACACCCACCTGCTTAATCCACTGCTGAAAATAGTTCCCAACAAATGCACTATTTCCTCTTGTTTGAGTAACGTCAGCTAAAAACTACTGTCCCCAACTGTTTTAGGAAATTACTGATTTTATCTCTTTTTTTTTTTTTCATAGGATTTGTTGACAATAAGAAAAACATACAAACAGAATAAGTCCATAAAATGACCTTCTAATGTACAATTAATGGATGACTGACTTTGAATGCTTGGACCTAATGGATCCACTGACATTTCCACATACAGTACTTCAGTGATTGTGAGGGAACAATTCTATGTATTTACAATTTTGAGCTCAGAATCATTTAATTGAATTAACAGTCCCACAGATTTCCATTAAAGTCCAAACAGCAGCTGATAACAACGACAAATGTGTGTGTCATAAGACTTCCTTTTGTGTCCGCATTGATTATGATCAAAAACTTCCACAGTCAGTGTAAACCTGCCTCTCCTCACCTGTCCACCCCTGTGGCATCTCCATGTAGAGCCGTGTGCCACTGGACAGGGAGGAACTCCACCCTGCTGATGGCGTGCTCGTCCAGTGATTTCTTAAAGTGACTGTGCAGCAGCTTCAGTGACACACTGCGGAAGTCGTCCACTGAAAGCACAAGGATTTGTACAGTTTATTTCATAAATACAGTCACCATGGAGGGTACACTAATACTGGTAAACGGCATGATTGTATAGTACTCACCACACTCGACCATGCTCCTAAACCTCAGGTCACACACAGGACCGATTCCATGAACCATGAACACAAGATGATCCACTTTCGGGAGCTCACCTGGAAAAGGTGCACGGGATGGAAATGTTGACTTTTATTTTACTCACTGATCTACACAGTCAATTATTGCCCTGTTTACATCATATCATGCACCTGAACTGTGGTACATTATAATTAAAATGTATCTCACAGTTAAATGTGACTTAATTTCCCATTTTAAAACAGATTATGGCGGCGGGTCCTTCCTATAATGTCTTTTAAAATGCCTCATCTCACTTTATAGTGTCCTGACTTTTAATAGTGTAAAAATACTCTGGAAGTACCTGAGCTTTCTGTTTGGATCAATGAGCTTAAAGTATATTTCTATCTACATAGGGGGTCTAAAATGACAAAGTACAAGCTGAGTTTTATGGGTTTAGTAAGTGCCTACACTTTTAAATTAACTTGGCTACAGAGGAACTTGACTACCATCAGGCACTTCGTCATGGTCATCGTCAATCCCTCTCTTCACCACTCTGGGCCTGGTCTGCCCATCCTGAGTTGTGCCCCACTCATCTGGTATGGAGGAGGGCTGAAACTGCACAATCACCTACAGATGCAAACGGAACTCATTAAATCAAACTAATAGGATTAATCATCACAAGACCACCACTTAACACTAATCACACAAGGGTTTACCTTTGGATTGTGCATGACAATGGTCTCTCCTGATGGGAACTCCAGTCTACGGTGCCACTGGTTGGTAGACACAGCTTTCTTATATTCTGCCTGAAGTTAAAGACACAAGTATATACAGTGACTTACAATACAAACATTAGAGTCGATGCAGAACTGGATGAAATATAGATATGTTTGACTGGAAGAAGCAATGTAACAAAAAAGATGTCCCACATTTTATTAACACAACATCTGTTTCTGGTCAAATGTAGTAGTAAGACAAACCTCCAGCTTGTCACTAAACTCCTCAGAATAAGGAATAAAGCGACTATCCGTATCCCCTTTGTAGAACCAAGAGCAGCGCCGGACCTCTGTAGGTTCCTCCTCCCAGTACACCGAAGTCCGTATGCGGTCATAGAGCTGCACGTCGTAACGCCCTCCATCTGTACGTACGATCACATTTTCTGGGTCCGGTTGAACTTGAAGAACAAAAAGCCCCCAAAAACGTTAGAGGAGATCACAGAGAGCACCAACACTGCCAGCGTTAGACATTCTGATTTCTCTAGATTAAAAAAAAATAATCACAAATTAGCATGAGCAGTGTGTCATCGTACCTGAGTTATATGTCTCCTCTAGCTGAAGGGAGTCAATGATACTGAAAGGAAGCCAGACGCTCTTTGATTCCACTTGCTTGCAGTAGAACCAGTGAGGCTGAACAGGCTCATAGACATTGTAGTTGTATGGCATCATGGGACCAGCAGGAACTAACGCTCCACCAGTGGTGGCTGAAGGTGGAGGCGCTTGAATCTGTGTGGGAGGAGGCTGAAGAGAAAAGAAACTATTTCATTAATGATGATTGCATTTGAGGCATGTAGCTGGTGCTCTTAACACTCATTTCGTTAACTTAATGAGTTAATCAAGTATCTGACAAACAAATTCGGTCATTGATTAGCTTATGTATACCTTTGTGAATGTGGGTCCTGACAGCGGGAATGTCTGTGGCGGCGAGCTGAGAGAGTATGGGTTCTGCTGAGGTGTGTGTGTCGGTGGCAAGACCTCTGGAGCTGGAATATAAGGACTGGCTCTGCTGCTGGTGGGGGTGTGTCGGTACGGGTTATGACTCTGTGGCTGCATCTGGGGAGGTGGTGGAGTCATTGTGGTGGGGGGAGGAGTGTGACGCCCCACAGGGCTCTGGTAAACTGCACTGCCAAACGCTGGAGGAGCAGGGTTCATTTGTGATCCTGGAGGTGGTGGTGGAGCCATGCTGACGCTGCTGGGAACAGAAACGGGGCCCGTTGTTGTCGGGGCTGCTGACAGGGCCGGCGGTGGGCATGGCGACTGGCCGATGGATGCGAATGGGTCGCTGCTGGTTACGGGGCTGGAGAAGTAGTTGAATGTAGAGGGGGCTGGTCCATTCCCGGAGGTCTGACCTAGAAAGCTGTCTTCTTCTCCAACATCAGTGGAATCATCTAATAAATCAAAAACTTAGTAAAACTTTTACATTTGTAAACAGTAAGCACATTTATTTGTGATTCTGCAAGGGACATCCAAAACACTTGACACATATAAACACAACAGGCATGTATATATAATAGTAAAGCTGCAGCTAACAATTATTTTCAATGGTTTAGTCTATGAAATGTCAGAAAACAGAGAAAAATGCCCATCAAACGTATTTAAATGTCTTGTTTTGTAAGACCAAAAGTCTAAAACCCAAAGATATTAAATTTATAATGGTACATGGTAACCAATCATTTCAGCTCTCTATAATAGCATATCAAGTTACTCATTACAAGAGACACCTGAGATCAGGGTGCTGTGAAAGTTAAAATACAGGTCCAGCTCCCAGATTACAGCAAAACACAGCTAATTTTACCAGTAGAGTTTTAAAAAATACTTTGTCAGTTAACTCAGACAGACGGATGTGGCCAATTTTAAGACTTTACAGAAAAATGTTTTGATAACATGACTCCCAGATGGCTGGACTTCCTCTTCATGTAATAAAAAAAATCAGACAGGGGACAGTCTGACCAAAACACATCACTGTCTATTAGGCTAACCTGTCTGACAAACGACTGTCAGCTCAGACACACCGTTTCTTTTTTTGTTTCAACTACTTTTACACTAAATAACAGCTGACAGCAGCACAGGGACCCGGTTGGCTAGCTAGCTGGCTGGCTTAGCCTAGCTAGCCGCTAATGTTTAGACATTTCCTCAAACGGTATTTCATCTCACCTCCTGACAACACCGCCGGCCCAGTGGCCCGACTCACTGGCATGAAAGGCAAATTGAAGTTAAACTCCGGAGCGGCGCTGAACAGTAAATTTGCACTGGTGTTGGCAGCATTATTATTTTTTCTATCTGCCATTTTCCCCTAGAATTACACGTAGCCACTACCGGTGCAGCCAGGCAGTAACCTCCTCCTCCTCCTTCTTCTTCTTCGTTATTGCGTTTTATGGCGAGTGGCAACCAGCGTTAAGGTGCATTACCGCCACCTACTATGTTGGAGAGTGGACCAGAGTTATCTATCCCCTTATTCAAACAACTAAACTAAACAAAAAAACATTTCACAGCCCAGTTTCTTTCAAATAATGGAACAGCCTCTCTAACCCAATGTCAAGTACATTTTTTTAGACTCATTTCTTCCACTCCAAGCTTCCTGATTTCCCTCTTTAATGTTTCTAGTGCTGGAGAGTACTTTGGGCAGTGAAGACTTACATGCTCCACTGATTCCTCTATTTGACAGTGCTCACACAATCCTGAGGGATGTTTGTTTATTAAGTCTGCTATGTCCTACCCTCAGCCTTGTCAAGATGTTCTCCTCTTTGGTGCTCCTTTGAGCTGCCCTCACTGTGCCCACCGCTTAAAAGTGTCGGCCTGTGTTTCCTGTATCCCAGCTGTGCTGCCACTCTTTAATGATGTTTCTTTTGATTAATCCCTTTGCTTCGGATTTACTGAGTGAGCTGTCCGTGATCTCCTCATGCTTCAGAGCCTGTTTTGCTAACGTGTCCACACTTGCATTGCCCTGAATCCCTCTGTGAGCTGGTATCCACATAAATGTGATCAAAATATTCATATTTTGAAATCTGTACAGCGTTTCATATATCTCATTAACTATATCCTGCCTACTGTGAGATGTAAATGACTGCAATGACATTAGTGCAGAACATGAATCTGTACAAAGAATAACCTTTCTTATTTGTAACTCTTCTACCCACTGTAGTGCTGTTGCAACTGCTAACATCTCGACTGCATATACAGATAAATGATCCGAAGTCCTTCTTTTAACAGAAACGTGTAAGGCTGGTATACTAAAAGCAAAACCTGTGCTGCCTATATTAGGATCCTTGGATCCATCAGTGTATACTGGGACAAATGTTTGAGATAATGTTTGTAACCTATCTTCAACCAAGATTGCAATATTTCCAAAACCTTTATGAACCTGCATTTTTTATATCTAGAATATAGAAATCAACTGACACTGAGGGAAACATCCAGGGTGCTGTTACTGGTAACGGTACTGTAGGGATATATCTTTTCTGACTTAATGTCATGTCTCTAGCTACTTTCTCACAGCTCCATGCAAAACAGTCCCTCTGTTGTTGGATGTCTATCTTCAGAATGGCCTTGAAGATTTGCCCAGTAGTTCATCATTAACTGTTTACGTCGAATATGCAGCGGCATTTCACCCACCTCAACCTGAAGAGCAGACACAGGACTTGTTTTGACAGCACCACAACAAAGTCTCAAAGCTTGAGCTTGTACCACCTCCAACTTCTTTAATCACGTTTTTGCTGCTGACCCATAAGCAATATTGATCTAATCAGCGCTAGATACAAGTTTTTTATTGCAGATCTGCTCGCTCCCCATTCTGACCCTGTTAAACATCTCATCACATTTCCCCTTTTCCACAAGGCTCTGTCATCAGCAAACAATGGCTGTCCAATATCGCCCTGAACTTGAGAAAAAACATCATTTATCATAATGGAAAGAGACTGCCCTGAGGAGTACCATTATCTACCATATATCTTCCAGATAAAGCTGTCCCAATTCTAATTTGTATAAATCTATCAAATAAAAAGTCTTTAATCTAATTATACGTTCTACATGCTATTCCTATCATATTTAATCATTAACCCCCCCTTCCAAACCATATCATATGCCTTTTCTACGTCAAAGAAAACTGCCATTACAGATTCTTTATTAACTTGTGCTTTCCTAATCTGTTTCCAGGCACACAGCAGGGTCCATGGTTCCTCTACTCCTCCTAAATCCACTTTGATGAGGTGATAAGATTCCTCTGCTTTCCATGTAAAATTCCATGTCATAGATGTTAGTCTTTCTGTAATCATTCTTTCCATTATCTTTCCTATATGTGACGTCAATGCTATTGGCCTATAGTTCATTGGACTTGATGGGTCCAGGGAAGGGATTCACTGCTTCTTTCCAGCCAGTTGGTAATTTTCCCACAACAACTTCATAGATGCTAAAACACTTAAATGCTTTAACATTATGTAGCAGATTTCATCCTTTGTCCTTTATCCTTCTGCTGTTTCCTCCCCCATCTTCAGTACTGGATACTGCCATTCCCTTCTGACTCCTCTCATGCTCCTAATCGTGTTCCAAACAGTTTTCTAACAAAAAAATCTGCCAGCTTTGCCTTTTTGCTTTACGTATAACTTTCCTAACCTTTGCTTGTGGCTGCTTACATTTAATTAAATTCTGAAATTCTTTACCACACTCATCTGCCCACCAGGGGACTGCCTTTCTCTTTAGAAAGAAACTGACTTATTGGCAACTTCTAGTAATGTTGTTTTAAATGTTTTTTTTTTATCAATCTCCTCCATATCTTCATTTAAGTCTATTTTATCCATTTCTATCTCACATATATATTTAAACATTTCCCATTTTGCACTGCTAAATACCCACTTCCCCAATATTTCCCCTTATTTCTTAGTAATAATACACTACACCACACTGGAAAATGATCACTGCCTACTGATGTTTCTTCTAATAGATCCCACTCACATGCCCCCACTAAATGTCTAGATTCTCTATCCCTCTCCCATGATTTAAACAAACCATGTTCTTTTCTTCTAGCAGTTCTTCAATTACCACACCATTTGCATCTGTTCTTATTCCTCCGCATAACGTGCTATGTGCATTAAAGTCCCCACATACCAACACCCTATTACCATCCAGCCCTTCAATTTGTGTTAATCTACTCAAATCTAGTTTCCTAATTAATAATTACAAACTCTCACTTGTCCATATCTCTACGTTACGTATCCTTGCTCATTTTTCTCTATACTAACCTCTCTAAATGAAATATCATCTCTAATGAATATTGCGGCAACAAATTTGTAGCATTCCATTGTAGCAGGAGGGCCATTATTAGTACTATCCAACCCATGCTTGCTCCTGGCTTGCTTGACTACTGAGCTCATTCCTCACCTCCTCCCATGTCAGCCCGCTGATATCTAGGTGATGAGCTGCTGCCTTTACGGTTATTTGTATTCTCTCTGTTTTGGATTGAACCTCCATTGTTGCATTTACTATCCCTGCTATAAAAGTGACTAGCTTCTTTAAATCAACCACTAATACTCCCTCTTTTGTCTGGTCTGGTTCTTTTGTGCGTTGTTTTCCTGCTCTGCTTCTTTCATCAATTCCTCCGCTCTGATTCACCATCGTCACTGCCTCTGCATGTGTGATCTTATTCTGAGCTCTTACCTGCTGTACTTCCATTTCCCTTTTGATCACTTTACATCCCCCATAAGCCACACTGTGATTTCCACCACAGTTACAAGTTTTAGGTTGTTCATGATTACCCTGCCCATACGCGAGATCTTCTCCACATCTGGCACATCTTCTTCTGCCTTTACATGTCTTTGCTGTATGACCAAACCTTTGACAGTTGTAACACCTCACTGGCAGGCAGTAACCTACACGCTCAGTTCTCCAAATAGATGAGAGCAGGCATACGTCACTTTCCTGTCTTCAGAACGACCACGCCTCTTTTTGGGTGAAAACAAGCGCTGTAAAAGTGCCATGCCAGCGCCAAATTGAAAAAACTAGTGGCACCATGCCTAAAAGCTGCTGCGTCGCATTTTGCACGTCAAACAAAACCCAGTTTACAGTTTAAGGACAATAAAAGAAGAGAGTTGTGGCTTCGTGCCATCCACAGAGAAGATGAAAATGGTAAACTGTAGAAACCGGCCATTCAATACGTGTACCTCTGTGGCAAACACTTCATCACAGGTTAGTTAATGTTGTTACTGAGCAAATGCCATGTGTGCCGATTGTGCCTGTAGATCGAAGTGAATCAGAAAAGAGTCTTAGTGATGGTGTGAGTAAAGTTTTTACTGTGAAAAAAAATGGCCCTACCATAAAACACATGCTTTTAGAATGGAGTTTGGTTCAACAGTATGTCCACTCGAAAGACCGGTGAGCAGATGGTATTTTAACGTTAATAATTAACATAAATTGAGCTGACCTAAGTTCTAATAATGACCCTTGTAGGAAATGGGGCTAAAACCGTCCCGTTTTCTACTTGACGGCTCATAGTTAATGGTCACGTAATAAGCACAAACGGCTATCAAAACAGAGACAGCGGTTTACAGTAACTTCATATTGGACAGACTACCAAAATACCAAACAATAAAGTGTCTTAACGACATAAGAAGTGACACATTTCAGAAATACATTACCTGGAGATTCAATACGCTATGCCAGGTTAGTCCACTTGGTTCGTTTCACTGAAAGGACACTCATCAACACCTATTTCTTTATTTTTGTCTATATAACGACGCCGATTACCGTTGATCGGCAGCGATATAACATAATTGTTTGCCTGACTGGCCATAGGATTTGGGCTCCTAATAGCTAAAAAACCAATACAGTATTCTTATTTTATTGACAAAGACCTCGTTATTTGCATTTACCGCCAGTCAAATTAGAAGGGCTGCTTTCACCCAAAAGGGGACGGAGCCTGGGGCAAAGTACCCGGATGCGCTGTTCTCATCTCTTCCCTGCCCTCACAGATTTTAATGATCTCTAAAGCATCAACAGTAGCTTGACAGACGGCGACGCAGCCCCACACATTGTTTATAGATCTGCTAAAACCACGCAGGTCATTTGACCGCAGTTCGTTGGTTGTAGGAAAAACAAACACTCTCTCTCACTACTGCCTCCTACAGGCCAAACAGATTACTTACACTGTGACATTGTATCCTTTCAAATGAGCTAAAATAAGAAAACGCAATCTAAAATGAAGAGTAATTTTATTAAAAGTATGCATGCTTTTTCTCCTCACTAGACCACCAACCTCAAACCAAAACACCCAGCCCGTTGAAGTACAGTAAGTAAGTCAGTGTGATAGCTCCGTGCTCCGGCTCGTCTCTGTATGCAAAACAAACGAACAACGCTTCTTCGATTGGTGACGCAAATTTCCCGCCCTCACTTCTGCAATCCGGTGTGCGCGAAAGTTAACAAAATAGTGTTTTCACTGAGATTTTACTTTGATATATTTTATATTCTTCGGACGTTTGTCACTGGCCAATAATGGCTTCCACACATGACTGGATTAACAACCCTCTCGGTGTTGTTGAAGGGATGTTTGGTAAGAGATACACCGGAACTTCACTCCTTGACAGCTAACGTTAACGCGTGAACTTAGCTAGTTAGCTGTATGGCAGCAGGGGTATGCTAACTACCGTGCTCACCACATGTAGCTGTGCTTTTTTCCGTCCTTCCGAAACAGCAAGTAACTTAATGAAGTTTCTGCGGGTTGTAGTACCAGCGCTGCTTTGTTGCAGCCTGCACCAACACCATTTCCGCTTTTAGTTATAAGAAGAAGTGCCGGGTCCCGGGTGTGCAGTTT
The DNA here is from genome assembly GCF_020085105.1 of Siniperca chuatsi. NCBI lineage: Eukaryota > Metazoa > Chordata > Actinopteri > Centrarchiformes > Sinipercidae > Siniperca > Siniperca chuatsi. Next base: position 8,370,985 of record NC_058052.1, read on the forward strand.
GATCTGAAGACCTGTGTGTACACATGCAAACTGAAAATCCACAACATGGGGCATTCACGTCATAGGTCATTAAAGTGTCTCAAAGTCGTTTAAAATTGACTGAACTTCTTTGAATGCACTGAATTGAGGTGGATATAAATATATGTAGCATTTATGCCCTAAACGGCTTCAGAGGTTGTGAAATGTTTTACCATTTCTTTGTCACGATATGAAGGACTATTAGTCCAGCTCCTTTTATCCACCAGTGAAAAGAGCTGGTACCTGACACTGATCATTATTTAACAAACACATAGTTCCATCCTCAAAAGCAGTAATCTTTGCTCGAGGATGCACAGATATGTTCTGTAAAAGTCATCATTATAAAGTATTTTATGAATAAAGTCGACAATTTTATTTATTTATATATATATATGAGTCAGTTGCAGGGTCAAACTGATTTAAGGTGAGCAACACTTAAAGTAAATGTTTCTTCATTGTTTGAAATTCTTCACACCACCACAGCACACCATGCTTACTCAGTGACCATTGTTGCTAAATGAGACAATCTAATTTATTTGATAATCTAATCACTGGTATTCTCAAAGCCAGTGTTTTCTGTTATTATACTGACTATGTTTCTATTACTTTAAATGATAAATAACATTATGCTCTTGTTGATATTTTAGCTGCTTCCCAGAACAATCCAAACTCTGGATGGCAGGCGAAAGCGGTTGAATTCTTTAAAGATCAGCTGAAAGAGAAGAGCGCTCATACCGGGGTAATGCAGCTCTGGGATCTTTTCAGCATGTAAATTCCACAGCGATGCAAAAGATGCCTGTAAACCTCAATGGCTTGTAAATGTCAACCACTTCCATTTTGGTTCAGGTCCCTTCTTTGAACGATGTCCCTCTGCACTACCTGAAGCCCAACAGCCTGGTGAAGTTTCGCTGCTTAATCCAAGACATGTTCGATCCAGAGTTCTACATGGGAGTGTATGAGACTGTTGATCCGTCTACAAAGGCTAAAGTAAGTGCTTCCTTGTCCTCTCCTGTGCAGCTCTTTGCATTCAATTGAGCAAGCAAGTACAGCCCTCTCATGTGTCCAGTGCGTGTGTTTTGCATTTGATGCGGTGTTAGATGTCATCATATTTATTGTCTTATTTTACTATCTGACTATCCCAGGTGTTGCGATGTGGGAAGTACAAAGATGTGACAGAATGCGGGGTAAGTCTGCCTCTGCTTAATCACTCAAGAGATCCATAAATACCTCAATTCAGCTTCAGATTTGCTAACACGTGTTTATCTCCAGGTGGATTTTAACTCCAGAAACACTGTGACTGCAGAGAGACAGACTTTCTACTGTGTGCCAATCCCTGGAGAAAATCCCTGGGTGAAAGAGATATCCTCATCTTGTCCAGATAATGCCATACCTATCTGATGGACATGCTCCTCAAACAGGATTTGATCATGTGTTCTTCGCTGCACCCAACTTGTGTCGGAAGTATTTTTGAATACTGCTCCCTAGTTTTCCTTAATTCTGTCGCACAGCTACGCCGGCTCTAGCCAAGCAAGAGTAGTTCCGTCCACCTCGTATGCGCCGACCAGACAGAAACGTAGCTACGAGGAAGACGACGACATGGACACACAGCCGCAGAAGCAGAGGGAGCCACATACTGGTATGAGCTGCTGTTTAAGTGATGATGGACTAATGTGTAGCTGAATGGTAAAGCATTGTCCAAAGTGTATTAATAGACACAAGTCTTATATTTTGTCTTGTTCCCATGACGGTTTTTCCAGTTATTATGGAAATGTAGGAAACCGCTAACTGTAATAGGTGTACAGGCAGGTTGAGAGAAAGTTGGTACACCAGAGAAGTAAATTATTACACACCTGAAATGTATTTGACATCATAGGTTATCTAACAATAAAAATCCATACAAGGGTGGATTTTTGCCACAAATGCTGACTGCTCCCTCTCTCGCTGCAGGTCCTCAAAGTCCCACAGAACAGCACAGCAATGGTGACTGTAAGCGGCAGGAGACAGAAGCTCCTTCCAGCCAGACTGCATCTGCCTCCCATCTCGACCTTAACTTCCCCCTACCGGGAGAGAAAGGCCCCTCCTGCCTAGTCAAGGTGTGTTATGTCTCTTAACATTGGGTTTTGGTACCTTTTCTCTTATCACCTCATTTTCATTGCTGTAACCTGGACTCTTGACACAGTTATTGGTGGATAATTTATCTCATGTCAGACGTTTGTTCTAAGAGGTGATTCCAGAGATGATACCACCATTATCAGCAGACTTTCCGAGTGTAGAACAGAAGCTAAAAGGTGTGTGTTGTTGGCAGGTGTACGAGGACTGGGACAGCTTCAAACTGAACGACACACTAGAGGTCTACGGGATCCTCTCTGTCAGTCCGGCTCTCAGTGCTCTGGCTGACGAGAAGTAAGACACATCATTGAGTTGAATTTCCCTCTGGTGGTGATCTGTGTGTGTGTGTGTGTGTGTGTGTGTGTGTGTTACTCATTCTTGGCATGTCCACACAGAGACGCCTCCTCATCCCTCCTGGACCCTACAGAGTGCATGGAGACGGCAGAGGAGCAGAGAGTGCACAGCCCGCCAGCCTCGCTCGTTCCTCGCCTCCACATGCTCTACGCCAAGCCACTGCCACACAACAACCCCCTGCTGCCCTCTGCCACCTTGGAGGACAACGGTGCCTGTAAGGACAAATGAATGCTGCATGATAACCAAATGTATCTTTTCTTTTCCCGTGTGTGTGTGTGTGTGTGTGTGTGTGTGTGTATAACTGTAAATGCCAGTAATCATGAATATTTCAACCTAGTTTTTGAATAGAAGGCTGTTGCACTACATTGGCGCTTATGTTTCCTTGTCCAAACCCTGACCGATCACACTGTCAGAAGAGATGTAGTGAAATGTTTACTAAGCCTGCCGCAGAACTGGCTGGGGCACAAAATTTTGCATCCTCACAATTTTTACACAGTAAACGAGCCTGGCTGCAATTCATCTTATTTGCATAAAGTGCTGCTAATAAGACCAGAGGCCGTGTTGTTTTTACACCTGTTGCACATGTCACTGTTGGAACTGCAAGTGTGTATTCATCCCACAAGAGGAAGACTGCATGAGCAAATATTAGTTAAATAGCTTGATGTTATCAGCTCAGCAAACAGATCGATGTTTAACTGTGTGATGAAAAATCAGTATGGTAAAACTCCTTTGGCTAGATTATTGCTGTAAACAGAAGATATAACAGGCCTACATAATGAATATTATCAGTGGTGCCTCTGCAAAACCTTGGTGCGGTCCTTTTTGTAAACATGGACAAACAATTTGACTTTTGTTTGTTTTGAATACCTATAAAGGGCCGCAAATCCTTTAAAAAAACTTAATAATTTCATTTATCAAGCATAAATGCAAAACTTTAGCTGGTTCTTGGGAACAGATCTGTCTTGCCTTGTATGTTCTGTGTGCTGTCTGTGTTCCGCACTGAATCCAGCCATTTTGAAAACCCTGTTTTAAACAAATAAGCAACATAAACCTTAGTTACAGTCACATTATCATGTCGCCCTCCAGCTGTGTGGGGAAGCAGAAAAAAGGGGCCATCATGCTGAAGTTCATTTGTCTTGTAAAGCTTTCCAAGAAGAGGAATAATGCAGCAAGTGTTTTCCACTGTAAAGCTTTTAAAGAGCACATGCCTGTAGTAGCCATAGGGACTTATTTAACTCTTCGTCCGTTCTCCTCAGTTTTATCTTCGACCCTGAGCGAGATGGCCTCTGTCAGGGCAGAGCTGCTCACATACTTCACTCACATCCTTCTGGGAGATGCCCTGGCTGCCGAGTACCTCATTCTGCATCTCATTTCTAACGTGTACGTTAAGTTCAAGATGAAATGTTTAAATAGGAACCTTCCTGTCTCTGTTTTCCAAAAGAGTTTCCCCTCGGGGATCAATAAAGTATTTCTGATTCTGATTTGTGGCTTCATGCTGAAGCCGAAGGAGTTTTCTCATTTCACAATGTGGTTGATTTTGCTGCAGGTACACTAGACGGGATGTTCTCCCCCTGGGAAAGTTCACCTTGAACCTGAGTGGCTGTCCTACTGTCGCCTCGTTCACTGAACGCTTCTACCAGATCATCCAGCAGCTTGCGCCCTCTGTGAGTGAACTTTGTCACTCCAAGCAACTGCAAGTACTGATATGGTTTATTTATTGTTGGTTGAAATGAAACTGAACGTCCATTCCCCACAGTCGTACTATCTGGGCATGAGCCTCCAGAACATGAACCAGATGAGGTTGGTGCCTAAGAAGGACTATGTGGCCAACCGGCTAGTGAGTGGAGCCCTGCAGCTGGCCAGAAACACTTCCCTCTTCCTGGATGAAACCCAACTGGAGCAGGGACAGCTGGACACAACAGGTGAAGCTTCTAGAAACCACAAGAGGACGACACTCTGCAGTTAATGCCCTCCCTGCTGCCTGTAGACGCTGTTGAGTATGATTTGACCGCGCTAACACTAACCAGGTTGGATCTTCTTCTGTTTGTGTTTGTGTTTGTGTTGTGCAGGTGTGCGTAACGTCACGGCCCTGGGGAACCTGATCTCGTGGCAGAAGGTTGATTATGACTTTAACTACCACCAGATGGAATTCCCCTGCAATATTAACGTGCTCATCGCGTCAGAGGCCCGCTCGCTGCTGCCGGTAAGGACAAGGAGGGATGAGGCGTGTAACCGCAAGGCGAAAACTCACCCCTAAGCACCACTGATCCACCCCCAACCCTCCGGCATGGCCAGGGAGGGGTTAGGTTTCGCTCAGCCTCTCATGAGACCGAGCAGTGTCTGACGCTGGAGTTTGTTTCCAGCCGGTGTCACGCTGTCATCTCAGCTGCCATTGGTTGTCCGCAGCAACCCCTCCAGCCAGCAGCTTTAGCCCGGGTCTCACTCTGTTGCGAACAGCCCAAGGAATGTGCTGTGTGCTATTCCTGTGTGTTGGTCTATTGGGTTGCCATGGCGGCAGCTGTGTGCCACAGGACCAATCCTGAGAGAGGCGTCAGGCTCGGCCATCTATTAGTCCCACAGTGAAGGGCAGCACGCTGTAAACAACTCCCAGGGTTAATTAGAAGTCAGGAGTCCATGGCTGTGTTTACATTGAACAACTATCGGCTGATGAGCAGCTGGCGGGTCAAGCTGTTCAGATGCCTCACAGTCAGCTCACCAAGGCTTTGCTCTCGTCTGGCGTGCTATGAAGTTTTGAGAATATGCCAAACTAGGCTTGCACACAACAGTCAGGGCCTGCTTCTGCATAGCAACACCTTTAGAAAAAACTAGATACGCCTATAGCGTTTGTATGTACAAAGTTCTTCCCTGGCACAGTGTCAATATTTCTCTTTCTTTGTAACTCCACAGTCAGACTGTCAGATACACCTACAGTCTCATGTCACCCCACCCCACCTGGAGGAGTATCTCAGCAGCATCCACATGCTTCCGCAGGCTTCGTCACAGCTGAACAAGTTCAGAATCTACCTGAGCGTGGCTCGGCTGCTAGACTACAGTATCTCTGATGAAGTGACAAAGGTGAGACGTGGGCATTTAAAAAAAATAAATAAATAAAAAAAAATCATATATAGAGGTTGATGTAAAAAAAATGTGTATAATATATTGGAACGAGTTACTTGCGGGTTAGGTGTTCCTTCATGTACCCAGCAGGCCTGTGTGTGTCTGTTTAATGAGCAGTCTGTTACCATCTGTGTGCAATTAGCAACTGTGTGCAACTGCTTGTCCTTTTCTGGTGTCCTCAGTCAGTTGAGGATGACTTTGTAGATATGAGGAAGGACGACCCCCAGAGCGTATCTGCTGAGGACCTCCACAGGATGCTCGTTGTGGCGAGGTGGGCTGTGGATAAGTTTATATAAGTAACTTTACTTGGCATTTCTTTCCTTTTATCTGCTCTTTAAAAGGCAAAGTGTTAAGTAAACAATAATAAGTCATTATGACCAACAATGAAAATGCCAGATATGCTAAGCAACAGAAATGTTCTAACAGTATTTAGAGTATACATTTATTCATGCTGAGATGTGTTTGAGTGGGATGTGGCTGACTGTGAATCTGTCACCAGGTTGCTGTCTCTGAGCCTGGGACAGACCTCTCTGTCCAGAGACAGCTGGCTGAGAGCCAAACACATCGAGATGCTGCGGAGGAGCCGGATGGAGCAGCACAAGTGTGTCAACGGCAACGAGCCGTGATCACACAGAGACAAATGAGATGGCTTTTGCTTTTCTTTTTGATACCTAAAAAGTTTGTAATAAAGATGTTTTTCATACGCCGGAAATAGTTCATGTTGTGTTCAACTCTTTTACCAGACTGAGTTGCAGATAAGATTGAAATATTTTCACTTAATCGACTAATGGGATTAATGGGTTGTAGTTTGTACATACAGTAATTTCTCAATGTGTCTTATTGCTCTCATTTTGCCTTAATTTCATGCCAGTGGTTGATGACCAAACTTTCTATGTTTACAAAAAAAATATTAAAAAAATTTACCTCAGAAATAGGTGAATAAATCAATGAGGTCTGGAGGATTATTTCCTATGATGCATTTTCTTCTTGAGTCAGTACATTTAGCTTGTTGGCAGTGTATATAAAAAGCAAACTGATATCCTGGCATGGAGACTTCCTGTTAATGGATTTGAAAATAAACCTCATGCCACACTCGTTCACTCATACTTTTTATTCCAATGGAATATCTTCCTAAACAAAAAGTGTACAGCGTGTTTTGTTATCAAATAACACACCCAAAGAGCATAAGAATAAATAGGATACTTTAATATACAATACAATCTCAGTACACTGTGGAAAACAATGACAACGGTCAGTTGGTAAAGAGGAAAGATATGACCACAGACATTCAGATGGAATGGTGCTAATGCTAGAAAATGTGCTTAAAACAGTGCAAATCAAATGCTTTAAGACCTCTAGTCACATGATAATTTGTCATGGTTTGGGGTCCTAATGGGAGGGCAGGACAACCACAGACAACAAATGAAGAGGTGGTTGCAAAAGCACTTGGTGCAAAACAAAAGGAAAGGAGAAAAATCTCACCCAGCAAATATTGGATCAAATATAATTGCCAGCTTTTGTATTAAAAAAAAATCAGACACCACACTCTAGCATTGTGGTCTCTATCGGGAATGTTGAGGATTACTGTTCCTTTTAGCTTAACACAGCAGTTTAGGAAACAATAAGTTTCTGCTCTGCTTGAGAACTGCTCCAGTGTTTGCAATCCTGAAGAAAGTTTAAAAAAAAACATTTTCCCCTCTGCATTAAACCTTTGCATTAGAGCTATTACCTTCAAGCTTTGGCAGCAACACACACTATCAGCAGGTTCAGTAACTATAATGTAGCACCCACAAGCAGCCAAGGCTACAGTCTCACATAACACAATTATTGTCAGATAAAATATACAAGTGTCCCACATCTTATCTGCTGGTGAGCAAGCTGAATGCAGAAAACAGGCAAATGTAATACAAAATATGAAATGTGTGACAGTTTATCTTGGGATATTTCAGCTTGAGGCAAACCAGATGATTATTATTTATCATAAATAGACAATAATATAAACAGCAGAGGGAGATGGTGGCCTTGGTTCATTAGTTCTTCTGGAGGACTGTAACAAGGTCATGTGGGAGATTTTCACTGAATGACAACTGTAAAGTTTAATGAGTGACTAATGAGGCAAAACCTCACTCCTTGAGGCCAACGAAATAAATGTACAATATAACAATGTTTACACATAAATATAACTAGGGCTCCAAGGTGAGCACGCTTAAATACCAGCAGCATCAGGGATGCTCTAACACACAAACTCACACATACTGTACAGTACATACACACAGCCAACACACTGTTTACATCTCTAAAACCTGCTCATTTCCATGGAGAATGTATGTGCCAGTAGATGAAATATTCCAAGATAAAGCTTGATGACATACAGTAACCCTGAACATGATCATTTATACAGTACACCAAATGTAACATGTTAGAATGGGCTTAAAAAGGTAGATTTTGCCATAAATACCTGATATACATAATCCCACTTCAATTTCCTGTTAAGGCAAATATGCTTTCAGTTTGGGGAGTGCATAAAGCGTCAGTGTTTCTAATAACTGGGTGGGTGCAATTGCATATATACCTACTATATGCTACTCTCCTCTCTTTGTCAAACATGCAACGTCAATGTACAACGCTGGCCGAGGACTCAGTCCAAACAAACCCTCATAGTTAATTAGTACAACCATTAGCAGAATAGTTATTTCAGTACATATATCTATCAAAAACAACTGCAACCAGTAGTTTTCTGGTTATTCATGGTTAGCAATGACAGTACTGGGCGTTCTTTTCAAAATATAATGCTCATACCTCTTTGAACATATTAAGCTGCCACCCTACCATCAATACAAAAAAGCTTAAGGGAAGGCTCTACTTAGGGAACAGATAGACATACAATACTCACTGTACATATCAACAACCAGGATACTCTTACTAAGCTCTTGTGTAGTCATTATTTCTATAACGGTATATCTTCTAAAGTTACACTTTACAACATTGATATTACATAGGATAACTACGCACGGTATGTCATCTGGCTAGTTTCTGACAGCTATACAAAGGGTAATAGTTAACACAGAATTGTCCTTTGGGAATCACAAAAGATATTTGGTCAGATTCTACAACAGCTGTTACAAATTGAAGGTTATTACGAGGCCTATATCACAAATACCAATAAATGACCTGCACGTACAGGATGACATTACAGTGCATGATAAAGTCAGAGTTGGTATTTCGGCATGCAGCTAATGTTCACCTGCCTTGTCAAAATCAGTTACCATTAACCTCACATGCAAGCATTGTGGGTAAAATAACTTTTCAGACTAAGGATAGTGACATGTTTACATGCACAAAAATACTCTGCATACCACCCTGGAAGTACAGGAGTTTAAAACATCTTAAAAACCTAAATATATTCTTAGGTCTTAGTTATTTATCTCTTGAGAACATCCTTTAAATTTTTTAAGAAAACTTTACTTATAGAACAATTTACTTCAACAGTAGCAGTATTCCTGGAGTGATTTAGGATTTGTATGTACATACACTCGTTTCAATTAAATGTTCTACTGTATACAATTTTCACTGTCACATGGGAATTATACCAGTTTCCCCGAATACTTAAACATTTACTATGTGCCATTTTTATACTCAACCTCCGTACTAAGCTCTGGTATTCTGAGATATTTACATTAGAAATGTCATGGACGGAATATATTGGGGACAATTGATTATTAAACCATAAAAGAGAGGACACCTGACATTGTTATCAATCAGTGTGCAAGGTTGCATGACAAAAGGTACATGAGCTAAACGTCCCTTATAGCAAAAAAATTGGACCAGACAATCAGTGCTCTCTTTAGTACTAAGGGAATCTATAATTATGTGCATGTAAACATGGTCACTATCATGTTGGGCTTAAGTATATATTTATAAGTTCTGTACATGAGTCATAATTAACATGGGCAAGTTTAACTAAAGGGCGAATTTAAGAGTGCATTTCTTGGCTGAGTAGTGACGCTATGTGCAAGCTTTTGCTACTGCTACCATACAGGAAGTTTCTACACGATGTACGACTACAAAATCCTGCTACAAGGAAAGCACTAGATCTGAATGATCCTGGTCTGGCACTGTGTAAACATTGCCTTCAGCTCGCTCTCTTGGGCTTCGTTGACAGTATCTGGCTCTGGGCTCTTCTGCACCTTTGCCACAGCAAAGTTGATGCCCTGGGTGAGTCCTGCCTGGGTGAGGCTGGCCACCTGGACCATGGAGCTCTTGATCTTGGCAAAGGGGGACACCACTCGGCTGCCGTTGCTGTCAGCAGGTGAAGGGCCAAGGCTCCCCTCCATCAGTGAACTCAGACTCCTCTGAGAGCCTCCTGAGGCTGCAGAGCTCGGCTTCTGGACTGTGAGGAGGTTGGAACCGGAGGTAGTGGACTCGACGTCTAGCTGGGATGGCCTGGGGAGCTGGGGCTCCTCCTGCTGATGCTGTGGCTCGGAGCTTGGCTGCTTGTCTGAGTCTGCTGGGGTCTTATTCTGCACCACAGGGTTGAATTGGGGGACAGCAGCTGGTGGCTGCTCTCCAAACACCTCAACAGGTTTGGTCTGTGCATCCTGGACAAACTGATGGCAGTAGGCATCAATGGGAGTACCAAAGTCAATCAGAATGGCTTCTTCAGCCACTGAGGCGGCCCCTGGGGACTTGTCATCACTGACTTGAGAGGAGCTTTCCTGCTTCACATCACAGCCAGTGACACGGATAACAGAGGGGATATTTAGCTCCACGCTACCGATAGATTGGGAGCGGCTGCCCAATCGTGGGTTTGATGCTACTATGCCGCAGCTGGGCAGCACATAGTCTACGTTTTCTAAAGAACCAGAACACGGGTGCTCTGGGTCAGAATTATATGAGTCAGAGTCTGAGATTTCTGAGTGCTCGTCACCGATATCTTTTAGGGCTCCTGTACCAGGGTTATCTGATGTCTCCAAGCTGCTGTCTGACTTCCACAGGTTGCCATGCATAGTTGGCTTTAGGAAATTAACTTTTACATCAGGCTTAGAGAAGTTGCTCAGCCTCCCGAGGGGCTTGAAGGGGCCAATGTTTACGTTTGTCTTGGTCTGTTTCACTTTCTGATTGAGAGAGGAGAATTTGTTGAGGAGGAAACTTTTGCCCTGTGCCAGACCAGAGCTACCCTGGACCTGGTCAGCAGGTTTGTTCTGGATGCCCATTATATCCTCATGAGGTTTACTCTGCCGCCTGGAACACAGACACAAACCATTTAAATACGCGACCCACAGCTCTTGTCATTGGTTAAAAGTTAAAACTGTGCTATGATGACTGCAAATGTTTATCTTCATTACATTCAAATACGTGAAAAAGAGACAGAGATGAATGCTAATCATCTTAATGACAACAAATCTGTACTCACCGCTCCAGCTTCTTTTCAACCACAAGCAGGTCCAGCCCCGTGGCCTGTTTAGTTATGCGAAGCATCTCAGCTATGCACTGTAATGTGTCTGAAATGTAATCACAATGTAAGTCTCAACCAGCATGTGCAGAGTTTATGATCTAAAAAGTTACCTTTTCTTGCCATTTAAAGAATTACATCCTACCTTTTCCATCATCCTCAGGATTTCGTGTTGCTGCTCTCAGCGTGTGAAAGTATCCACTCGTCTCTTCATTCCTGTAATGCAAACGCATGCAGCAGAACTTTGGCTTCCCAAACAGAGTAGGCTCTGGACCTGCAAAAGAAAACACAACTTATAACTTCCATTTTTAGTGATGTGCTTTCCTTGCATGAATCATAATCAGCAGAGATATTGCTAAAAGGTTACTGAGAAACTGTTAAGCACACTTTTGGGAAGTGTTGGGTGACTCAGTGAGTGTACAAAAACCTTCACTTCTCCTTTGAGTCTAACTTCTTACCAATTTCGATCTTTTCCAAACCCTCTAAATTGAGGCGCTGGTATTGGTTCACTTTATCTGCTTCTTCATCATAGCTGCAAGAAAACAAATGCTAACATAAGTGAATCTATAAGAACAATTTTGAGATCTAAGAAAAATGTTGGCAAATTTAAAATCAGACTTACTAAGCAATGTAATAGGCATTGTTAGACAGAAGCAGCAGCACATCCACGTCTTTATTGTTTGCATCAATGAGGCTGGTGGGAAATAAGAGAACGGTATCATGAAAAGAGCACTTCATAAACTACTGAAAACATAGAATAAATAGTACAACAGTTGCTCGTCATCTATATCCCTAAAGGTATAAAGTTAATAAATAATAAAACAGGGCAGCTAGCCACTAACCTCATGTCACAATTGATGAGGGCCCAACCTCCATGAAACTTCTCATCATCAGGCAGCAAAAGCTGCATGTAGGTCTGCAGCAGGAGGCTGACCTGCTCCTGCGCTCCCCTCTGGCTCTCCTTCTCTTTCTCTTCATGCTCCTTCTCCTTACTGAAGATGGAGTACAGGTCCTCCGTCACTGGCAGGCCCATCATTAGGTCTGCAGGGAGAGGCAGAGGATACAGAAGAGTCAATCAAGGACCGATTTTGGGACAACATGAGTACAGATACACATATGCACATGGGAGAAGTTTGCCCTCAGAGATTTCTGCGTCAGCCTTTCCATACCAATGACTGCTTGTCTGTAAGCATCCCTAAAGCGGTTCAGATAGTAGCGGTTGGCTGAGTTCACGCCATCCTTCATCACACCAGCCAGTCTCCTCTCCCCCGTCCTGGTGAAATCTCCCTAAAATAGATCAAAAAGTGTCTGTTTGATGTACCTTTGAATTGTGAAATTTCAGTCCATTTTTAAGTCCTAAAGGCTCAATCCATATTTGTCATTCTGATGTGTTTAATCTACTGAAAGACTACATGCTCTGTTGATTTACAAGTCCTACTGTTAGAGAAAGCTTATGTCTCAAAAGCTTAAACTATCCACCAAAAGATGGCACACTTCACTGCTGTTTGTTTAAGCAAACACTGACTCAGATGTGAACGTGTGTGCAAAGACAATGATGTTACCTTGAGCGCTGCTGTGCCTGCGTACTGTCTGCTGATGGTGTCTCCATTATTGGCCCACATGATCTGATAAATCCTGTAGCATTTGAGAGGTAGAGGCTGCTCTGGAGGCATCACACCCAGTTTCTTCAGCTGCAGGAAGAAGGGAAACATTTTTGTCCATGGGTGTGCTGTTAAAGCTGTGAGTACATAGGGATGTCTCTCTTTCAGTTTACACTGCATCAGTGGAAAAGGTCAGCCTATATCCACATATATGAACTGCTCAATTCACACTTGTATTTGCTCATTAAATGTAATCCAAGATGAATATGGTGCAGTTGCTGGATTTTTAGAAAGCAAAAATGATTTGGGGTGTATAAACTATGATTGTGTTAGTGCGCACTAACGGTCTGTTCTACTATCCTTGCTGCTTAGTGCTGTACTAACATGACAAGTCTACCACTAGTGTGTGTGATCCGATGAGCAAATATATGCAGCTGTCTGTTAGTTTGTAGTTTACTTTGTGTCTGTACAACAGATTACTGAGCAAAGAGTTCATGATGCCAAGTGAATCTGGTGAGTCATGCTTACACCTTTTGTAAAGTACTTTGCAATCCCAGTTTTAGAAAGCAGTCATGTAAAATAAGACAATGACCTTTATGATGATGCTGATTATTCTATATTATGAATACTGGTATTATTTATAAAATAGAAATTCTTGTAAAAATACACATTAATTAACATCAAAGTTGTTAAATGTGTATTTTTTCCCTGAATAACTGATTATTGCAAATTCCTTTCATAGTTGATGGGCTCCCGGCAGAATAATGTCTAATTTCACTGACACTAGGAGCAGTTAAGTTTATTTAGCTGGACACAAGTTTGATAAGGAACAATATAACTTTCAGTCTAAAAAGGTCACTGGTACAGTTAATAGTCAATCAAATTTAGAAAGCGGCACCCACAAGGCATAGCAGACCTACATAATACCGATGTTATGAAATTTATGTTCATTTCTTTGCCTGGGTCCAGACAAGGAATTGCTCTCACCTGTTGTTCCATCACCACCCGAGCGATAGCAGCTTGGACCACGTTGGTCCTGTCAAGACAGTCCATACAGTTAACTCTGAAGATACCCTCCTGCTTGCAGATGACTCCGGCCTGATCCACCCTGACAGAGGAAGATACGTTCATAATAGGATGCATTCATAGGATTACAATCTTTAACCCAATAACAAACAGGATTACTAACGTGCGTTATAGCCTACTAGTGGTTCATTGTTGTTTTCTAATAAAACAAATCTTGCCTAAATGAAGATGAGCAAGAGTTCATGTTATCAGCATTTCTCTGAAAATAACAAAATACTGTCATGACACTTACCAGGCCCACTTCATGTCAGTGATGATATCAGAGATTGCATCTGTCAGTATCTGCACATTCTCAAACTTCATACCTCGGCTGAGAAACAGGATATAAGCATTAAGGGGAAGTAAATGCATTATGGTATAAAATATATTTGTTACGACTACATTCATGAACAAGTTACACTGCTGAGGAGTAGTGTCTCTTACCAGTGCTCATGGAAGTCAAATGAAACATATGTGAGATTTGGATTGTTGTAAAGCAGGACTTGCTTCAGATATGCGTCACCAATTAGCTTCTCCCGTCCACTTTGATCCACTAAGTTAATAATGACCTGAAGAAGACAATAAATAGCGCTCTCATTTAGCCTTGTTTATAACATTTATGCCCCTCTAAGCCTTTCCTGTGCAAACACACCGAGATACTAAATGTTGACAACAAAACTGTCACACAGACAAGATTGACTAAAAGTGCACACTTTTGGTAAAATGTGCCTAAATACATTTTTCCAAAGTATACTAAAAAATTTCACCAACCCTAGTCTAGTTCACACGCTAAAACTTCAGTCAGAACATTCAACTATATGCAGCCATAGGGGGCAGAAAAACCACAGTGGGGATACATTTTAAATAACAATCCTAACACAAGACTGATGTGTGCAAGTAGTCAATAACTATGCTAAGCACATACCCAAGCATACTCTCTGGCAGAGCAAACCCACCTGCTTCTTGTAGAGTTTAAGCTGTTCTTCAAAGTGATCAGAAAAGTAAGACATGGTCTCCTTCTCTCCTGAAACAACAGAAAAATATGCATACAAATGATTTCCATATAACTGAATCTGGCTAAAGACATCAAGAGATCTAGATTGCAAACTTTTACATCATTATCATCAACAATCAACATCCTCAGGACTGTATGCAAGATAATGTAGTTCCACTGACCTTTCTCTAAGCGTGGCCGGGGGTTGTAGCGGTACCCCGCCTGGCTCCAGAAGACCGGCACAGAGCCACGAGTCTGCACAAAGGACAGAGTGTGGCTGTGCACGTGGATCAACTGCTCTGTCTCCACATAGTTAGCCACATGGCCATCAGTATCCACTCCCCTGCGTTTGTACCGCATCCCTTTGGGCCAGGAGAATGCATAAACACTATCCAGATTATTTATATCACAGATCATGCTTCACTTGAAATGAATAAAAGCTAAATTGTCTACCAAGGTATTCAAAGCCTTTTGTGAGAGAAACCCTATTTGAATGTGTGGTAAAAATCCTAATTACATAACATAACCCATATATTCAGAGTTTAGGCATGACCTTCCTCTAGGCCAAGCTGACAGTAACCGCAGCTCTACCTGCGCGGTGGCGGCTGCGTCTGGAGATCAGGGCCACAGTGAAGCGGGGATGGATGTCATCAACACAGGTGACCTCCTGTGGTGGGGTCTCAGGGCTGCTCCTCTCCTCGTCGGATGTATCGTTGTAGTTCACCACCAGTTCCTCCACCTGTACAAAGCCCTGGATGATTGGTACCACCCAGAAGTCCACGTCTGGGACCTGGAGCATTCAAAAAGTAAAACAAAAAAAACAGCAGGACAGGGAGATTAAAATGTTGTTTGCCAAGTTGATAAGGAAGCACTTTGCATCCACCAAGTATCCAAAGTAGATAATCTTTCAAAACTAAGAGCCGTTACTCCTTCTATTCACGGAGTATTTTCATACACTGATAAAGCTCTGGTAATTATCAGCACATACAACTGCCACGCTTACACTGCAGGGCCATCTATGCTCTTTCAGTTGACAATTGTAAAGAAAACCACTATGACTGTGTCAAAGAATCAAATCTGGGGACAAAGTGCATTTATTCAATTCAAAAATGAGAGAAAAAACATTTACCTGAAGGTCAATAAGGCCTTGGATCATGTGTTTATTCCAGAAGAAACGGTCATCCACCTTTCACAAAGAATAAAAATTACAATCAATCAGATGTAAGGGTTTTTGCAATATAAATATGTCTTTTTTTTTTTTTAAATGAGGCAACGAGCCCAACGAGTTGTGATTCTCTCCAAACCTGTTTCCATAGGGGTAAGCTGGACTTATCCGAGTCCCCCTGACGCTGCACAGTGTTTGTCAGGTCATAGGTCATGCTGTAGTAGAAGGAGTCTGAGTCCATGAATATCTTGTACAGTTCATCCAGGAGCCGTCTCTCCAGACGTTCCTTCTCTTTGTTTTCCTTGACCTGGAAGGCAGGGGAATACTGGATTGGGTGGGTGGATAGAAAAGAGCGATAAGCTGACAAAGCAAAGAAAGCAAAATCCTATGAGAACTTCAAAGCCTTTAAAAGTGTGAAAGATGGAAAATGTAGTGTATCGGTTTGAGGATGACAGAATACATTTTTATAAAGTGTACAACAAAAGAATACCTTTTTCTTGATGGGCACAGCCACATTAGATTTGATCTGGCTAAAAGTTTTCATCAAGAACTTTGCGTCATCGGGAGACTGGGCCAGTTTCTCTGGTTTGTCGATTCCAAAGTGATGCTTCTTGCAAAGCTGAAAAAGAAGATCCCCTATCAAATGTATGCAATTTTACAAATTTTATGAACATGATAGTGATACTTACAAAAGAAATTGTCAATTTGATGAGGATAATAGCTGAATTTGGTACCACCTTGAATTTCTCAAAACAATAAATAAACGTTTATTACTACCCACTACAAACAGCCAAAAACAACAATACAGTACTCTGTATAGTTCTCATTCTTCTAAACTAACGCAGTAAACAATCTAACAGCTACATTGATCTATAGGATTTCTAGACACAAAAGGGGTGGGATAATCATTCTGCAGTACAAGGACAATGTACAACAGGATGGGGTCTAAAAGCCTATCCAGGAACGATCATCCTCCTCCGTATTTACTCACTTGAAAATATTCTGTCTCACCATCCATGAAGCTCCCCTGAAAGACTGAAATCTTAGCAATATTCAACTTCCTTTGCGTGATTTTATGTCTGCATTTAATTTTCACATTAAATGTGTGGGTGAAAATGAAACAGATCTTTTAATAAAATGTAAAAAAAAAAAAACTCATTTTGCACCACTGTCAGCCCATCAGAGATGAATCATACGCTGACGCATACAGGGTATTCTTGGGTACATTAATAACAATTCAGGATTCTCACAAACACTGTTACAATGATTGTCAGGGGGGCTGTACATGATCACTGCTTCTCGTGTCTCATTACAGTATTAGTATACACACCTCCAATTCAAGCTCCTGAGGCTCTTCATCAGACAGAGGAATGACAGCTATCTTGGTGATCTTGTAGACTTTGTGGTTGCCTGGTAAATGGCCCACCAGTGCTTTCTGACGGATTAATACGAGGCCGAGAGGAAGATCTGTCAAGAAGAGAAAGAGGAAGGGGGAGTTGCATCATGGGTGCAGAATTCCTCACATTCTGAGAGGTGTGAAGAAAGCAGCTGCACGCCAGCCATTAACTGCAGATTTTTAATAAGATAACACAAGACATCTGGTAAATAAATATTTAAACCATCTATCTGAATTACCAGAATAATATAATTGTTCCTTATGAAGGGTATAATGTTTAATCTCAAACTTCCTATCCTGAGGCCCACAGAGGCAAAATCAGATTTATCACCAATTGAATCATCACCATCAGCTCACTCCTCTTCATAACTACACACATTTCAAAGTACTTTTCCACAATTTTTCCACACCTTTCCTTGTGAGTAAGAAACATACTAAGCACTGGATGATTTTGTAACTCAAGTGTCTAGTGCACACAGATGGAAAATACTGGCAAGAATGTATGTGCTGTGTGCAAAAGAATAAAAAAACAAATTGCTCAGCGTTCTAATGTTTTTCATTCTCCACTTACCTGTGTGAAGTTGTATCTTTCCAATGACACCTTCTACCAAACCCAAACACACTGGATTCCAAGCTAACAACAGGTCCGTTGCTGAAATAAAAATATGGAGATGAAACATCAGAACAGCGGTGTAGCAAGACAGCTCAGCAAGATGTGCTTTAGACCAGATAAGCAGCCAGTCAAAATGTACATGTGTAGGGCTATAAAGGCCACTTTACTTATTGAGTCCTCAGGTTATCTCTTGAAAGGTTCAAGCGTGTGCATCTTTTCTGTCAGAAACAGCTAAATATTCACACTAAGAGCAAAGTAAGTGTCATGGATGGGTTGGGATTTCCTGTTACCACGCTAAAACTTGTTTTTAATACCCAGTAAACATTCATAGCCTCAAAGACTTGGTCTCAAAATTGCAGCGCGGTTAATTGCAGTAACAACCCACAGATGGAGGGATCTCAATAAATGTGTATCAATCTCATTGGTCTGTCATTCTTCATCCACATTTGCATGAAAAGTACAGCTATTACACATAAAACAGGATAGTGTCGTTTTATTAAAGAAAGTATAATTCGATCGGAGAAAAAAACTACCCTGTCTCCATTTACTAACATTTTCAAAGACCAGGCCAAGCTTGAAGTCAGTTATGGCAATGCACAAACTCAGTGACTGAAGAGGAAAACTGAAATGCCTATGATTGGTGACGGATTAAACATCAAAGTGGAGAAAATTGGAAAAACATGAAGGGTGTGGCTAAGGGTGGAGGCAGCCTCAGACAGGGACTCTTCCTGTTTTACCAGCCAGAGAATTTCATGTACAGGGGAACTGGGTATGAGGGCCCCACAGGACCAGTCTCCCAGAAAAAAGACACAAAAAACACTAATAAAAACATACCACAACTTCACCCAGAATGTGTAATATCATGGAAATACTTCACTGTGAGCTTGAGAGTGCAGTGGAAACCCAGTGAGGAGTGGAAACCCTTTTTCCAATTAAATAATGAAACAGTGGTGCAACTAAAAACCTGTTCAGGATGGCTGCACAGCCATACAACTTCAACTGACACAGATGATTACGCTCACAGCCTTCTGATGACTCTAATGAAACTTTTCTTTTAGGTCAGCAGTTCTTTCACTTACTGGGGATATATAGCTTCCACAACCCACAGTATTTCATTTAGTACAAAAGCATGACCAATATTTTGTCACAGCCATGAGCCGCAGCAGCAGTACTCACTTCTGCAATGTAATACCTGGAGCTTCTTACAGACTTCAGTAACACCTGTATAAATAACCTGTATTTATTGTGCCTTCCTGTTCTTATAGGACGGTATTGTACTTTTCTAACAATTCACCATTTTAGAATAGTACATCTGTTAAGCTGTCATACGTCAAGCACATCGTATATAAGCTAAAAATTACGTTATATTCACATTCCGTAACATAAAAGCAAAGCAAGAACTTTGGAGTGTGTTTGGGGTGTTGGCACTGCCGAAAGCTAGGACGATATTTCAAGGCTTGGGAATGGCGCATTCAGCCATTTCTAGCTTTTCTTTACCAAACAACTTGTTTTGTCTAACGCAGCTGGATCATTTACAACGACTAAATGATTACTTTGACGTTTATTTCAGAGATGAACGAGTGAGAGATTAGACTAAACCGCTGAGGTGTTTTGGATACATGGTGACAAAAAAAAACATCAGTAAAATAATGTTTGTCAACTTCAGACAGGCCAAGAAATACATAGCTTTTATTTCACTCTAATAGGAAATAATGCCAAATGTTAATTTCAGGTAAATGGCCGGCTGCAGAAGAGAAAGCTGTCACCCAGTAGCGTTACGTACCAGGTCTGACGGTCATGGTCCCGTCTTTTCGGCTGCACCACAGAGCACGGTCCCCGCTCTGGAGAATGTAATCGTCTTTAGCTTGGAACAGCTCCATTTTGTCCCTTTACGTTACACAAAACAGGTAACTAGCTGGCTTATCAGCCAGTTACAGGTAATTATCAACTTCCACGTCTTGGAGGTTGGCTGTAGCTAGCCAGACAGCGACTGGCTAGCCACACGGTTAGCTCGTTCCCCACAGGCTGGTGAGCTGCGGTAGCTAGCTACCTAGCGAGCTAGCAGCAGCTGGATGGGTGTCGGATTTGTTTATTCCACTTCTACGCATACTGATAATCAAATTCCCTTTCTACTGGAGAGGCATCCCTTCCCACAGTCATGCTGAACAGAGTAACGGAAAATACACACCAATGAGTGAGATGGTGTCCCAACAGCTGCTGTGTGCCGTTCAAGACGAAACAGTTTCCTGCTCTAAACAATAACACGTGATCTGTGCCGTCATCACCGGTGTACAGGTAACTGTACATAAAAACTATTTACATTATTTACTAAAGGATCAGAGTACTTATTAACTCTATGGTTAATTCATTATATGATGTTATTATATTTTGAAGAAACCATATGTTGATAACTGGACTCCCCATTCTGATGAAAGTGAAAATTTGCCAGAATTAAGAATGTGTAGCTTTATTTTATTATTTTATATATTGCCTTTATTTGTCTTTTTTTTAATAATATGATACTTATATTTCAGGGAAAGCAAATATCCCAGCTACAGCACCTCTTATTCAGTGACAGCAAGGTGAATACAAGCTGAATCTGAGGGAGGGATATTTTTAAAATGAGGGGATTATGTATGTAAAAATCATCCAACATAAGTATTAAAGTCCCTATTCTGATGTTACAGGCTAGGGTCATTTGTATATAAAAAGCACAAAACACACCACTTGCACACAGGGAGCAGCTGACCTCAGACAGAGACATGACTAAGCCAGACTTTAGACAGCTGAAAACTGGGACTCAGGGACACATCTTCAAATCCACAAGTGGAGCACACGCATACTCATGCATTATTAAAATATGGATTCTTTTGGCAGGGAGTAAACATGGTGGACCTTCAGTTCAGTATTAGGTATACTGTATATATGCAATTAAAGAAAGTATTATCCCTAATGCAAAAAATCTGTCTCAGACTTTGCAGAATCTGTGGGAACCCAAATATTAGTCAAAATCCATGTCAAATACATTTTATTTTCAACCATACCAACGTGACTTGCTTTCAACAATGCATCAGCGTGCTACTCATAAACTGTGATCAACACTAAGCCACAATCCATAAATTGTAAAGGTGTGTTAGGCAGTGACCCTACCTGACAGATGGCTTATGATCATATTATAGTGACAAATTACTACACAAACAATTAGGGTAATATTAAAAGTAATTTAAAACATTTTTAAATGACAAATTGAAGTTGATCTGTTTATGAATTGGGCATTCTCTCACCGTTGGCATTTTTAAGGCTTTTAGGCCGTTTTTGTGTTAGTGTTATTACAGATTGTGGCTTTGGTAGTTATACATGAACAATCTGACAATTTTAAACTTCCTCATTAGCACCAAGTGCCGATTGTCTCACATCTCAAGTAAGATACACATCTCACCTCAATTTGTCATTACACATTCATAAATGTACCAAAATACTATATGATGATATAAATACTGATATAGTGTTTTGAAATAACAAGTAAACCAATGCACATACAAACACTCAAACACATCAATCAAAACGTGTGTAACTTATATATTTCAAATGAAGTGCTGCTGATCTTTCAGCATGATGCATTTCAATGATGGCAAAGTGCAAAGACGGCAAAATCAGTAATGCACCACCAAAAAGCAGCATCTAATAAACATATTCACTGTGTTCTGTGACAAAGCAGCTCCAACATGGCCATGTGGCTATAAAGGGGAAAATGCTTTTCTGTTGACTTGAGTTTTGCAGTGAGTTCTGCTTTAAAGCCCCGACGTTTGCACTCGTGTACCAACTGATGTGCTGACTGGATTAAGAAAAGCTTCATACAATATTTGATCAAGACAAAAGGCAACTACACATAACATTTCTTAAGAAAATACTTCTACTTTTCTTCCATTTATTGATAAAGGCCTCTTATTCAAACTTTAATTTGACTAGAAATTGTTGTCAACACCTTGATCATGGCAGCTGTCTTATTATGAAGACATTGGCACAACACAGAAGGCAACAACATTGGCTTGAAAAACATGATTGCACTGAGCTACCATCAACTATGTGCTGAATGGCAGGAAATACCAACACTGTTAATCAATGCATGCAACTTCCACAAATGCTGTAGATAGAGGAGGAGGAGAGTTAGCCAGAGCAGACTTGTTCACTATCAAATATACAGCAGGTTATCCTTCTCTCCTCTTGATTATGAAGTGTGCAGTCATTATGATATCTCCTTTGCCAGCTCAACGTTCTCCTTGGTGATCATGCTGGGCTCTCCCTTCTGTGTCAGGCTGTTTCCCTCCATCGCGGTCTCGCTGGCGGGCCTGGCTGGCTGCTCTTCCAGTTGCTCCAGTTCTTCCAGTATGGTCTGAACACGACGGACTCCATCCCGTCTCGCCTGCCTTACATCTAAACGACCCTCTGGGTCAACCGAGTCCAGTGCTAAGAGCTCTTTGGTCAGCAGCTCCTCCAGTAACAAGTATTTCTTATCGTTCTTCTTTCCATCGAAACATTTCACCTCCTGCTCCAGTTTAGCAACCCGGTCGACTATCTTCTGTACCTTAGCCAAGCCTGGGTGGACTGGGCACTGAGCAGCCTGTTCGGCCTCTACCTTTACAGGTGGGGCCTCTGGGGGAACAGCTGTCATGTCCTGGGCCTCTGGTTTTGGAGGTATTTGAACTGTGATATCTGCAGTATGTTGTTGTGGTTGCTCTGGTTTCTGGGGCTGCTGGAACTGTTGCTGCGACTGCATTAACTGTTCAGGATGCTGAGGCTGTGGCGATGTCTGAGGTGGTGCCTGCTGAAACTGTTGTGGTTGCTGAAACTGTTGTGGTTGCTGGAACTGTTGTGGTTGCTGGAACTGATGTGGTTGCTGGAACTGCTGAGGTTGCTCTGGTGGAGGCTGTTGGAACTGTTGAGGTTGTTGAGGCTTTTGGACGTCAGCTTCTGTGTGCAATGGTTGGGGGAGCTGCGTGTTCTCGGGTTTCTGCTGAGTGCTTTGTTGTTCCTGCTCAATTTTCTGGGGCGGGTCTCTTGTGAGGACATGCTGCTGAACCTTAGAAGTTAAAAAGAAGTCATTAGGATCTGACACAATTAACAATTACTGACAAACATTTTTGAACATCAAGAAAAATCCAAGTGAAAACACACAAAAATAAAATTACCTGTGGTCTTTCTCCCAGCACCTGCGTTATAATAGGTGACTGGCTTCTAATATGAGGTGGGAGGTGAATAGAATCGCGATGCTGGGGAAACAGTGTTGGAGAAGCCCTTTCCCGGGGAGGCTGCATTGCTGCAGAGTAGCCAGGCCATTCGTCTGTCTGAAGGCGATGGAAGGGCTGCTGGTGCTCTGAGTAGGGGACGCGCTGAGAGTAGGCCGAGGGATTTAACTGAGCCTGTGTTTGTGTTTGGCCTCCTGCACCCTCATGGATCACCGGGATGGGGATGTAACCTGCTTGAAGACCAGTGCTGCTGGGCCGTGGGGGTTGGTGATGCGGGGCAGTGTAAACCTTGAAAGTATATCAAATTGAAACAGTGAAAATTCAGAATTTGGTCATTTGTTTTCATTGCAAAACTTATGATACTTGCTTCATAACTGCATTTCCAGCATACACATTATACAGTATTGCAGCATGCATAGTCTTATGTTTGTTCTTCATTACTCAAGTCCAACCTCTGCTGTTTGTGAAACAGGCGAGCTGGTCTTTCCAGGCTCAGTGGAGCAGCTGTCTGAAGGTCCATGTAAAGGTGATCTAGGCCTGCAGTGGAGCCCTGGTGTCGGGGAAGGTGTCCGCCCGTCTGTCCGGATATTCTGTGCAGTGGTTGGCTGGATGTAGGAATAACATGGATGCTGTTGCTGCCTCAGTTCTGCGCCCTCATGGAAGACTGGGATAGGAACATAACCTGGGCGAAGAATGGGGTGCTTCATTTCCCTCACAAAGGTCTTCTGCGTCTCCTGAGGGCTTGGTTCTGGTGGTATGTTGGGTCCATTTGCTGACACTTCTCTGACCTGAAACACAGCCAACAGTATATAAATATGATTTAAAATTAAAAATTCCCGTAATTAATTATGTCTTTACAACAATGAATATCAAGAATCTTGTCATTTATTTCTATTTCAAGATCCAGCAAAGGAAAGCAACTAAATAAATCTACTCTAAGCACTTAGAAGATCTTTTAATCTGCAACATTTTCGGCAACATTGATGTTGGTTCCTTACTTATATTAAAGTTATTAAACAATTCAACCACAAAAATAGTTTAGTTTAGTGAGTATACTAATGTCATTTACACTACAAACTTGGTTGACATTATTATCCCTAAACCTTAGGCAATTATTAATTATTATTAAATACGATTAAATATTTTGCCAGCTGATTGGCTTATTTTGAGCAATTAGAAGTTATAAACTATTAAACATAACAAAATACTTGAGTATTTTTAACCAAGCTATTCTTGCTTATAGTTTTCATCTAGTAAATTGTATAGGTACTTACTCCTCCACTACGAGATTTACATTTAATTAAGTACATCTGAAACTCTGTACAAATGAACCTTCATAAATTCAACATTCTTATCTCAATATGTGCAGCTAAACATGTCTGCAAAAACTTATTACAGACATATTAATACATACAACCAAATGGTTTTCAAAACCTGGAGGTATTTTTAATAGGAGAGTGCTTTCAGTCCTGAAATAACTGCAAAGGTTATAGGTTAAAATGTGACATTTCCACAGGGGAATGCCAAAAGTATCACCTCTTTGAGTATTTGATGAAATTAACTTGGGACTACCATAGACTTTCCCAATCAGACAGTTGCTGTGTTTGTGTTTCAGATGTTGCTCTACAATCAGAGTGACATCATTCACCTGGCTGAATTTCCTCACTTCCACTCCCAATAGTTTGGCACACCTTCTAAACTAACGTGTTATTGGCTAATCATCATTATGTCATACAGAGAGAGAAAACTTGTTTTGCTCCACCCTTTGACAAATTCCATAAAGAAGAAAGAGTCAATATTTGAATTATTTTTAGCATGCACTGAATAACTGAATTTCTTCCTTGTGTCAGTCTTCATTGACCACACTTATTCTGGTCTAGTTTTATTGAAAAAGAACATACATAATCCCAGAATACATTGGTATGCACACAATACTAATAATCACACTAAAATCCACCTTATTGGGGACTTACTTTAGCAGCAAAGTGACTAGACACCTGCCAATGGCAGCTATGGAGGAGTACAAGCAACAGGTCTACTGATAGTTCAGCACTCTGTCAATGATATATCTGAAAGGTGGTCAAAGCTCTACCTCTAGCCACTAAAAAACAAATACCAAAGCCTACAGAACAAAAACTGCATTTATATGTAAGCCTGTGGCATTTTCCCTCTAAGACAAAAGTTATGAAATAGCTGTGAACGACCCTTTGCCCTCTGCCATTTCAGCATGGGACACCGCACACTGGCAGCACCATTGCACCAATTTTATCCCCTGACAGCTGTGTCTTTCTAGCAGATTCTTCGGGACACTAACTTGGGACAACAGTGTCTGTCTCTGAGACGAGAGATTACCAACTGGCAGCCCGTTGCAGCTCGCTTCAGCCCACGGGTTTTCTCTGCAGACCTGAATGTTTTCACAACATGTATTAAACACAGCTGAATGCGATATGCAGGGCGGCCGGCGCCTCCGTCGTAGCCAGTGTATGCTCCTCAGGCCAAAGTGAAGTGGACCTGCCTCAATCCTTGTAAGGGAAAAAGTTTAATATGAGCTGGACGCCGCAGTGTTTTCCACCATGAAAGAAACGTTATTAGAATACTGGAAGCTCATCATAGATAGCCTTTACATACTGCAGGGTGAGTCATCGAGTAATAATAGTGTTAGATCATGATACGGGAATATAACGGGGTTGATCACCCGTTATAATAGGCTTATGAGCTGTCTATGAGGGGGAGGTGACGGTGCCAAACAAGGCCTACAGTCAACAAGATTAATATATGACAGTGATGTAGCACAACGCTTTTGCAGCTTTAACAGCCTATCAAACCAAAACACGCACTATAACCGACGTAGCTCGACACACAAACAAAAACGGTTATACAACCGTTAGCCGTTAACACTGACAAACCAACTTTATCCCTCCGCTCTTTTACCTTTTTCGTGTCGTGTCTCGGGTCATTCCAGGTTGTCGTGCGGTTATTGTGATCCACAAAGAAGGGCCATCCAGTCTGAGGGTCAATTTTTACTTCCCATCCGAGGGGGAGAGGGTCGTTGTCATTGTTGGCCATTGTCATTATCGGTGACTGTGTCTTCATGCCGTTCATGTTGCTGGTTGTCGAGTACTGAAACATTTTATACAGGCGACGGACGCTTTAAAGATTCCTTCAAGTGACGTGGAAAAGTGGGCTGGAAGTTTCTCGAAATAGCAGGGTTAACGTTGGGGGCGGACAGCGCTGGATACGGTGGCATGGGTTCCCAAACCTGTTGTGTCGCAGACCCCCCAACATAGACACAAAGTAAACCTCTGATCTGCATTATGTTTTTTTCCCAGGTAGCACCAATTAAGAGGCTTTTTGTTGCTGCAGCTGTGGAGAAAGTGACTGCTCTGATCATGACAGGCATATTCTCTCCTGCTGGCTGGGAAATCTCCTCACCTAATATTCCCGGGACTTCCTGGAGCCCCATCAGTGACCCCTGTGCGACCCTGGGCCCTAGCTTGAGAACAATGTTCTGTGTATTAGACAAGGGAATCCCAAGCTTTTTCATAATAAAAGATTCCCCAAATAGATGTACTCAAACTCCCACATGAAAAATCTTGTCCAAGGGAAGTCTGGGTTTGCTATGATTTGGTATACTATTACGTAACTGTGGTGGTGTGATACAGTGTGGGCACAGTGACACCTCTAATGACAGATCTTCATCACAGGACTACTCCAATTCAGTCTCATACAATGTGGGAAATACTAGTAAATCTCAAGAA
Organism: Siniperca chuatsi; assembly: GCF_020085105.1. NCBI lineage: Eukaryota > Metazoa > Chordata > Actinopteri > Centrarchiformes > Sinipercidae > Siniperca > Siniperca chuatsi. The sequence goes on from NC_058052.1 coordinate 8,397,873, forward strand.
ACTCGTCCTCACTTGGCTGGAGACTGTCTGAAACCACCAATCCAACTGCTCACAGTTTGGACACCTCAGCTGAAGACAATTGAATTCTGTATTTTTGATTGACAATAACAAACCTGTAGGCCTATTACATATCCTCTGGAGCCAATTCCTGTAAATAGGTGTTTGTAAGTGTAAACAGCGTAGACATTATCTTTCCCACATGAGAGTTTGTTAAGGAATAAATCAGCTCAATAAACATTTTTCAATAGGAATATTATAGGGATTGTTATTATATATACAGATTAAATCAGTATGTGTGTGTACTAGTGACACACACATTTCTTATTGTGATTTTTTTTTGCTTGGGGGGAAAAAAGCTACAGTCAGCCCTATATTGTTCAGTTGTATGTGCTACAATAATTGATGCCTTTAGTCAGTGGACTCATTAATACAGTGATAAATCACATTGACAAATGATTATCAGATTCTTCATTCAGTGATGATGTTGATGTTTCCAGAACATTTCATGACATGCTTCCAGAATATTTGCATGCCAGGACCAAGGGGCATCTCTGACTTTTGCAAGCTGACCAACCAGCACTGAATGGATATGTATCATGGTAACCACCCACCATCCGTCCTGCCTTGACCCCTCTCTGAGGTGGTTTCTAATGGAGTACGAGCTCAGTGTTGCTCAACACAAAGTGGAACCACTAATCCTTGATGGGAAGAGTGACTGAAGAGAAACCTTCAGTATTTTTGAAGGAACATTTCTGGATAATTTAATGATGACACTGGAGAAATCATACTTGTTCGCCCTTTAATACAATTACTTCAAAATAAAAGCACCTGCCAAAAACTTACTAAAGCCACTATAGGGGGGAAAATGGAAATGTCCTGTCTTTAGCGCCCTCTAGTGCTACTATCAAAAAATACACTGTGGCAGACAGTAGTGCATACTTCCTTACATATTTCCAGTTGTATCACAGCAATTTATTTTTGAGTATAAATTCAGCAGTCTCATGATTCAGCAGCATTTTTTTAACATACACTTTTATATACTATGTGTATGGGCTATTCATATATAAATTTCTCCCCTTTTATTATTCCTGTTCTTTATAGATGATCATAGTTTTGTCTTTAGTTGATAGTTGATGGTGGAAAGTGATAAGAGGAAGGACAGAGGTGACATGTAACAGTTCAGGCCTATTTTCACCCTAAATTGATCAATTTATATAGCTTGGTAGTGCCCATCATTCACCAAAACAAAACAATGATGCATTTTTCAATTTTATTTGTTGCCAAAAAACCCTCCACCTTCCACCACCTTGGAAAAATACCAGTGTTGTTTATTCTTAAATAAATTACATTTATTTATTTATTTGTTTGTTTGTGTAAATGGACAGTCTGTTTGATTATGCAGAATAGACTAATCCGATTTTTTAAATCATGTTCTTAATTAGATTTATTGTCCCTTTGATACGTACATTAGTCAGTACTCAGTACACTTTAATACACCTTTTGTACAGTTAGAATAGCAGTGCTATGAGACAGAATTAGTTTATCAAAACATGGATGTGTTATTCAAAACGTGCTCACAGTGGAGCCTTCATGCTGACACCTGAACACAGATTCCAGAAAGGTCCTGAGCATTCGAGCCACTGCCTGAATCGTCGAACACCGGTGATTAAAACAAGCGCACCCTTGCATTCCACTTCAAAATAAAAGTCTTTTACGCAAATTACTTTGCCTAATGTGATAAAATAATTACTGAATGTGTTTGCTGTTTGGGCTTTTGTATTTATTTATAACTAGTCACCTCAAGAAACATAGCCATCCTTAATTAATTTATCATTTCCACTGCTGAGACTGTAAAAATGGTGGCTCTTTATTGCCTCACCCTGGTCTCGCTGGAGATCTTCACATGCACGCACAAACGTACGCAATCACGCTCTCTGGGCTCCTATAGTGACGTATGCACTGGCGCCCGGTTAGCTAACTTCTAAGCTAACTGTTAGTTAACTACTTGTTGTAGTTAACAGCGTACACTGGAGTCGTTTAGCGTTAGCTAACTAGCTAGTGACTAACGTTTTCTGCCCTGGTGACTGTCGGCATCGGCCATGGACGACGAAAGCCACCCCAAAACCCTGTAAGTAATTGTAGGTGTCTTAACAGTAGCGTTAGCGAACCGGTGGCTAACTTAGCTACCCGCTGTCTAGACAAACCTGGTGCATACTGTAAGACAACATAAACATTTAGTGTTGCACTAACGTCAGGTTAGTTAACATAAGGTTACGTTTAAAAAATAGCACTTATTTCATATGTGTGTGTAATCTGTAAGCGTTAACGGCGGCAGCTGTCTAACGTTAGCCGTTACTAACGTGGGCTAGCTTGTAACGTTAAGTCAGTCAAGCTAATGTAAATAACGTCACGTTAATAACTCACCATCACTAACCATACGGTAACGTTAATATCCGAAATAAGCGCCCCATGCGTCAGTTTTTTAGAACAAGTATCATTATCTGTGCCACCTCGTCGTTACCTGGAGCAAACAGTAACAGTTTTCTCAAAATGAACCTCCTCTCCCCCCCCCAGGTATGTGGGAAACCTCTCCAAGGATGTAACAGAAATTTTGATTCTGCAGCTCTTCACCCAGATAGGGCCTTGTAGAAGCTGTAAAATGATCACAGAGGTAAGCAGCCGAGATTATTTGGTTTTTATCTTCCTGTATGTCTTTTCTTTTTATGTCCCTTGCCCTGTCATTTACATCTGGAGGGTGACCACGTCCCACTTTTCACCTAAAAGTTGTGAAGAACTTAAACTTAAATCAGCACAGTGATTTCAGTTGTGGTCCCCTACTGTTGGAAAATTGCCTCCACTGTTGGAACATGTGAATACAATAAAAATAGACTTGTTTTGAGTTGCACTTATGTCACAGTTACCTACAAAATATTGGAACCAACCTTTTGAACTTTTGTGTTTGACCTTGTCCCTTGCAGCATACAAGCAATGACCCCTATTGCTTTGTGGAGTTCTTTGAACACAGAGATGCTGCTGCAGCCCTTGCAGCCATGAACGGGAGGAAGATATTAGGAAAGGTAGGACAATTTGTCGGTCTAAAATTAAAAGCGAGGTTAGGCAGCTCAACTGTTTCTGAATTCCCTTTTGACCCTTGTTCCTTGTGTAGAAAATGTCTATTTCTCAGGTTCTCTGTCTTAGTTTTAAATGCTCTCTGTGAATTCCCTGTTTTCAGGAGGTCAAAGTAAATTGGGCCACCACTCCAAGTAGCCTGAAGAAAGACACATCCAGTAAGCGTTCACCTATTGATTTTCTAATTTGCTGAAATCAAAGTTTACCAGAGAATAGAAAATAGTTTCTTTCCTTTGTTTGTCTTTTGTTTCATTCTAGATCACTTCCATGTTTTTGTGGGTGATTTGAGCCCTGAGATTACTACTGAGGATGTCAAGGCTGCATTTGCACCTTTTGGGAAAATCTCGTAAGTTTTCACTTTAAAGGGTATTTATTTTTATGTGCAGTACAATAATTTGAATGCTACGATGCAAGCATATTGATTTATCTAAAGTTGGGCAATATTAAGGTACTTCATAATAATCTTCTGAAAGCGCATGCTCTGACAAGTCAACAACCATCTACGACCATGTTTACATGCATACAACATGGGTATTGACTTAACTGTAAATATAAAAATATTCAGAAATTCACACACATTGTGGAAAAAAAAATGTTTTGAATTTAAAAATTTGAAACACTAGTCCACAAGGGCTGAAATCCTGAAGGTTTTTGTACCTTCTCAACAGTTTACGAGCTGTGTCTGGTCTCTGGTCTGGGATGAATTCTTTTGTTTTGGGATAAAAACAATCGTTTGATATCATGTGAAACACTGGGACACCATGGTGTTTTAGGGGTTAAGGGGCCATCTATGAACTGCAGGCATAAAATGTCCAACCCAAAATAAATAGATAAATTCAAATAAAAATTCAAATAAAACTTAACAAAGAACACACAAGAATGAACATTGAGAAACAGACTCAAACTGTAAAAGGAAACAAAAGCTTGCATTACACAATGAGGCCTAGACTACTGATTGAACATCTGTACAGATAGGTGCCATTTATATTTTTTTATTTTCTAGCACTCCAAATTAGTACTATTTGCACATCTTTGAGAGAATAAATTATCAGGTAAACAGACTGATAGATGATTAGGTTTGGGGAATTTAATGCTTTTACTTTGAATGTATACAGGGAACAGGGTTTCTGTGGGTCTTTAAAAAGTATGTAATATGAAACAGGTCATAAAAATTGATTGGATTATGAAGTTAATGTTACTTCATAATCTTCAAATACTTCTTAATGCTGTAACAACTACAAAAAGAAACCAACATGGAACCAATAACCACTAATGCAAACTGTGCAGCCCGGTCAGAATTTATCGGAGCACACCCAGCTAGTGTGTCGAGAAAATTAAAATTGTTTCTGTTAAGGTTACTTTCATCTAATATGGGTAAGCACATTTAGTGCTCGGTTCAAGCCTATTGAAAATGGCGAATTTGAAGCCCACAGTGCACACACACACACACACACACACACACACACAGTTCTTTGTAGTCATGTTCAGTTTGAATGTTCATGTTGATTGTGAAATAAATTCATTTACTTTGCAAGTAATTCTGGGACTCCGATTTTCCTTCATATCCTTCGTAAATTCAAAATGGCCTTAAAAAGGTCTCAAAAAGTTTTAAATTTAACTTGTTGAAACCTGCAGAAACCTTTCCCTTCGGGAAAAGATTAACACAGAATGAAAACCCAAGTTATCTCTTATGAGACGCAATGTTTCGGAGTCAAGAGAGATGGTTAGTATTCAGGAGAACAGCTTAATTTTTGCTTCATCTTGATGTATTCTTTGTCAAATTGATATCATGTGTAAAAGACACTACATCCATGCGTGTAAACATAGTTGATGATGGACCAACATAATTTTAGTATGACATGAAAGTAATTATCAGAATGGACTGAACCTCTTACCATCATATGTATTGCTTTGTTTTTAAAAACACTCACATTGGAACAGCCTCCTTTTAAGTTATTAATTACCAACACAATTCCTGTAAGTTGTTAGGCGCTTTATTCCAGTTACTTACTTGTGGTCTTTGTATTGTGTCTCTCTGTTTTTATGACTGAAGTGTCAGCTTTTAGCCAACTCTTGCTTTTCTTAGTATATTTAGGGGGTGGTAAGTAAACTGTATGTCAGTAAAATGTAAGCTCTGTGTGTGAACCTGAACAGCTTTTAGTTGTGGGTCTCAGTAAAGTAATAGCACTTTGGTTATTTTACAGAAATGCTCATAGGATTGGACAGGAGCTTGAAGGCTAACAGCAAGGAACTGTGCACTCTGGAGACTCAGATGTAGTTTTTTTTCCTCTATTTATTCCATTCTTTCCATATGTCTTTATTTGTAGATGCTATGTGTTAACAATATCTAGCTTAGATTAACAAATTCCAATACTCAGTGTATTCCTCTAAATCTATGTTTAAATTGTCTCATTTTGATTTGCATAGTGTTGTTTGTAGTGCAATGACCTCTTCCAAAATTTCTAAAAATGTCAATTTCTCAAAATTTGCAGCTCCCCAAACTCCATACTCCATATTGGTGGTAAAGAATTGACCAGGAAAAATAAAGAAATCTGTTAACAGGCCATGTATGCCTTTTTAATTCCTTTTTTCTCTTTTGATATTTTCTATTTATTTCTATTTGTAGGAAGAGCACCAACAGCAGATTTTAAGAATGCATGGTAATCCATATAATCTGTTCCTTTTTGTGAATTTAAATCAGTAACCTACTGTTGAAGACTGAACAAGAAGTGGTGCTCTAGTGGCAAGGATCCATTAATACATCTGAAATTATTTAAAAACAATACTGTAGGCTGCATGTATTTGTACTTGTTTTTTTGTTTTCAAGTGCTGCTTTGAAGTTTAAATTAGGAGTCAGTGCTCAGTACAAGGTCATGATAGCTAATGTACATTAATGTAGGACAAAGTAGAGGATTCACAGTTCAGTGTGTTTTGCGTGGTTCCTTTTTTAGTTTGAAGCATTTAAACTGGAAAGTACACTGAAGTTGTTTTCACGTTTCCCTCCAGGGATGCCCGTGTTGTGAAGGACATGACGACAGGCAAATCAAAGGGGTATGGATTTGTGTCCTTCTACAACAAACTGGTAAGGCTCCAGTGCAAGAACACAGACTGAAGGTTATTTCTATTTTCTGTTTATTATCCTACTTTAATGCATTTACAGTAATTCAAATATAATGAATCATAGTTAAAGCCATAGTCACAACAACTTCAATCGTGTAACATTAGGTAGTGTCTTGTTTACCATCACCAGTTTCAATAGCACTTAGATTTAAAAAGTAATGTAGATTTTGAGTACTGATTATGGCCACAAATAAACTTTACAGATTCATCAAATCCAGAGGGCTAAATGTCTTTGATTTGGATTTATAGGATGCAGAGAATGCCATTGTTAACATGGGGGGACAGTGGCTTGGAGGACGCCAAATCAGGACTAACTGGGCAACGCGTAAACCACCAGCTCCAAAGAGTGCCCAGGACAGTAAGTTTTAAAGGCCCTGCACACCCACTGTACACCCACACAGGGGATTTCACTTAGTGTGCAGCAGGGTGGGATATTAGCACCAGCCAAATGCTGGTAAAATATGAAAGTGGCTGGTAGATTTCAGACACAAAATAAAGACTTACTATTGAGTGGCTGGTGATTTTGAACATTTGTCTGTCAGTGTCTGGTACATTTTATAAATGTTGTTTATTTTGATTTCAGATGGCTCAAAGCAGCTGAGGTTTGATGACGTGGTGACTCAGTCCAGTCCACAGAACTGTACCGTGTACTGTGGAGGGATCCAGTTAGGACTATCAGGCATGTGTCATGTTCTCTAAAGATGCATTGTTACAGCCCTTAGTCACACTGCAATAGTAGTCTCATTACTTATCATACACTTTCCTCAAATAGCCTAAGCAGTAACCACATTAACCTTTTTTCTGTTTTATTCTTTCAGAACATCTAATGCGACAGACCTTCTCACCGTTCGGTCAAATAATGGAAATCAGAGTTTTCCCTGAGAAAGGATACTCCTTCATCAGGTAATGCCTCAGTCCATTGCAGCATTTGGCCTCTAGATGTCAACACAAGCATATTGCATGACTCAGTGTGACAGGCCAGTGAATACTTGACTCAGGGTCAGTGGCCTTTTCTGTTATATTTGTCTTCATCTCAGTGCTATTATGAGAGAGCAGTCAGCTCAAAGTTTTCATACTGTGTATTTTCTGAATTGCCTGATAGATTTTGTTTGATGTATTTGACTGCTAAGCTGCTCTTTTCCTTTTAAGGTTTTCCTCCCATGACAGTGCTGCCCATGCCATTGTTTCAGTAAATGGCACAGCCATTGAAGGTCACATAGTGAAGTGCTTCTGGGGCAAAGAATCTCCTGACATGGCAAAAAATCCACAGCAGGTAGGGAAAACGTCACTGATAACGAAACTGATAAGATTAAAAAAAAACAAAATAAAAAATGTATACCTTTTTTATTAGAGATGACAGTAGAACGATGACAGGAAATGAGGGGAGAGATAGGAAGTCTAGTTTGCAGTGAAAAAATAGACTAAAAGACAAAAATTTACTTTTTTTTAATTAGACCATTTTCTTGCAGTATTTGTAATATTTGCTCCTGATTGAACATAGAGGTAATATCTAATGAGGCAGTTAAAACATTTATTCACTTTTTTTCTTTCTGTTTGTGTCACTCAGGTTGAGTACAGTCAGTGGGGGCAGTGGAACCAACTGTATGGGAATCCGCAGCAGCAGTATGGGCAGTATGTGACCAATGGGTGGCAAGTTCCCTCCTACAGCATGTACGGCCAGACGTGGAATCAGCAAGGATTTGGAGTAGAGTGAGTTTTACTCAGTAGTATGTATTCAATTAATTCATAAACTCTTTGTATGACTATATTGTTATAGCCCAGAAGACTTACCCCAGTCATTAAATCCTTCGTGATGATGGTAACTTGACCACTCTCTAACTTTAAAACACTTTTCTCTAAGATAAAAAAGGAGATCTTTCCCTCCAGCCTGGGGAGCATTGATTTATTTTACAACACAGCTGATCTTTGTACGCAGTGACCACAGTCATACTAACTGGATATTTGTGGCATCTTTGCAGGCAGTCCCAGTCACCGGCCTGGATGGGAGGCTTTGGATCTCCGTCAGCCCAGGCTGCAGCCCCACCTGGTCAGGTCATGTCCAATTTGGCCAACTGCAGCATGGCTGGCTACCAAACGCAGTGAGCTGGCCCTAACCTAAGTGTAATACCAAGGGGATTTAGTCAACTCTTTGAGACCACACAGCACTCTTCTTGACAGCTGCTGTGGTGGAGGAAGGACGGGGCCATATTCACAAAGCCTTTGTAGCTAATAGTTGCTCCTAAATAACCAGTGTAACAATTATGTTTTAATGACAGTGTCCATTTGACTCAAAACTTTTAAAAAGTTTATTTGATGATAATTCATAGTTCTGTTATGGAAAAGTGCTCTTGGGCCTCTGAAGCAAAGCCAAACCAACTGTCTTTGTCTAAGTAGATGTTAAAGGAAATGCCAACCCTTTGAATGTTTGGCCCTATGAAAACCTTACCCAGAATGTGACAAAGAGGATTTGCAGCGTTAGCATGCTTACTGGACAGCTATCTTAACAGAGATGGAAACCATTTGATCTTTCCTCTTATCACACATTAAGTAAGTAGACCAATGTGCCAAACCATTAAAAAGTTAGTGTAGTCCTAAACTAATTGTTACCCTCTCAAATTCAAAATTTAAGCAAAAATGTATCTGAAAATTCTGAAATGTACACATAGAAATACAACAGCTAAGTTATTAGTTAAATTAGTTAGTTAGTGTAGTGGAGCTAAAGCACACTTACTATAATCAATCATGTTACTCCAGCAGCTCACTGGAACATGACAAGGAATCATTGGAAACCTCAAACTTTATGACGTTAATATTGAATTTTCAAACTGTAGCAATGTCTGCTCTTTTTGCCAATGTGTTTTTTAAATATTTCAGTAAAAAAATAGTTTGTGACAGACTTGTTAAAATGTTTATTTACTTGTCATACTAGAGTCATTTATCTGTCATTTTATGCAACAGAAGACAAAACTCCACTCAAGTCTTCATGCATTGATTAAGGTCATTTCTGTCATATAGGTCAGTTTTTAAAACGACACACAGTGATGACAGTCGGTCACCATGAATTTGTGCTACAAACTGCACTGAGCCACAAGAATAAACCAAACTGCTAAGAGTTGGTCTCGGCTTAGCTTCAGCTCATAGCTAGAAATTCAGTGCTATTTTGATATATGAATGAAAAATGCTTTGTGAATAGAGGCCCCGGAACAGTAGTTACCTTTCCAGTATATGTAAAGAAACTATTTGTATAAACAACTGTGGCTTTAAATGAGATTTAAGCGGAACGTGGTATCTCTTGGGTAAATATTGTGTACAAAGAGAATTTCACCTACACAGCTGTAAAAGCAAAAAAAAATTGTTTTTTCATGTTTTGTATTGAAGTGATCAGCATGTTCTTTGCAGACTTTTGATGGACTTTAGTTTACACCTTCATGTAACCTAGATTGGACTAATATATAATCCTGTGTCTCAAAGGAAAGACTATAGCACATGCTCACTATTTAAAGAAAATACTGTAAAAACAGCTTAACCCCCGAACTTTGTAAAGGTAACTGACTCTGTGTGCTGACTCTGGGGGTGGTTTCCTATAAAAAATATTGAATCTTAAGTATTTTCTTCCTCCTTCCTTCCTCTTAATAACCTTAGTTAATTTATAGTCATTTCTTTCTAATGTTTGTGAGTGTTTGCGAAGAACCTTAGACATAATTTAGCACCAAAACCAGCCCCTAATCATATTGCATCATGTTTTACATCTTTCAAAATGCTGTACTTTAGTCACCCACTTGTGCAAAGACAAATTGTCTAAAGTTTTAGGCTTACTATAAATTGGGATTGTTTTATTTTATTTTTGTTCCATTGAAAGTGGAAGGTTTCCTAAATATGCTATTGATTTGTCAGGGCACCGGGCACATTTTCTGCCCCTTAGTGTATTCAGAATTTTCTCAGTATTTGCACAATATTATCATATATTGCAGGTAACTATTTAAAAAATCACTGGCAAATTGTGACAAGAGGATTTCACAATGATGTCCTGCCATTTGGATTTTATTTGCATATGTGCCATTCTGTACAGTGTATTACACTCCTTGTAAGCTCACTCTCCTTTTCCTGTTGTACTAGCCAACAAACTAATAATATTTTTGTTTGTTTGTTTATTAGAGTCGGGGGGTGTTCGTGTAACTAAACAGGGTCATGTTGGCTGAGAGTGTAAATAGAAACCTTGATCACAAACCTTCATGAAACTGAATAAATAATGTACATACTCTAGGTAGAATGTTATAAAATGAAATGCCATCATTACATTTCAGTAATATAATTTATGAATAAGCCTTAATTGATGTTTTAGTAAATTCAAACTTTGTGTTATTTGCAGAGGCTCCATTACAAATCTAAATTCTTTTCCAATGTGGATTTTCCCATTTTTAAGTTTGTGTGCCATTTTCAGAAAGTTGCAGGAAGCAGGTGATGTTTCAGCTTGAACTGCACGCTTATGACATGTAATATATTTGTTGCCTAAAATACTGAATGTAATGGAAATTTGCTTTTGACAGTAATACATCTAAGTTGAACTACAGAAGTGATTTGTAATAATAAAGGATGAAATCAATTTTCCATATAAACGGAAAAAGTCACTTCTAATAAAGAAACATTCGAACCTGGTCGTTCAGTACATTTATTAGACACAGAATTCAGAACAGAAATTCTGACAGCAAAGTATACATTCAATGTTAAAATTGTCTTTTCAGCAATTCTACCAGTCGCAGTAAATTACATATTTACCGTAAAACTTAAATTAATAGCTTGGGCTTTTATTTGCTTCAGTCACTGAACTCAACCTGCCTATATTTGGGACAGACCTTTGATTCCTTTCGCACAAAACTCTTGCTTAGCAATGATGGAAAATAGTAAATAACAAGGAATGGACACATACTGTATTTGGACTTAACAGCTTAACAGGTAGGGAGTCACCGCTTAATTTTTTTTAATTTTTTTTTTTAAATTAGGGCATTTTTTGCCTTTATTTGACTGTGACAGCTGCAGAGATAGACAGGGAAGGCAGGAGAGCGAGAGGGGATGACATGAAGCAAAGGGGCCGTATGTTGGAATCGAACCCGGGCCGCTGCGGTACAGATCCAGTCTTAATGGTACGCGCTCTACCAGGTGAACTACTGGGGTGCCCAGCAGCAAGTATTTTGACCTTTTTTATCCTTTTTGTTTGCAGTAATGTTGGGTAGTATGAAACCTGAATTATGACAAACACATTTTTTTAAAACATCCAGTCCACTGGGATAATACATCCCAGATCCAATTATTTTGTATTTTGGAAATATGTTTTTAATGACGGTGCCGTAGACGCTGCCATTGATCACTTGGTGGCTCTGTTACACATGAAGTGTTGGCAGCTCAGGAAGTAGGCAAAGTTGATGAATAATTATTGAACCATGTATTACATATAAAGATAAAAAAAAGATTTTGTAAATACATCTCACTAAACTGCAAACAAGTCAAGGGGCTGAGAGCTTTTGAGACACTGTAATAGAACTTGAACATTCATAAACATGAAATGGCTAAAGCAAAGCAAGCATTCACCTAGTCAGACGTTAGGTGGCATATGCACTGCCTAATATTGGATTATATTGCACAACTTTATTTTTCTAACCTACTGTTGAAATACATTTGTATTACACAACACTAATAACATGTAGATTTACATTCAGGTCTCATCTACAACATACATTGTATATATCTGAGCTTAAACTTTAACCAGTTTATTATATTAGCTCTAGTGCAGTCACCTAGTAAGCAAAGAATTTCAAAAACGTATTTATACAGTATTTACATATTTCCATGAAATGAGTGGCTGTAACTTAGTAACAGCTGAAGCAAAGTGTTGCATATTGCCATGTCATACTGTCAGTAGTTTATTGTTGATCTGACCGCCTATTTGTTTTCAACCTGAAGAATCCTTTCATTGAACAGACTTTGAACATTGGAAAGTTGTGAAGCACAAAATATTGTTGGTGTGTGACCCGTTCATGTGTCAGCTGACTTCCAGATAACCTATGATTCTGCTTCTCAGAGGTTAATCACATATGACAGTCATATGTGGCATTGGTTCGAACTGCATTTTTCCTTGATGACATCACAGCCTTCGTCCCTCTGTCCACACAAACCAGGACGCTCCCATCTGTGGCAGTTTCATCACTCTAGATAGGGGAAAATCGAAAATGAAACATTTTTTATTTGTAAGAATAAAACTAAGAAAGTCTAGTCTTAATTTGCTGGAATGCTTAAGTACAAAATAGCAGACATTTTCCTCACATTATATTACAGCCTCTTTGGCATTATCAGCTACACAGCTGATCATAGTCAATATACTTTTCAGTGTACTCCGTGAACTGATAATCTTAGCTGTTTAGTGTTCAATTAAAAAATAGAGCATACAACAACGTTTAAGAATATCTTTAACCTATTTCCATACTCACATCACTATTGGTCACAGTGAGTTTCTCTGCCGTTTCGTCCCCTACAGCTTTGTCTTGTATTCCCAGTTTCTCCATAATCAACTCAATCCTGGATGTGATGCCTGCCACAGAGCTTTCAAGGTGGAGAACCTGTCTGGCCAGTCTTTCATGGTGAGAGAAAGGTAATTCAGTTTTTGGTTAACTTCCACTGTAATGAAATTAATTTCTCTTTAAGGTACTTCAAGACATTTCATAAGTTAAATGTAAAAACTTTTCCTCACTTTATAAACTGTTCCCGATCTACAAATGTATGACTGGAGTGGTGGTTCTGCTCCTCAGATGTTAAACGAGGCTTCTCTAGTAATTCTTTCCCATAAGTCATTCCAAGATTGTTGAGTTCAGCGCAAAGAGCATCCTGACAAAAAATGAGGAAACCATCATGAAAGGACAGATTTGTCTGTATTTTATTGCTTGTCAAGCTAAATAAAGAAACAAGTCAAAAAACTGTATGAAATTGACATGAAGGTATCACATTCATCTTGTAAATCAAGTCAAACCACACAGACTATTACACAAACCCTTTTTTCTTCCAGCTCGATTTTCATCTTGTCTTGTTCATCTTCATCTAGAATTTGGTTCCCATCACGGTCAAACCGTGAGAAGGCTGCAGAAATTTCATGATCAGCATGTCCCATCCTGTGAGATCATCAGGGCGGTGAGGGTTATGTTTAATACTAAAGTTAGCATATGCTCTTCTTTTGATATTTTGTCACTTACTCTTTCAGAGTTTCTCTAAAGTCCTTGAATTCAATTTCTCCAGATCCAGATCGTAGCGCTTTCTGAACATCGGATATTTTCTCCTTTTTAAGTTTCAACTTCGTAAAAGTCTTCATATAGCTCTGAATTACAAGGGAAAAAATTGTAACTCTTGTAAAACTTTATCCATAGATGTATATATTTTTACATTAATCTGATTGCCTTTACCTGTTTGATGATGTCAGTAATCTGTAGCTCGTCTTTTTGGGATGAGAGCTCCTCCTTAACCTCAGAATACGTGTCATTTATGATGGCCAGAAACATGTTCTGAGGGACAGATACATAAAGAGATAATGAGAACACTCATCTTTATCATTTTAAAATCAAGCAATATGACTTACCAGTAGAACAAAGAAAACGAAGAACACATAGGTGACAAAGTAGATTGGCCCAAGAACTCTGTTAGCACGGTCGATGGCATCGTAATCAAAGTCTCCGAGAATAATCCTGAACTGTGTGAAGCTGCGGAATGAAAGAAAAGAAAAGGATTGATTCATTAATGCTCAATCATCCTATTTAAACATTTCCTGCTCTGCTGCTGTGTTTGACATCTCTTACATGCACTTGACGAAGGTGCTGAAAGATTCAACCTCTGTCCCAAAGAGCAAATATCCAAGTTGAGCATAGGCGAAGAACACAATAAAGAACATGATGGCGAAGCCCAAGATATCTTTAGCACATCGACCCAGTGTGGAGGACAGCTGAGTCATGGTCTTGTTAAAACTGATGTACTTGAAAACCTAAAGGACAAGAAAAAAGCACACAATCTCTGGGTTGACGCTAGAGCTAGATAATTTTCCTGAATGTGTTAGAGTGAAAGATGTCAGTACTTTACCTTGATCCACGCAAAGAACAAGTTCACTGCATTCATGTTGTTGTACTGTGTTTGCCAGAAGGCCAGAAATTCAAAATCAGCGTAGATACCAGGTTGTTCCAGCAGTTTGCCAAGCAATTTGTCCACTTTGACGGTTCGGAAAATATTGAATACAATGGCAACTATGGCGAGCTGGGAAGGAGAATAATTTTACTTCTTTGAGGCCAAGCAAAATCAGAGAAAAGGACACGTTTGAATCAAATAAGAATTACATTTTCTTACCATTATGATAACAATATCCAGTATGTTCCAGATGCTTTTGAAATAGGAGAACTTGTGTATTCGCAGCTCAAGAATCTCCTCCACAACATAATAGAGGATGAATAAACAGAAGACCATCTCGCAGCCGAGGATGAAGTAATCCCAGTGGGTGATATAGCGAATCAGTTTGACTGTTCTTATCTGATAGGAAGGGATCGCTCCGCCAGTTGCCGGGAATTCAACCACCAACCTGAAAGAAGCAGATAAAACTTTGGTCAACCGATGGGCGGGTACCAACCAATTGGTAAAGTTGCTATTGTCAATGGTGCTCTTTACCTGATGACACAGAACATGTTGATGTTTGCGTTGTAAGTGGAGAAGTCAATGAAGGCTGCTCTGGTTCCTCGGTCAAGCCACAGATTGTCCATCAGTTCCGTCAGTATGATGGTGCTGTCCTCTTTGGTCTGACTCAGGTCTTGATAGTATCCCGCTCCACTGTATGTGGTCAGCAAGCCCCAGTGAGAGGAACCTTTGATTTCTTTCTCTGTGTGGTAGGTCCAGCTGCAGAGGAAGAAGACAATGTTGCTGTAGTTCTCTAACTGCATACCCAAAGTAACCCTGTAAAGAAAAACAGCGAGTGGCTTACGCAGTGCCATTGATGAGACCGAAGCTAAGGTCATCCTCCTTCTTCTCACTGTAAACATCGAAACATCCTGTGATCTCATCTTTGAAGTCCTTGTGGACCTTGCAGGAGTTGTTCATGATCTTGATCTGCCTCATTCTGGGGACTCCCAGCAACATGTTCTCATAGTAGATGAAGGACTGGTCTCCTCTGTCCAGGGACTCGTTATTGTACCATTTAGTCCAGTAGAGGCCGTCCAGTAATGGGCCCTGGGCGTACTGTTCATATAAAGAGAGGGTGGATGCAGTTTGAATAGCACACAGAAGAAATCTCATATTCTCATTTCTCAATGGAAGAAATTAATATGGAGGAAAACTCACAGTCCAGAAGTCAGCCATGGTGCTAATGGACTGAAACCTAACCCCACTTTCACCGGCTGTGTTCACAAACAGGTCCGTCATGGCTTTAGTATAATAGTAGGTGCTTGAACTGGTCATACCGTATGTCACTGAAAGACAGCATAAGTCAAGTAAAGCAAATTGTAATCACACAGCCCAATATCACGAATTTGCCTCAAGGGGCTTTACAAAAAAAAAACAGGGGAAAAATGGAAGAAACCTCAGGAAGAGCAACAGAGGAGGGATCCCTCTTCCAGGACAGACAGACATGCAATAGATGTCGTGTAATCACACGTAATCACATTGTCAACGTCCAATCATCGATTCCTATCTGGCTTTGCTCAGGCTCAGCTCTAAATTGTGTTCCATTCAACGGTCCAAGATAAGACAACTCAGAAGCAGACACGCAAAGCCTCATTGAAGACTTGTTGTTTGGCTGTTTGTGTGACTGCAGTCAAACAGATCCAGATTAGAGGCCATAATTTGTTTGAAGAGAGAGCACTATGGCCTGACGCAAATAGCCTCATCAAACAATGTAAATCTAACACAAACAAAGCAACAATGGTCGAGCCCAAATGCTCTTATCGCTAAAAAACAAGAGTGCAGTGCCCATGTCCCTTTCATTCCTAATACTCAGCTGGACAATGGCTTTCAGGCAGAAGGATGGGGAGGACATTTGTGGTAGGCATTAAAGCAGGGGAGAAGCTTTTGATGGTAAATCAACAGTCTAGCGTGCCCTATACAGTAACATCCTACCAAATGGTGAGCACTTCAACAAGTGATCAGCATTGCTAAAAACAAAAAGTTGATTGAAATATACTGAAGTAGACATAGGGTGCATAAACACACCAAACAAAATATGTAATTCAATTTATTGAAAAAACACTGTAATGCATTTAGTGTTTGTCAAACCCAGAGACACATTTGAATTCTCTTTATCCCCTCACATTACGGGTCATTTATGTGTAAAAAGCATACATTTGAGATAACCATATTTGGAAGTAATTTTCATGCTTGCACGTCAATTCAACAGGTTTCATAATATATACTAAATCCAGGAAAGTAGGTGTGAAAGTAAGCTTAATTCGAGTTTCACAACTTTCCTTAAAGTAAAATTTCGAGGTGTATAAAACACTGTGTGATACTGCAAGTAATAGAGAATTACTTGAAAGTACTGTTTGACCAAGGTACTAAACATCATTTTTGACTTGAATTTTGAGACTACTACAAGTGCCAGGAATAGACATTCATATTGCACATGCAAAATTTCGGGTGATATAAGTAGAATGCTTACAGAGGCATATATCCACCAGGAACACCAGGTAGACCAGTAACTCTCGTAGCGTGGTTCGGACAAACAGTTCCCTGTTGTTTGAGGTGTTTTCAGTCAATGTTGTGCCCCACAAGCCTACAGAAAAAATACAGTGTAAGGTAACAATTCATGTCATTATGATACTACATTATTTATAGAGTCGAGACTGTGTTTTTAGGCCTTTTATGCAGAGGGAGATACATCCATTGCTTTTACGGACCCAGGCTGAACCAGTACCAAACAAAGTCTCAAGTGAGATAAATGTTTTTGTCAAGATCTTGTCATCCAAACTCATTAAACTAGTTGTACAGATGACAGTTAGAGCAGAAATACTGTTGTAAACTCAGCTGAATGGGTTCCTACCTTTGATAAAAGAGCAGCAGCCTTTCTGTTTCTTCACCAGGCTTTGTTCAGTGGATGGTGGTTCCTGTGGGAATGGGCCGGGGTTGTCCAGTTTGTACATGCTGTCCACGGAGCCCTGGAAGAGGGGTTGGGGATTGTAGATGGTGCTGACAGCTCGGGGCAGGGGCGGAGGAGAGCCACAGAAGCCCTGGTTCACCCAGGCCCCGTTGCCCATGCTTTCCAACTCGCACTCCACCTGTCCGGTCAGGTGGCTGTCGGCCCGGTTGTTTAGGCACTTCATGCTGTTAGACACCCGTGTTTCTCTGTATGGACTGCTGGTGTTTAGATCAGAGAGGAAAATGAAGCAGAGTAGTGTAGGCAGCTTTTGAACACCTGCTTAAGAGGTGATTATAAAGGGTAGATGACATCACCTTTGTTGAGGGAGGAGCTGCTGGTCCTCTGCTGGAGCTTTTGTAGTCTTGAGATTGACACCCAGTTAAAACACATTGAGGTAATAAAATGGTAGTTGTTGTACTAACACAACACTGACGTACTTGTGTCCTGTTTTACTTGGACTCTTCAAATACTTCACATTTAACCTTATTTTGGTTAGTGGTATAATCTAAACCCTTAACTAGTAAAAGCTTGTATCTACTCCTTAGCCCATTTCGAACTTTTAGATTTGATTGTACTTAGTTGCCAGAAGCCTCTAATAAATAATCATTTTCATGTTAGCAATAGACAATGCATTTGGTAAAATGAAATGAAATCACCAGAAAACAAAACATGTACAATTAGTGTAGAGATCGCCTGCCTCCCTCTCACTAACAACCATCTTTCAGACTGGCAGTGAAGAGCTGAAATTCTAAAAATACCTTATCAAATTTAAGGAACTTTATTCTATAGTGGGGATCTCCACAATACCACATACCCGCTTATTAATCTGCTGGAAATGTCTAATAAAAGAGAACATCCAGCCATGTTGGAAGGCTAAATAATTCAGCAGTTTAAAGACATTTTAAGTTGTTTTGCCCTCTCAATTACTTCCATGCTGAGCACATTGCTGTCACTATTGATTAACAACTCATCCAGTAACATGCTCCTATTGAGGAAATCAATTCATTGCACTTTGTTTGCGGCTTGTGACTAAATTAATGAAGAGCATAATTGCAGTGTCACTGACAGTCTCCGCCTCATTACCATTACGCACTTCTGACTCTGCCATCTATTCATTTTTGGCATGCCAACTGTCAGAAAGCGTTTATTAGGTATGCAAACATTAATCTTGGCATATGAACCATTATGACCATCTGTATCAGTGTTTGGCACCTCATCTATCAGCCAAGTGGCCAAGTATTTTCTGCCAACCCAACAGGCCCCCTGCAACACTTATCACAAGTGTATCTAAGTGTTCTTGGCTAATATCAATCATTAGTTGAGCAGAAAAAAATGAATTGTTACTTTAGCTACATTTCATTTTTCTTTTCTATAATTTGGTATATGATATAAATCTACATATTTTTCTTTGTATTTCTTTATGTGTTGGTTTATTCTGTGCTGTTAGAGGCAATAAACCAACAAACTATAAACAACACAATTCCAAATATTACCACCCAAATCAACTGCAGGCTAATAAGATGTGTATAGTGTAATAGCAGGTGGACAGTACAGTTAATGCACTGCTGTAGATGTCTTATACTTAATGCAGATAGAGTTTGTGTCCAGCTATGGGTGTTCATGCTTCAGCGGCTCTGAACAGAGCGATTACACACAGCCATTACCACACAATAGAGTTACATTTCTGCTCCCCCTCTGAAGCCGTGGCAGGATCTGGCACACAGGCTTCCTTAATTTGCTGTGGCTTGTGCCACCATTCAAACTTTTTCAAATCTGGAACAATCACATGTCAGTGGCTGATGACTGCCATTTAAATCTGTAGCTGTGTGGCTCATATGGCATCCTGGTTTATCTCTGGACATTGGACTATCCTGTAGCAGAATTCAATCAGTTTAATACCTTTAAACTCCAAAAGGTGTTATTTTTATAGAAACATTTATAAATACTTATTATAGAGAGTGGGATAGTTAAATGATTGTACTTGGTCCCCCCAAAATGAGTCTATTTATTTTGGTTCTCTGTTGACGTAAAATGTCTTATCTCAGAACACAGGAGCTCAGGACAAAAGGATGATTTATTCCCCAGGGTGCAGAGCGAGGCAGTGCAGCAGACATGACCTGCCATTACTCCCACTGAGAACTTGACACACACAAAACAAAGGATGTGCTGTAAATTAGTCATTCTCCTTGATAACCCTTGTTTTAATACCACACAAAGGAGACAACATGAGATTATGAGTGTTAACATACCAGAGCTTTCAAATAATAAGAATAAGTTTTTTATTGAAATTAGAAAGTTATGCAGTAAAATGTGCTATTGTGTAAATGTACTATTAAGCTTTTCAGTATGTCAGGGTTATATTTTGCAAATATGAATGTTTTTTAGGATGCAAAAGGAACATTTTGTTCATAGGGAATCAGCTTTGTATTGTTAAAACTTGTATAAACTAACTTACTTAGCATATAATGTAAGTACATACAGTAGATACAGTATAAAGTACATTATATACAGTTCCATTTTTCTGTTGACTAATAGAGAAGACAATAAAGAACAAGATGCTTGCAAGATGCAATGCTTTTTCATACAAAATAGTTTTTTATTTTTGATCAAAAACTATAATTCAACAAAACAGAGGTCTGCATGTGAAAATAATGTGCATTTTTCAACTCTACAAACACATACTTACACTTTGACAAAATAGTTACATATTGACTTTAACTAATGCAACTAAGACAATGATTTTCTCAGAATCCATTAAACATTGCACAACATTTTAGGGCCGTATCAAAATAACTGATAAAAATACACCATTGCCTGTATCTTCAGTACAATCTAGTGATCATTATAATGACACTACATTTCTTTCATTTCTATACTTTGAACAATACGCTGCTCAACATTGCTGGGTTTCCTAGCAAAAATAAAAAAGACTTCAAACTGAAATAGAAGCCTTTCTGATTGTCATACAAAAATTAGATAAATACAAAAAGAAAATAATGCAATACAAATGTATTTACTGAAAAATATTCACATTGTCACTCACATCCAACAACATGACTGATTATCTACCAAATGGCAGCAGTTTATGCATGGACCTGATGGCCATCGAACTGATATGAGAACGACGAGTGGATGTACTCCTCTCCGGTCGGAGAGTCGTACCTCATGAAGCAGGGGTAGTTTTCAGGCTGCATGCAGTCAAACTGCAGGTCCAGCCACTGCCTGTGAGGAGCGTTGTGCCTCCTGGCGTCTGTCAGGATCCGGTTAAGAGCCATGATGTAGCTGAGGGCCATCTGCAGGGTTTCATACTTGGACAGTTTTTTGTCCTGGCCCCACTGGGGGACCACTTTACGTAAGCGATCAAAGGCTGTGTTCAAACCCTGCATCCTCTTCCTCTCTCTGGCATTGGCAGCCATCCGCCGCCTTGTGGCAGTCTCATATTTCTCTGGGCTCTTGGAGTCTGGTTCTGAGGACTCGGATCCAGAGTCAGTGCAGCTGGGTCGACGAGACTTCATGATTTTTGGTTGAAGAATCGAACCGGTGTATGTCCTCAGATCAGAAAGACTCAGCTTCGAGTCAACAGATTTATCAGAGAAGTTTCCAGTTTCAGCTTCAGGGTCCCTCAGAGGTCTCCTCAATGTTACAGCCTGGCTGATGTCCAAGCTGTGTGTCCTTTGGGCTGAAATATTTGTAACTCCAGATAGTGGGTAGCCTGAAGAGTCCAAGGTGTCTGTGTTCCTGGAGACAGTGAGGGAGCAGCTTTTATAAGAAGAAGCAGATGAACAGGTGGCAGCAGGTGGAGTTCCCCCCCCCACCAATCCTCAATATTACTCATAGAGAAACACACCCATGCGGACTCATAAACACCCACACCCACTCTCAGCACACACACACACACACACACACACACACACACACACACAAACAAAACCTTAATGAAATTCCAATTATCTTGGGCTGGCCTATCTGGCCGTGGCTTCACTCAGAGCCATGTGTCACAAACACCAAAACTCTACCATCTGGTAGCACAACTCACCACAGCTGATGGTGCAAACAAACTTTTAAAAGGCTAACATTGTGGATATTTCCCAATTAAGCTTACATTTCCACCAAATATGTAAAATCACGAAAAACCTAATCATTAACTATCAAGGATTGAACTCTTAATTAAGATTTAATTTAAACAGAATATTAACAAATTATGGAATATAAGTACCGTCAGGTATTAGGAAATAAATGAAACGACATCACGGATGTTGCTAAAATGGCAATAAAAGCATGAGTATCATTTTTATCTAATTTAAACTCATTTCACTATACTGTGTCAAAGAAAGGACTTAAAATTGTACTCATTGAATGTGCCAACATACAGTATCTCACCTCATTGTATAGTAAAAGGTTTTCATTTCTTAATCAATATTTTAAGTTCAAATGTTTTCTCATTCTAAAATTTAACATTTTTGAAGTTTTAATACATTTCAGTCATTGTTATATTTAGCTGCTGTGTGTCTCAGAAGTAAATCTGTAGGTATCACAACTTAATATCTCATTTATTTATTATTTATTATTAAAAAGGAAATATTTGGAAGCACCTTGGCTATAAGTCCATTAGGTTTTACTAAGTTACATAAGCCACCAAGAAGTCCCCTTTCACTTCTCATGTAACTGGTCTCCATGTGATAATAGCCATAATCTGAGATTAGCCCGAGGCAACAGAAGTGGAAGTGTGGCCTGCAACCTGAGGGATTTTAACAGCAAATCGGGGGATTATGGCTCTCAAACAATATGGGCCAAGATGGTTTACAGATTACTGCACCATCTGAGATTTGGAGAGCAGTTTGTGAATAGGTAAAATACAAAATTCTCCAGAAATGTCTTCTACTTTATATATTAAAAGTACATTAGTCTGAAAGGGTGTTTATCAGTGCTTTGGTCTTAATGAATCACAGTATGTGGGATGCATTAATGTACCTGGGACCACATGAGAAATAAATAATTGATCTGTGTAGTGGTCCGAGAAAATGAGACAGACAGAATAATTTGTCTGTCTGTCCTTCCCATCTGCCAACATAGAATTCTGTAATTTAGGAGGATGGATCTGAGCACGTTCCTCCATTACACACACACTTAAACACACTGCTGACTGTCACCTAAAAGCCACAGAAAAAAACACTTGACTCTATTTTACCTGTACTCTGCTTTTACTCTATTTTAAATTTAAAATAATGATCTCTCAGTTGTGCTTTGAATCACATTAAATTGTTTAGTTTAGAAAAAGATGCACAGAATGTGATTCATTTCTTGTAAACAACTTCAGTACTTTGAGTATTTTAATCTTATTCTACTTGATACTTCTACTCCACTGCTTTTTGGAGATAAATATTGTAGTTTTTACTCCAATACATTAACCGTTCAGCTGTAGTTACTGTTGCATTGCAGATTCATTTTTACATACAAAATAATGAGCTAGTAAAATATGATGTATTGTTATAAACTACCCAACAATATACAACTTAGTTCAAATGTGTTCAATCCTGACCAGCTTCCAAATTAAAATACTG
Source organism: Siniperca chuatsi (assembly GCF_020085105.1). NCBI lineage: Eukaryota > Metazoa > Chordata > Actinopteri > Centrarchiformes > Sinipercidae > Siniperca > Siniperca chuatsi. Next base: position 8,420,826 of record NC_058052.1, read on the forward strand.
TTTACACATTAATGCATCACTAATAATACATAATAATATACAACAATTTTGCACTGTAAAAATAAGCCATTCTACACAATGAGTACTATTGATACTTAAATACATTATGATTAATACTTATATACTTGTAATTAAAGTAAAACGTGAGTGCAGGACTTTTACTTGTAATGGAGCACTTTTACACCATGGTATTGTTACTTTTACTTAAGTAAAGGATCTAAATATTTCTTCCACCTCTGCTGCTTTATTTTCTGGTGTCATCCTTTGTCAGGAAGGACATGTAGCTCCTGTCACTGTGTATTGACAAACTCAAAGTGTGGGTGTAGAGGCAGGTTATGAATGATTAATCACCTAGAATAATGACCGTCTCTGGTATTGGGTCATGGACACAAGCTGATGCTGTCTGGTCATTTTGGGATGGACTGGTTAGCTGTGCAATTAGGCATATAATCCCATCTACCAGTTGGTTCATTGATTACAGATTGATGTAGTTTGCCAGCTGCTGCTTGTCTTGTCTGAGGGCCTTGTCTCAGTCGTGGCCCGGCCCTTCCGTGTCTTTTTTTTTTTTTTTACAACCCCTCACACGATTGGCTTGTCTGAGCCATGCCCTCTGTCAAAAGCCATATGTCACAACTGAGGAGTGACCCGTCTGCTCTGACAGAAACATGTACCCTCATAAATCCAGCTCTCCTTATGGAGAAATGGAGATTAGAGCACAAAGCGTATGTTTCAGTACAGGAGAAAGTGTAAGAAAGGATTCCCACTGCATGTGTGGTTTGACTTGATAAATCTCATTATCATCACAGGATTACTTTTAAAGGAGCAGTGTGAATAAGCTCATACTTAATTTTAATGAGCTTAGAGAAACACATCACAAGCGTGCTAAAACCTTTGGCATCTATTGTGTGGACTTTCATTGCTGGTTTTGTAACAAACTTTGAGAACTTTAACATTACTGTTATTATTGTGTTGATACTGCAGCAATCAAGGTGAGTACACTTAGAAAATGTAAAACATCATTTGAAACATCATGGCAATTTTCAATTTTCAAAGTGAGCTATGAGTGGAATAAATGAAATAAATAATTAAAAAATGTTCCAAAACATTGGGACCCCCCCCCCAAAAAAAACATACCCAACTCATTCAAAGCCCTCATATATTTACTACTTAGCAACACATACAGCACCCAGTTAACAAGTAGGCCTGGCAGCTGGTCAGATGAAGCTGGGAGTATAATTAGGTCACGTAAGGTGAATGTAATTTTATGCCTATTTGAACTCTCTTCCCCTCTAATTGGACTGATTAGCAATGCATAATTGGCTTCTGAGCTTTCCTATTTGTTTTGAATTTGGCATCAGTTTAAGCCAATAGGGCTCTGATTACAGCATAGTCACAACAAGCTCTCAGTAATAACAGCAGAAATTTAGGTTTTAACCCACACTAATGTCAGAGGTAGCAGAATAAACTACCCATTAGCCTTTTTAAATACATGCTACATAAAATTATGAAAAAGAGGGATGAAACCACAACATATGAATGATTTTCATATCAACCACAAGACCGTAAACTTCATCAGATGCGAAGGAGCACTAAAAATAGAGCAGAATGATTTCAGGTGCTGTCTAAGCAGCATGCAGAATTATAACCACCTGTTCCAGCAAAGCAAACACATCACTCATATGAATAAATATAACTTTATTCCGAGAAGGACAAAAATATTTTACAATGTGCAACTTTACATCAGTTGAGTATGTGCTTTCAAACTTTTCTTCAATATGTTTTCAAACTGACTTGAATTTATCTTAATCAAAGTTCAATAATAATAATAATAATAATAACCTCTACAGGATGCATTTGACTTGTTGGTGTCATTTTAAAGCAAAGCCAACAGTCTTACCACAAAACAGAAACAAAAAGACTTTTCTGATAGTTTTTAGTCTAATCTGATAAAATAATCAAATCTGATATAATACAACTGAAACAAATCTTTGTCATTACAAAGAAGAATTAAATCACCTGAAAGCAAAACAAAATTCAAACAAAGTGTGTACTAACCATGACTGAGACTCACCTAACAGCATATTATTATTATTATGACTATGAGCAGACACAGCGTGTTTGTTAAGTTATACAATATTGCTTCGTCAGCCATTGGCATGCATGCACATGAAAAAAACATGGTGCAAAAATGTGAACCAGTGATGAACGTCCAGAAATTATTTAGCTAAATGTAGAAAGAATCCCACCTTGCTGGAGCCATTTAAATAAACTTATCTAAATGGCACATTCAAATGTCTATTAATATACTCTATAACTATTTTTGATGATTAATAAACAATAGCTACTTTTTATATAAACTTTAAAATAAACTATTACTACCAGTACAGGTATATATGATTTGCAATAAAAATAAGTGGTGCTAGTACCACTTTGAGAATTGGACTAACAATTAAGAACATATGTTATCACCAATATTCAGCAACAACCTCACTATCGTAGCTAAATATGATGTAGAAAACAAACGTGAGTCATTCAAACCTGTCAGAAAACAGTATTCAACTCCACTGATGGCTCATGAGCTAAGACTTTGCAAATCTGTAATTTTTCTGTATGTGAAACACTCTTCATATGACTTGAGTAAATAGGAATGGTGACAAACTCACTATCAGTGCTGATAGCTTTAACACAATAATTCTTTGCCATTCTATTCTGAATGTATCACTTCAAATGCATCACACAAATCACATGACAATCTGCTCAGATCATCATTCTCCTTTTAGCCCGCTGCTGTTTTGACCTCAGGCAGGTCACAGAGCATGCTGGGAGGCCTCTGAGGGTCACCTTGCTGGAGTGTTTGCAGGCCGCTCACAGCTCCTCGCTCTCCAGATGGGCCTCAGGAGGGGAGCTGGAGAACAGGATGGGGCTGGTCTCCGACGTGGGGAAGGATGACTTGATGTCAAGCCCCTGGCCTGTCAGAGCTGCATAGCGGCTGCCTGTGCGCGGAGCCTTCTTCATGGGTGCAGGGATGCTCTGATGCCACTGTGCTGAAGGTGCAGCAGATAGCTAGTATTACTACTTAGAGGGACATGCAAAAAAATTAGGCACATTTCTTATAAAAACTGATAGTTACACAGCTATACAGAATATTAACCATAGATATCAAGCCTGCAGGTGCAGGATACAATTCCAGCCTCGTTTTTTGCTGACACCGTGTACCAGCCAGCATCGTCTTTTGTTGTTGGCTGGATAAGGAGACACACATATCCTGTTGCATCCTGGGTTATGCTGAAATAAACAGATAATGGAGAATTCATTCAAATTCCAATAGTTTCCAATCTTGGAAACTATTACGTTGCAAAATATGGTACAGAAACAGCTACGTGGAAAGGCACAGAACGCCTTCTAACCTGATTCTGTCCTTAGTTTTAGGAATGGTGTCATTGTCTTTCTTCCAGAAGATGACTGGAGGGGGCATACCCACCACCCGACACTCCAGCCTGACTGGAGTTCCGTCAGGAATACCCATGTTCTGCAGCTTCTCCAAGAACTGGGGAGGGTGCTTCATCGCTTTCTCTAAAGTAAACATGACTTAGATTACTAGAACTTCCAAACAGGGCATGGGACATCGCACTAAAGTATTCAACTGATTTGCATACAAGTAATTCATTCCTTTTCATCATCGAAAAGCAAGATCATTGATTGTATCCAGTCCTTACCCACAACTTTCAGTTCTAGACTAAAGGAGCTCTGCCCTGCTTTGTTGCTTGCAATGCACGTGTATGTGCCAGCGTCATTCTGCTTCAGAGGATCGATGACCAGAGAATGGATGCCATTCTCCCTCACCAACATCTTGTGGTAAAGGTCTGGATAGATTGGCCTCCCGTTGACCAACCACATCAGCTCTGGGTTGGGTAGGCCACTCACCTGGAAGACAAAAAAAGGTTGAAAGTAAGGTGAGGCAAAAATACAATATTTTACTGATTGTATTGCATGCCAGAACCTGCTGCCTACCTTACAGTCTAGTCTACACAGTCTTCCCTCGTGAGCCAGCATGTCCCCCGGAGCCTGGAGGAAGTGAGGCCGAAAAAAGCGCTCCTGGGTTTGCTCACCTTCAACTTCCTGTATGCGGGCTCGCACCCTGAAGAACATGAGCAGAGCATGTTATGGGGCACAAACGCACACTTTGACATTAATCCATGTCAGCCTTTGTCATGGTGCATGTTAGCGTTTTAGTACAGATAGAAACACATGATCCCAAAATATCATTATTGTCAGGAAGGGATTCTTCTTGCTGCAGAGGGATTCTTCTTACCTCTGCAGATCACACTGCACACTCAGTCCTGCTCACCTCTGAGAGTGAATAGGTGTCAGTCGATTTCGGGGAGGTCCTGTTTGGACTATCAAATGTCCTGAGCAGCTGATTCGTCCCTGATGGTCATTAAATATCAAATAGCAAATCAGATCGTGTAACCGGAGAGAAGGTGTTGACAACATGAACAGGAAGCAGAGTGTGAAGTATTACCTGTGGATTAGCTGCCATGATGGTATAGTTGCCATCGTCATCATTGGTTGTGGACTCTATATGTAAAGCACAGGTCCCATCCCCCTCTCTTATCTTCTTGTAATGGATGTTCTTCCTCAAGATCTGCTTGCCATCCTTGAACCAGTAAACCTGATGAGAGACAAAGATGTGAAGGATAAATGTGAGGGATGACACAGTGAAAGATCATGCTGTCATTTGTAAAGCACAGTTGTTGACCTCTCACCTTTGGAACAGGGATTCCCACTACTTTACATGAGAAAGTGACAGGCACGCCTTCCATGGCTCGGAAGTTCTTCAGTTTCTTGTCAAATATGGGTGCGATGCATTTTCCTGTGGGGACGTCATCGTGCTGCACCTCATCATCCGACTCCTCCACTGGCGTTCGCTCCAAGCGGAATTCAATCTCGCTCATTAGTCTCTGCTCAAAGCTGGACACTTTGTACTCCTGGAAAAGAAAAAAACCACCACATAAAAGTACTCGCCACAGTCGACATCGCATGCATATATTATACATGGACGCTTCACACATTGAGATAAGCAACAAATGCTCTTAGACAGGTATGCAATAATCAGGAACATGAGACAACATGCATCTGTTTACTATGTAGCAACAGTGGTATTAAAGTCACAATCTATAACTCAAATCTCAAAACAAAATGGTACAGACTGTGACTTTAAACCACTTGATGATAAGGACCATGCAGTGGCATCTGTCTGACAGTATCACTCTTAGTTGGCAAAAATATTTTGCTCATCCAACCAAACAAAATAAGGCTGAAGTTAAAACAGAGAACAGAGGAAGATGAACTGTAGAAGTGAGCTGCAGAGTTGAAAAACATAATTTCTAGACATTAAAACACCTCATTTGATTCATATTAAGAACCTCTTGATAGCTTTTTCATCTGTGGGCTTGCAGTAAGACAAAACTAGCAGGAGATTGTTAAAGTGTGTGAAATTTAAGGACAATGGGCAGGTTTGTGAGTTGAGTTTCTTTTTTTTTTCAGAAAAGTGTTTTGCGAAGGACTGTTTCATGTTGGCCTTTTGGGAAAATCTGAAATGCAAACAGAAAAAAGGGGCTGCAAGCTTCAGTGGGAAACATGTAAAATGGGTTAACTGAAAACTGGAGAATACAGCACTGCACAACATTAGAGTCGTTATATTTCATTAGCTTAATGAATTTTAATCCTAAAATGTGTTTTTCAGATTATTAGTTCAAGCTATATATTAGTTAACAGAATATTGAATGCTTGATTACAGATATTAATTAACCATGGTATTTAGATAAGTGTATCAGAATATCTTAAATTTTGTAATCTCGGTCTGAAACAGTTAACCCAAACAGCCTTGAGCAAAGCAGTGCTTGGGACGGGAAGATCCTTGTACCTCATCATAGTTAATGACAGTAGCAGGAATGTTTGGTCCAAGGGGTCTGCTCGCTGTTTTCCCCTCATTACTCAGCTTCTATGAGAGGATAGGGATGGATGATGAACACCAACAAAGACACACATACTGTACATAACACACAAGCTATTGTTATTAGCATGCGTATATTGTTACGGCACATGGACACACAATGATGAAGAACCGTGAATGACTTGGGGGGGGGGGTCAACAAACTGATCTATTTATTGACATTCATATTCACACAGTAGTCTAATGTCTAACTGAGCAGGGATGTAATGGAGGCTGAAATCAACTTTATAGTTAAAGAATCCAATGGACCCACCTTTTGGGTCTTGTGAAAATAATTATTGTTTATGCAAGTAGTTGTTTGCATTATTATATTTATTCACCACTACATCACTGCAGTTGAAGCAGTCAATAAAGGAGGAATCAATCAGAACTGCAGAGCTGGAGACTACTTAGTACCTGTTGATGTGCAAAATGTGGAGTATCGTCTTTGAATCGAAGCTTTTTCTCAATGTCATGGAGGAGAATTTCTTTGCTTTCACGAATGTCTTCAGTTGACGGGAGGCGCATCTTTGGTACGTTCTTTTTTAGCCTGAAGAGACAGAAGGGAAAAATGTATCAGAGCACGTGACAGTTCACCAATCTCATGAGCACTGTAGTCTGTCAGAAAGGGTGTACCCTAAAGGAGCTCCCTTGGGCAGGCCCATTGAGTTGGTGGGCTGACTCGGGGTCAGGGACGGCAGGACGGAGCTTAGGAACGCCACAGGGTTTTGAATGGGGCTGGGGGTGGAGCTGCTGGAGGTGGGAGAAGAGGCCTGGGGAGGCGATTGGGCTCGTATGGCGAACATGCTGTTCAGGAACGACGCCGACCCCGGCGTGGGTGAGGACACAACGGACGGAGGGCTGGTGGGCGACTTGAGCACCCTCGTGGGAAAGATCCTGGGTGGCGGGGAAAATGGCGGGAGAGTAGGGGAGCTGGCTGCAGAGGAGTTGAGCTCAGCTGCCAGCTCGTGGAGCAGAGGGACTGGTGATTCTGTTGGGGAAGGACTCCTGACTGGTGAGAAGGTCTGAGCAGCTATGAACTCTTTAGGCCGTGCGTAGTTGAAGGTGTGGGAGGTGGCGGTGAGGTTCATGAGGGAGGCATGGGTGCTTCTCAGAAGAGGAGCAGGAGATACGATCTGCTGTAAGGCCAGGGGTGAATCTGTAGGGGCTGTACTAAGCTTTGGTGCAGGAGGAGAGGAAATTTGGGGTGTGGGTGCAGTTCTGGGAAGAGCTGCGGGGGACAGGTTGAGGTGGGAAGCATGGATGGTGTTCATCTGGGTTACAGGAGCTATACTGAGAGGAGGAGCTGTTTTCAGCTGTGGGGCAGGTGGAGGGGAGGTCACCAGTGAGGAAGTCTTTAGCTGAGGAACTGAAGGAGGGGAGCTCAGAGGAGGAGCAGGAGAAGTGTTGAGAAGAGGTGAAAAGGTGGTGTTGAGAGCTGGTGCAGCGCTCAGAGAGGGAGCCGGGGGGGCGGTGGTCACTGGAGGTGCAGAGTGGGGTGTCTGCTGCGAGGCTGTCGTGGTGTTAAAGTAGGGCGGGATAGGTGGTGGATGGGGTTCATGGTGCATTCTGGGTGACCACAGCGGACCTTTGTGGGAGCTTTGGACCTCGGACTGGATCTGGATCTGGAATGGGGGGTGGGACTGAGGCTGGGTGTGGGTTTGGGTCTGAGGTTCAGTCTCCTGCTGCTGCTCCATGAGGACCTGGTGGTGCAGAAGCTGGAGCTGCGCTGGGTCCCTGTTGATCAAAGCAAAAGCAAAATTGAAGAACATCTACGAAAAAAATGACACTATACATGGTGAAAATGAGAGAGGCTCAGTGCACTGCTCTCATAAATTAAGTCCATGCAGTCAGCCCCAGCAGGAATGAGCCAAAGTCAGCATGATGAATACTCTGCCCTTTTATGGGCTACCAACAAGTAGCCTACAAACAAAACACTGTCCAAGATCTAGACACTTTCAGCTGTCATTCTAAACTGTTCTCTAATCAAATCACTGCAAAGTTAGACTAAACTTAACTACTTGTCTTTGTGTTTTAAGTCTATGATACCACGTACGAAAACAACAGCAAAGAGCTAATCAAACCATACAAGATTTCATTTACAGCATTATCTGAAATATCAGATGAACATAAATGCATAGAAGCACACTTACAAATAGAAAATGCCATCCTTTGTTTTAGAAAGCGGGAAGGTCCACATTTGAAGTCTGCATGCGTTCATTTATGAATTGCAACTGATTACAGCTGCTAGTTGAGCCAGTGGAGGAGGAACCTCCCACCTCCCAATACAGCCCATCTAATTCACTTTGACAAACTAAGGACACGATTTGGATAACCCATCTACAAAATCTCTTTTCATCATAGTACACTGTTGCAGACCATCCCGACAGCCTTGTTTCAGTTTCAGAGTTACAACATTGTTGTGACATTTCTGAGACCTGTTTACTTGGACTTGTTTTTTATTTGCTCTACTCACAGTTTGGGTTTAGCCAGCACTGGTGGTGGTTCTTTGCCCACTGACGTCTGAGTGGTGTCTTCATCAGACTGACTGGATGTGTCACTTTGTTCATCCTCCTCATCCTCAGGTAGTTTGAAGTGCACACGCAGACCGACTCTGGAGCTGGAGCGTGAGTCCTTGTGGTTCGTCAGGGCGCCTGTCTTTAGGCAGGAGTTAGGAGGGGGATCGGGGAGGGGCACCACAATGGGGCTTCCATTCTGGGGGGTCCCCTTAACTCTGGGGCTCGTGTCTGGTGATGTGACTGAGAGTCTGGACACTTCCTGCTCAGCTAATGTCTCAGATGCAGATGGGGAAATGAAGGGTTTTGGGTATGAGAGCACTTGTCCACCGTTCTGTGGTTCTAGATGTGTTCTACTGGATCCAGGAGGGTCCTGGTGGAGGTAGAAAGGATCTAAGTTTGGGGTGCTCGTGCTGCGAGAGCTGAGGCTGAAGCTGCTGCTCAGGCTGGAGGGTTCCAGACTGGGTAGACTAGTGCGGAGGGGGTCTGGACGCAACATGCTGGAGCTGTGGGGGTCCAGACGGAGGGTGCTGGTGTTTAGGGGGTCCAGGCGTAAGGTGCTTGAGACGAGCGGGTCTAGGCGAATGGTGCTGGAGTGGGGCTTGATGCTGTTGGTCACAGTAACCTCTGGTTGAGGGTTTACAGCAGGAGCTGATGGGGAAGGTTCTTGGATTCGACTGGGCTCCACCGTTAAACTGCTGAAAGGCCTCACGTGGTTGCTGTTGCTGCCATTGCCTGATGAAAATCAGAGAGATAGATATCAGTAATTTCATGTACTTTTATAAAAATACATGATAGCTGTTGATGTTCTTGTAAAGTGAAACAGAAATGTTACCTTTGACCCTTAGTGCAGCAGTGCTGGACACAGTTCCATACTTGTTGCTTGCTGTACAAGTAAACATCCCCGAATCTTCAGCAAAGACCTCAGCAATGACCAGAGTGCATATTTCCTCTAGAGGTAAAGAAGTGATACTCACATAATCAATTTGGTTTGGTATGACTGCATCATATTAATTTCTCAACTAGAGAGAGTCTTAATACACTGAGGAAAGATACATGACTTGTGTTTCAAATGCCCAGCAGTGAGGTTGCTTTTTGTCACTGGGGCTGAGAGTCTATCTTCAGTAAAGGCAGGTTGAAGTGATCTGCCATGGTGGTTTGACACAGGATGAGAGACTACCTTATATGGTCTACAGTCAGGGAAAAGCAGCCCTGGCTTATGTACAGAAGAAGCGCTGAAGCCTTAGCCAAGGACTATAAACACTTCAGAAGAGTAATATGTACACACTGCAGCATCATATACAGACAGGCAGTTGCTCTGGTGCAGTCAACACTTGTGTTTTTGACTGATGAGGATTTAATGAAATGCGTACCTGATTCAGCCGGAGATCTGGGCTCTGAAACGGAAACAAGTAACAAAATCATTATGAAACTGCAACAGCTGAAGTTAATTAGCACTTCTCTGAGACTCATTAACACTGATCATATACTACAATCAGTTCATGCAGGATGACTTTTATTTGTCATCTTGTTATATTTCCTTTAAGAAATATATTTAGTATATTTACGCTGCTGAATTCCACTACAGAAAACATTTAGAGAGGAATATCAAAAATGCTCCCAACACTCTGTTTCATGAGATGATACCATTTACAGTATTTAAACTGTATAGATCTATGCATGTAAACACAGCCTTAACCTTAACATCTTTTACAGCAATGTCAGCATTTTATTATAGGATAGGATTTGATATAAAGATTTTTTTTAAGATAAAGGACTATGTTTTTATGTATCAGGACATTTTCAATAGACAATCAATGGACATACAGTATATTAAAGTTACTACTAAAATGTAAATCTTAAAAACTCAATAAATTTTTGTGGGTTTTATTTGCACTGAAAGTAATTTCTTACACTAAATCAGGCTATTTGAAGACAATACTGATGTTTTTTTATTGTAGCATTAGCGCTTTTATTTTCTTGTCTGCACACCAAGGTTCTCAAACTATGAGATTACAGGAATATATTTGAATTAAACTGAATTAAATTGACTTATTCAAGATGCAATGAAGTCTTTAAATCTTGCATTTCCAAAAACTCCTATTCTTAATGAAACACAGCATGTCAAAAGTGGCTGCAGCATAAATCCAGAAGACACAACTCAAGACACACAACTCTCTCAAAAATACATGAAACTCATTTGCACTTTCAATATGACAGTAGTTGGGCAGCAGCAGAGCTTACTTTTCTGCAGGATCCTGAAATCAGGAGAGTCCTCTATGATTTTTCCCTCTCTGTACCAGTCCACTCGGGGTGAAGGCACCCCTTTCATGCGGCACTCTAGCACCACCAGCTGGCCTTCTGATGCAAGGAGATCCTGCAGGCTCTGGTGGGACAAGACAGGCTCTATGTTGCATCAATAAACACATAATAGACAGTAGCAGTACACATCCTTTTGAGAATGACTCTACCTTTGTGAATACAGGGGCAGCCATGATAGGTTGTCCGTTCAACGCTTGTAGATAGTTGTGGTTGGAGGTTTGACTCTGAAGATAAAAAACCCACATGTTGATTAAAATATACAAAACTGATCATTGAACAAAAATTAGGGTGGAAGGAAATAGCTCTTCTACCTTAGGTCGGGGTGTTTGTGTTGGATTTGACAGGACTGGCAGCACAGACGACACCACCGAGTTCAAAGGCAATAATGTAGCTATCGCTGTAGCTGTCTGCACAGGCGGTGGTGTGGATATGACTGAGACAGATGTTGACACCTCCTGGGCTTCTGGAAGTTCTGTATCGCCAGGTGACAAAGTAGGAAACACCTGCACAGGTAGCATGGTTGTCTCCTCCTGAGCAGGGTGTGCTGTGGATGCTACAGATGTTTTAGAGAGCTCTGGGACTGGAAGTATGGTGCCTGATTTCTGGACTGGTAGAAGAGGTTCAGGGATTGTTTGGTTAGTTGGTGGAGAGGAGAGCTGCTCTGCTGGCTCCTCAGTGGCTGCTGCAGGTTGGGATGACAGAGAGTCTTCCTCTTCTGCAGAGAGAGTTTGGCTCGATGATGGAGGTAAAGATTTCCTCTGCAGCCTTTGAAAGTCACAGAAGGAAGAAATGAATGGTCTCATTTAGTGTTGCAATAGCTAAAGGTGCACATCAATTATTTTTTGAAGTGGATTTTAATGACAATGCGGTAAAAGCTCACTGGGCTACATGTTCAAAGTGCTGTTCTCCCTCAGAGTCCGAAGAGGAGGCACCTGTCGGTTTGAACAAACAAGCATACACACTCCATCACTACAAGTGTTTAACTTAACTGTAAAAGAGTCAATAAGAAAGAGAGAAACATGAGAACCACCTTCGACATAGATCTCAGCTGACGTGGAGTCAGTGCCATAGAAATTAGATGCGAAGCAAGAGTAGCGTCCAGTATCTTCCTCGAACGCCTCTGCGATGATTAGAGAGTGCAGCTCGCCGTTAGTGATGACCTGAATGTCAGGGCTGTTCTCCAGCTCCTTGCCCTCACAAAACCACCTGTAAGTAAACACAGACAGCAAAATTCTCAGTACAGCTTAGCACTGTAAGCTTCTTCCAGTGCTACAATTTTTTGTTATATTTTCAATGATTTTCTGTTATTATTAAAGCATGTTTGATATGCAAATATGTTGGAGAAAATCACCTTTGTGTAAATTGTGTACCTACCGTTAACTTTAAAGGTACCCTATGGAGTTTTTTTTTTTTTACCACTAGTACTGCTATGGAGTGATGTTTATAAGATGAGTTTTGTCTTGTTTGCACAGGCATGCGCACAAGCATGTGGGCGGCAGCTAAGAAGAAGACTGCTAGTAAACATGAATGTAAACAATGCACACTTTAAAATATTAAAAAAGTTGCTTTGCAGATGTTTTATGAGGAAGGAGATGCATTTATGTTTGTTAGACCTCAAGGATACACATAATTCATTTTGGTGAGAAATGCTTAATGTAAACATGGGCGCCACAGGGCGCCACAGGGCGCCTTTAATGTGGTTTAATGGAGAAATTACAAAATAAAACCTTATGAAGGAACTAAGAAGGCCATTTATTTCTTTTTCAAAGACCTTGTTGCCTTTTGGTGCATCAAATAGAAATTGGAACCACTCCAGACCTATTGGTCAGGGGTGAAAAGTAACTAAATTAAAGTGCTCTCATTTCAGTCACTGAGTAGCTATTTCATGCACTTTCCTCTGGTTTTGGAAATGCAAGAATTAGAGTATCCTATGATTACAGGACAATCGTAGTGAGCTTCAGTGCAACTGGACATGGATTGGTTGGTAGTGTGTATTTGTATGAAATGGTTACATTCACTCATTGCCACGTTGGCACTTTCACCCTGGCCATACTGTATGTACAAATGGGTGATAAATTAAAGGAAAAAACAACATGTTTAGTGTCTTAGTGTCTTCGTTGGACCACTACAGCTTCACTGCTCTTGAATAAGCATAAATATATACATATTCTCATTTACACATATACTTATTTAATAGGAGTTCATATAAGATCAGATCTGGTAACTGTGACCACACAAGCACATGATTCACATCATTTTCATACTCATTCAAACCCTTTGTTGTGTTTCTCCACTCATTTATTCAGGTTTGTCCTTTAACGTGTCACCTGTCTGTAACTTTACTTTTAAGATTCTCCTGCCCTATGCCCATCTTTACACAATTCCCATTTTTTCTTTCTATTAACCTTCTGACACTGTTTCTATGAGGGTGGTATCATGTGGTGTCTTTCTCAGTTCCCTAATAGTGCTTCTGGCTTGGTGCCATTTAGTAGAGTTATGCAGGCCAAGAAGAAAATGTTTTGATGAGCAAGCCCTATCCCTTTCCCTGTAAGACAAGATGAAGCAACACCAGCGTGCCATGCCAGTTTAGAAGCTGCTTCAATGCACTGTTGATGTTATGAAGATGAGGAGAACAAAACAATTGATATACAGCCATCTAGAGTGTTACAGCTAATGAAAAGTGTATGCACTTTATTATCAAATCTGGGATTCTTTAAAGTTTGTTTTGTGTTGCCTTTATTAATGAGAGATGGGATATGACATGCAACAAAGGTCCCTGGCTGGACTAAAACCAGACTTACATCAGGTCAGTGTCCTAAAGACAATAATCAATATTGTAATGTATAATGTTATGCTGTGAAATGAGGAGCAAATGGGCCAAAATACTTTTTAAAATGTGATAAATGACAATAAAAACCTCCTACCTGGCTAATATTATGTACCTGGCATTATTCCTACCTAGAATCATCCAGTACATTAGAGTCGATTTATTCAGTGTAAAACTAGAATAGTAAACCTCTAACTTTCCCTGTCCTGACCAGCAACATTTGCAGCAGCCTCTACGTTCAAGTACATCTATTTTGAGCAGGTGAGGCCTTGATGCTTTATAAAATTCAGCCAATAAACAAACAGGGATGAGGTGATGTATTACTCATATCAAGTGCTTTCACCAGGCTCACAGATCATATGTATATATATGGAACACTTTTTTAAATAAATATGCAGACAATTATGCTACTAGCCGAAGATGTCCCAAACTCAAAAAAACACTTCAAAAAGTGTTTCAAAAAGCAGTTTACACAAAAAACTATTCCTCTGAACACAAACTAAGCTTCCCGTGGCTTCTCAACTAGTCTGATATATGGGGAGGAATTCATTTAAGCTTTGGTATCTAAAAAAAGAAATCCTGGCGTAGTTTCCAGCGAAAACACGAAGCTACACTGAAGATCTGTTCCCGATACTTGGACACAACACAGGCTGGAATATGCTGTCAATGTTCTGCCTGAGGCGAGCTATGTCATTTCTAATGAGTAAGGGTCTAAATTGAAAGCATGAGTAGTAGAGGAGGTGGCTTGTCTGTGAGGCAAAGACCCCGCTCACTGCACCTGTCAGGGCTATTTTCCCTCTGGACTTCAGAACCAGAGAGGAGATTCCCTCTGGAGCCTGGGAGCTCTGACTGGCTGACCCAATCGCATACGCACAACGCTAAACATAGACTCAGAATACACACAATGCTATACCCTAACACACCAGAGACAGTACACCACAGCAAACTGATGGGAAACCTGACAACTCTATTTTAACTCCTTTAAGGCATAGTCACAAACACAGTAGCTGCATGGGCTGGAGAAACAAGCACAAACATCAGCAATGAAAGGAGCTTTATGTTAACAGAATACGCAAAATAAGAGCCAAGCTTGAACACAATGTTAAGGAAGTAACATATTTTAAGTAGAAACCACTGAAACAGAACTCAAATCTTCAGACTTTTGTAAGACACTGAGACCAAAGATAAACCATATAAAGATATCCACCAAGCAATAACTGTATAAATCATCTTACCAAACTCCTCATGCCTCTGTCCAGAGCTCATTCAGTTCCATTATCAGAAGTGACTACAGCTCGCTGTGCCAGTCCAGTCTAAAAATGGCTGAGAGCTATATTCTCCCTGGACAAATATATGTTAGTGGCTCAACAATGTTCAGTAGGGCTAACAAGCCCATGCCCCCTATAGTCTGACACCTCAGCTTCACTTCAATTCGAGGCTTTGTTGTCCAGCCAGGATTTTAAAACATGTCTAACAAAACTGCCATAAAAAGCACAAGACAAGCATTAACAATAGTGTACATTAGTTAAGTACTGTCATGTTAGTTTTCAAAATATATTCTGCTTTACTCTGATACCAAAGGCAGCTGGCTGAATGCAATGAGAGGTGTATGTTCCTCTCATATTTTGGCACATTTTGACTGTAGATGGTCATTACACCCTCATCAGAATTTGATGGTGTTCTTCTCGAGAATGACAGAAAGCCTGATTGGTGATTATCTTTTCCCCCAGGCACAACCCTGACCACCAACGAACACACACTTAACACAAACACACACTTACACCATTCAGAATCAGCTGTTGGCTATCATCACATGTCACTTCTGTCTGGAAGTGCCAAGAAAAAGCAACATCATTCATCTTAACTCACACTTTTCAAAACACTTTATTGTTATTCAGTATTGACTGAGGCTCAGGCACAGACATGGCTAAACAATATATATACTAGAGTTTGACTGATTCTGGATTTTTGGGGCTGATTACCATATCAATATATCAGAGTTAAAAACTCTGATAACAATAAATTGGTCAATATATATTTTGCATAATGCATAAAACACACAAACAAAAAACACATTTTTGATCCCTTAAATTTGGTTATTAATGAATATAGACCAAGCTATATCCTGAGTGGGATATTTTACAGTTGAAAAATAAACTCATCAGTGCTCTCTGGAGGACAAACTGACAGTGACACCGTTCCTAAATTACCTCAAACATATGGGCACTTGAAAGAGGAAAGAGTAAAAATCATTGAGAGATATTCAACTCTCCAGTGAATCCAGAGAAGCTCTGAGAGTTCGGGTGAAAGATAAACTTTTTCTGGAGGTTGTCTCTGGTGTGTGTCTGAGTCTTTGGCACTTCTCTACTGCAATTTCATGTCTCCATTCCCTGCTCTGACACCTTACCCTAAACTCTTGTTCTCGTAACATCTTCCTCAAACAATAAGGTCATCCAAATGGACCCAGATCCTTCAGCACACTGCAAATCTCCACTGACACTACCTCACAGCACACTGACCTTTCTGCGTAGAATTACATTTTTACAGAGAAACTGTAGCATCATTTTAAAAGACAATGGAAGCAGAAGGTTTTACTGTATCTCCTGCTAACTAAGAAATAAACTAATATCAGCACTTGTTTTAGTTTGCCTTACCGGACTTCAGGCACGGGGAGTCCTCTTACAATGCAGTCTAATTGGACCTTGCTGCCCTCTGGAACCTCCCTGCTTTTCAGTTTCTGGATAAAATGAGGAGGCTCACACACAGGCTCCGCTGGGTATGGAGTTTCTGTCAATGCACAGCTATCAGCCTCCACCACCTCCTGGGAAACAGAGTCATACTGCTGCTCCACAGTAATCCTGCTGTCCTGAAACTCCACGTGCCCAATCCCTGAGTCCAGCTGGACCTCTGGTTGGTGGCTTACAGCAGGGCTGGGTCTCTCCTTCTCCACCTCCACAGGCATGACAGCACGCTCCCTGTTGTCCAGGCTGAGGGGATAAACTGTCCCATCGTTCTGGCTCTTGTTCTGGTTCCTACTCCTGTGGGTTTTGCACGCTCTCGGCCGTACCCGTTTGGAGCTGTTGGCCTTGAAGAGAGAGGAGAGCTCCTCAATGAAGTCCGCTGCTTTGTTGAGGAACTCCTTCTTGGACTGGGTCTCTGGACCGTACGGAGCGTTCCTCGCTGACCTGTTAAAGTCGTTGAATCCTTCACTGGAGTCCCTGCTGTTTCTGATCATGTTTTCCTGCTGCGTTGATGCTTTGAGCATCTTTCTGTCTGATGTGAATGTTGTGTGTGTTGCTGGCAGTTCTTTGAATTCAGGGACTGGCTGGGTGAAGGGCACAGTGGAGGGGGCAGCAAAAAGAACAGGAGCGGGGTTAGCCAAGGGAACAGATGGGGGTTCAGAGGAAGAAACTGAGGCTGAGGAGATGTTGGAGGGGGTTAATGGTGTGACAGAGGCCTTGACCTCTGCCCTCTCCTCACGTGGCTCATGTCCGATGGCCTGGCGGGCCAAGTTCACACTCTTATCCAGCTCCTCTTGGCTGAGGAAGGCTGAGAGGTCTGGGAGTTGGGGGTCATTGTGGCCCACAGAGTCCTCAGCCTTGCTTTTAAGCGACCCGTAGATCTGAAGGCGTGAGGAAGAAGCGTCTGAGCGGCTCATCTCGCTGTGGCGCTGCTGGGCTCTGGCCTCTGCCAGGTAGCTCTCTCTTAAGAGCTGAGACAGTGACGGTGGCTGGTCAGTGTTGTTCTCTTGCATGCTGTGGAAATAATCACAAGGTATTCAATTACATTCGACACACAAATCAAGTATTTGTGTTGAAAAATATTCCAACACATACCATAGGTTTTTAGAGTGATTTCCTACTATGACCGTCTGGTCCTCAGACTTTCGTCAGCTATGAATTTTATCTGACGAAAGTCTGAGGACTGAAACGTCATAAATCAGAGTGTGAGAATCTTTTACGGTCAGGATTTTTGATCCAACGCACCTGTCAAGACTCTCTGGTTTGTCAGAACTATGTCAAATGCGTTACTTGCAGAGAATTGACACTTTACATAGGTAATCTATGACAGTGAATATTTAGCCCACTTTTTTTGTCACACTCAAGCAGCCGCTCTTCACTAAGATTTAAAAGTCCCCTGTTGAAAAGCTGTACATTCAGAAGATCAAATCTTTCCCGAAAAAAAAATATGAAGACTGCTTTTCTTTGTCTTCTTTGATAGGAAACTAAATATCTTTGGGTCTTGGACTGTTTTTCAGGCCGTCAAACAAACAAGCAAGACGTCAAATTGGACTGTGGGAAATTGTGAAGGGCGTTTTCAACTATTTTCTTATATTTTACATAACAAACTATTTATCAGTTAATCGAGAAACTAATCGGCAGATCGTTAGTTACAGCCTTAATAAGCAGTAATGTAAAGTATACGCAACTTGCAGTAAAGAGGATAAAACATACATGGTCCCTTAAGTCACTGTCTAACAGACCTTTATTATGACTACAGTAACTGAAGGAGGAATGACTAGTGGTCAGAAGTCACTTAAATTAATGAAAAGCTTGTTTTGATCCCTTTAGATATTTATCAGATACATTCAGTAAAGAGTTCATGAAAACAGATAGTGATATGCACCTCAGATATAACTCACATTAATATTACACTTAATGTTATGTTAAAACAATCCCTGAAATAGTGAAATATTTGGTGCAGAGACAGAAATAGTGAAATATTTGGTGCATGAATACAGACCATCGTTAAAAGCTGGGGATATGTGATAAAAATAGCTTTTTATTTTAGCCTAATTTCAGCGTTCCTCTAGCCTCGACAAGGTATCAGGTTCATGCACTGAAACCAGATCTGATGGGATACAGACAGGCTTTATTGCTCCTGCCCACCTCAGACCAACACTTATATGACGTTTAGTCTTTGCTCAACTTTTTGACACTAGGCATGAGCAAGTTATTGAATACAGACATGAGATAGGGTACACATATGCTACTGACACTCAAATCAGCGAAATTAAGAGAGCCAGCAATGCCCTTCCAACAGACCTGAAGCTGCAGCTGTTGTGTACATTAATCCTTTGCAAACAGGCTCCAAACCCACCAAGTCATATCTAATAATAGCGAGGGGTCAGTTTACATGAAGAAAATCAACACAAAAAAAGCAGTCCCCCTCATCCTGTGTGCACTTGCTATAGTGATTTTGATCAGTCACAACAACCATTAATCAAACTACACAAACATCTATAACTACGATAAATGGGACACTGCTCAGTGAGATAATACACAGTCACAGCCCACACAGATGGACGGGCCCCTGGCTAAACACAGCACCGCACATCCAGGCAGGTTAAGATAATTCAATTACACATTCAAACAGAAATAGACTCAAGCCTGTCTGAGGCTCAGTGTCAGAGATTTTCTGAGGCTATACACAGCATATGAGGCTGATGCCAAAAGACAGTCAACAGGACACTGAACAACAATTAAATTAGGGGGTGGTGTGTTTTTACCTTCAGAATAAACCCAGCTGGCCCCCTGTGAAGGACTTGTAAATCCTCAGAGTGCACCTGTGCTCAAAGAGGGAGATTCCGGTCTTCTGGTTGCTGCCACCTGGGGAAATCTTGGACACAGGCAGCTGCCCAGCCTTCCCGGTTTTATCGCAGAGTTAACCTTGGAGTTTACGGGAAAATATGGAGCAGAGTAGCTAGGGTAACCTGTCACCAGTACAAGTAGCAACATTTGTCAGCGCAGTAATAGCAGGTTATTTTAGGGAGGCCTGGCCCATGTGTCTGGGTTGCGTCCCTGCTCATTGGCCGGGGGGGGTGCGCATGCTGTAAAGGGATTCCACCAGTGGTCTGTCAGAGAACTCCATCCTACAGAATTAGAAGCCCCTTGTTGAGCCTCTCTCGCACACACACACACTAATGTTAACACAGCAGATCAAAGCACTGATGTGTGCATACTGTAAAAAAATGCAGGTGGTAAAACATCTAGGCAGTAGTGTGTGACTGGATTCAAGGATTTTATTGGTTTGGGGGAAAAAAAGATTTCTTTGCAACAGATTTCTGAAACAGCATTTGAGCCAAGTGGAATTTTATTCACAGTTGTTTTAACATGGATATTTTTTTGCAGAACGGTAGAGAAAAAGTGATATAATCTCAGCAAGTTGACATAGTACATCCAGTGTGTGGCATCTGCAATGACTCTGATTTTCTTCTACTTCATTGGATTTATTATAATGCCTTTAAATCTTAAACATTGAAAAAAAATCATCTCTATATCCCATGATTAATGAAATTAGTTTATTTGAAAGCCAATGAGAACCATTTCCAAGACCCACAGACAGAAATGAAAAGCAAGCCTGAGCATCTATTTACACTTAAAACAGTGTAAGACCTTGTATGAAATACTTCTTTTCAATTGAATCATTTAACAAAAATGCATCTTTGACAAAAGCTAATACATACTGACCACTATGCAAAAACACAAAAAACATTTGCATCATAAACAGGCTTATACATGATAGGAACATTTAATGCACGAGTACGCCAGACTCAGGCCAAACAATATTTGCATATCATTAATTTTGTAAAATCCATCAGGCATCAGGTTCGATATATTTACAGTTGGGACGATTTAGGTAAGTTGTCAAACAAACTGAAGTGAAATTAGAAAAGTTGTCTAAGCTGTCTGACAAACAGTGCGATGTCTTACATGGCAATCCCTGCCAATCCTACATGCAAGGCTAAAACAGACAAGTGACATTTAAAGTAAGAATTTGACTCGAGCCTAACAAACAAACGGGTCAACCAATGCTCAAAACTTGTTAGTATAAAAAAAATTAAATGGCTCAGTGACTCAGACAGCATACAACATTAACTCAGCTCAAATCCAATGCATTATATATAAAGAAAAGAAAAAAAAAACACAAGTACTGCAAATCCTCTTTGGCGTAACAGGAAAATACAATCCGGTTTACCAACACAGTAAAGGCAACATGAAGAAGAGATCAACGACTTAGTTCCCCTTGTTCTCATTTCTTTCCACACTCATTTGTGTTGAGTGAAGCCACTGGGCTACAGACACAGTGGGTGAAACCGTGGGATTTGTAGTATCATCACATGGATAGTATTATTAGCAGCAATAGAAAGTCTTGATTAGCCCGGTCTATCAAAAAAAGACACTTCAATGTTAAAGGTTAGGAATGAAATACCCATCATCAGCCTATCCCTCGCTAGGATATCCGATCAGAACACACACCACTGAAGGCACTCTTCAAATGAGGAGAACGTAAGGAAAACCATCTCAGCGCACAGAGCAGCATCCCACGAATACGGAAGCTGGATGCATCATAATCACAGAGGAAAGCACCATAATGGAAGTCTGTGTGCTTTTTTTTTTTTTTTAGTGCAGTGAGATTAAGCTTCTGCTCAGCAACTCAACATCGTGTTCTCTTTGTTGTTCACAGTGTTTTGTGACCTTGAGTCGACAGAGATGAAACTGACACATTGTCAACATTGTACCCAGTGCAGTAAGCCAACTTGTGATAAAGATGCGGGAGGCACAGTAATAGTTCTGCAACAAGTCTAGTGACGGCGGCTCTGCTATCAGGAGTCATCGCTGGCCCGTTTGCGAGACTGGTCGCCTCTGGGAAACAAAAAACACACCACATCAGTGACTTAAAGTGAAGTGCACACCCAAAAGCTGTGTTTATATTCACACTGCGACCATCTGAGACTGCAGCCTCAGAAAACTGACCGTGGGAATCCGTTCATGGAGAGCTCCATCTGTAACTTCTGGTCACGAGCGGCGTAGTCGGGCAGCAGAGACTCCACAGCAGGAGGGTTGATTTGGGGAATAAACCCAGAGAAGAGAGCCGGGGCTGACTGGGCCAAATCTGAAAGAGGGAACCACAAATCTATGAAACAGAAGAACATGTGTAGTGCAGCTTATTCTGAATGCTGGTGGAGAAATAAACTAATATGTCTGTTTTGTTTGCTGTAGTTGAGGCAAAAAGATTACATTAGCTTGCAGCAGAGACGCACGGAAATGCAATAATACACACAAGATCTTTCTGGCAGCAGAACAGGCAAGGACAATGAAAATAGCACACCTGGTCGGAGGCTGTAGAGGCCTTTAACCACACTGGCCATTGTAGATGGCTGCACTTGAAAGGGCATGGAATGAGCTTTGATGAGAAGAGCTGAACAAGAAAAAAATAAATAAGTATTTAAGAAGTAATTTGTGTTAGCAAGGAATCAAGTCTTCTGTAGGTGCAGCTTCCACGTCCCGAATCACAAATCCTGTGCTTTCCAGGATGACAGACAGCAGCACAATTAGCTGAGTTGCCCTGGATTTGGGCAAAGGAAGGTTTTTTTCTTAACCAAGTGTAGGTGACAACTTTTGTTACACATTCACAATTACAACAATTTTCAAATGTCATGACAGCCATCAGGGCTTCAAATGAAGCAATACACTCACGCATCAGTGTGTTCACATGTTTTTCTGCAACGTGATCAGCAAACAGCTTCATCAGATCCTCTCTTAGGTCTCTGTTCAGTTTTGACTCGATGTAGAACTTGTTCTGAAAACATTTATACGAAAGTGAATACATATACACCCCAGCACACGGCTATGCTTGGTTTCAAGGAATGTGCTAGAAATTTCACTTAATATGTAGACCAAGTTCTACATTGTCTTTAAAACAGATATTTAACGAAAAAAGACTTATGAAAAATATTCCTACCAAGTACATAAATACAGGAACTATACATTGAAGAGAAGCCGTGTATTGTGTCAGCGCAACGTTGAAGTTCTCAATGAAGATCTCAGGCGGGCTGGCCTGGAAACCAATAATAAAAGTGTTTTTTTTAATTTTATAGTTTCTGTATGCGCCGTATATAATTTTTTCTTTGTATTTGTATTTCCTTACTTGTAGATGGGAGGAAACCTGTTGCAGATGACTTGTTATTTTTAATGTCAAATCATTGTAGAGCAGCTCAGAGTGCTGCTGACAAACACACTTGTAGACGTAACTAGGAAAACAAAGCAGAAGAGAAACTCAGACCAGTACAGAACCACAGTATTTCAGATTAACTAAGATTACCAGTGAAGCATATGGAAACTTTATGGGGGCTCCTCAGTGCAACAGAAATCACATACTGTAGATCAATCTGGCTCAGCTCAGGTGTGTTTTTCAACATCACGTTACCTGTATATCTGTGCATAAGAAACAGAGATGTGGTCTGTGGGATTTTGAATCAACAAACGGTCGATTGCCTTCTCCAGGTTTGGCCAGTGGTTTTTTCGGTAGTCTTCTACAGCCATTGCATTCAGAACTAAGTGAAAAGAGGAGACCTGGTTAGGTTTCAATGATCTGTTATCAGGCCCTTGATTCTGGTCAAAACCATTAGGCCTAACAGACTGTCGGTCTGCTGCCAAGAGCACCAGTCTTCACACATTAGTAATATTGCAGCAGGCCGAGCTGCTGAGTGACTACAGGATACAGGCCCTGCTGTCACGGTGTCTGCTTTAAGAGAACTTACGGAACTTGGAAGTAGAATCGAGGGTGAATTTTCCCTCGACAGCGACTGGCGGAGCCGTGCAGTCAGTCTCGCTGACTTCGCTGCTCTCACTGCCTGAATCCGAGTCCATGAACTTTGACCCCCCGGTGCTGCCTGACCACACTTTTGCTCGTCGAGTCAAAGGTTCTCCTCCCGGCACCGGTAGACACACGGGCTGCGGGACCGACAACTGGCTTGTCAGATACGTGCGGACTTTACTACTGCTGCTCGCACAATAGTTGTGGTTATGGTCGTCTTTTATGTCCAAACTATCATCTTCCATGGCCTCCATTTTCATAACCGGTCCAAGCCTGGCGTCACTAGATAAACATTTCGGATAACAAATAAGGATAAAGACAGAAACTGTCAAACATCTTTGGTGGTGTCCATCTCGGTTTTGCTGTTAGTAACTCTTATTTTACGACACGTCGTATCACCGGAAAGCTGAGGGGAAACAGGGAAATGTAGTTTTAAAGACTTTGGCTAAACAAAGTCCCTAGGCTTTGTTTATGTAAACCTTATTCAGCTGGACCGTGTACAACTGTTTAAAGAGTAAATATTAATGAACCAACTGTTAATAGACTCACTAGCTTGATATTTCAGCTAAATTAAAGGTAGAAACCTCATATTACTGTAATACGCATGCGCAAAATAGGACCGCTTAGCGACAGTATTCCAAAATCCGTCCCCTTTTAACGTTAAATCAGTACAAACTGTACTGTATTTCTGTTATAAAGACACTTTTCTTCAGAATATAACAATGTTGAAGTGTGACTCGTCTCTCACAGAAACCCTCTCACTCTAGTTACACACTCTGTAAAGCGGAATGAGGAACAGGGTGAGTTCAGCGGCGCTAGGTGGCGCACTACTCGCGTCTGCACCATCAAATTGAAGATGGCAAAAGTGTGTATGAAATAACAGAAATGAGTGGTCAGTGTTGGTTTTTTTTTTTTGGTTTTTTTACTGAGAACCCCAGAAGAAATAACAACTAATATGATGTAAAAAAAAATCTTATTTCTTAAACAGTAAACAAAACATTACCTTGTAAATGGTATGTGAATTATGTTGGTGTAGACATTTATCCGTTACATTGGCTCAAATATGTCTATCTACCAACACTTAATCTTTACAGGCACCAGACTCCTCTGTATAATAAAAGAAATTGCTTTATATTCTATGAAAAGTGACATGGGCAACAAAACCTGTTTTATATATAGGGAAAAAAGTGCCATTTGTCAATGTAAATTCACTGAATATATTCCTAAGACTTAATATTACAACTTAGTATAACTTTGTACAGATAAAAACTATCATCTACTCTTTGATGAGTATGTCTCACATCGAAGTATAAAAATATGAGGCTTGACCGTAAAAAGTAGCTGCCACATGTCAGAAGGAACACCTTGTCAATTGTTGTATTTTTTCCAAGATTGAAATGACAGGTTAAACATACAAAGCTTATGACAACGTAGGAGCGTGTTGATAAAGTGTTCTTTGGTCTAAAATTAAAGAGTACTGTTTTTCTAGCATTTACCCCCATGAAAGGGCAGAGCTGAGTTTTTTATATTGCAAGTTAGACAGTGTGTTCAAGTAAACCATCTGAAGACATATGTATGTGTCTGAAACTCATAGTACCCACTATTTAGCAGGCAGTAGGCTTACATATTTACGTTTCCCAATGGTAACATGAACCAACTCTAAAACACATCATTAGACCACAGCTGACATGACACTATGGACCGAGACATTTGATGTCTTTGCTTAAAATGACTGCAATTAAGGAATTAAAGCTTAATCTAGTGTTGCATTCATGGTACGCTGCAGTAGATGAGAGCTTCAGCTGCATTTCTGAAAATGTGAATGCAAAATGAGAGAAGCACATGGAAAGACATCCTAAAAAAGAAAAAACAACTACTGCATTCTATTTAGTAAGTAGTATACAGTATGAGGTTTCAGACACAATGCATGTGACCAAACTGGGCATAGAAAGAAAAAAAGAAAAACAAGGAAAAAAATACTTCCTGCATATTCACACAAAGTTGTCACGCAATTTCATCTTTATGAAAAATAATAGTAAGGTTGATGAGTCAAAAATATACGAAACATATATATATATATATATATAAAAAAAGACAATTAGTGCTTTGTCGACTGGGTACTTTACATTTAAAGGTGTGTGGTGCTCTGAGTCTTTTCAGAAGTATTGTCTGTCTGCACACTCGATGTGGCTTCATTGGCTAAAGTGTGTTGTATTGTGTCTCTGAGGCATGTCTCTTCATCCGCTGCTAGCGTGCCGGCTTCCTCCGGCTCGCTGTCTTCTTCTACCCCATCTGCACTGCATTCAGACTCATCACTGTCACTCCCACAGGAGCTCGACGTCTCATCTTCAGAGTCAGAGTAAACCTCCGCCCCATGGAAGATATAGTGATTTGGTGCTTGAAACAGGTACTGGCCTGCTGTGGGAAACAATACAAACAAGTTACAGTGCAGAAATCAATATCTGGAGAAATGCTATCATTGTATATCTATGTGCTATCTACTCTATGTCTTTGGCATTTATAATTATTTGGATTAGCAAGTATTTGCATGTATGAGGGGAAAAAAAACAATATTGTTGAGCGTTGATTAAACGCACCTATGTCTCACTTTCAAATATATCAAAATATATTTGTTAATTATAGTAAACAGTGTTGTTCTCTCTACCATGGTCTAAAGCTTACTCTCAAGGCGTTTGCTGATTGGACTTCTGTTGATTCGACTCATCCAGCATCGTCTACGAAATTCAAGGTTGGAGGTTTGGCTCTTTACTTCAGAGGCCTCCTCTTTTGGTGTATCTTCTGCTGATAACTCTGAAGGCTCAGCCGTCTCTTCACTGGGACACTGAGCATTTGGACAAGGCTCTGGAGGTGTAACATTATTACCAGCAGTCTCTGTGACATTCGGACTTTCTGTCTCCTCTGAAGGCTTAGTTACTGAGTCTGTACTGTGCTGCTTCTCCTGAATTGCATCGCTGGAAGCAGGCAAGGCCTCGCTTGGTGGCTGTTCTGGTAACCGAGGGGGTTTCTCTGTGATCTCAGTGAGTTTTACAGTGTTGTAGCAGAGCTGCTCAAAATCTCCACCCAAGCGATGACAGAGCTCGTTGACAATGACATCACAGTCCCCAAGTAGCTCCACATCAAAGTTGAGGTGAGGCAGCTGCTCCCTATTGATCAGGACCTGAGGCACTTCATGAGGAATGGAGTCTGGATGGGATGAAGAGAAAAACGGTTACGTATTGTATGTTTGGATTTACTACAAGCACAACCGAAACATATTGCATGCATCTTACAGAAAACAAAAATCCATTTATCTGAATAAAACATACTTGGGATGAGGGCAACTGGTCGGACTTTAAGTGAAGAGCCAATGACAATCAAGAGGTCCACCTCATCTTTATCCTGCTTCATAGCTCTGTGGAACATTTCTGGAAGATTCTCTCCAAAGAAGACAATGTCAGGTTTCATGATTGCCAGGGGAATATCTGGACACCGTGGACAATGAGGGACAACCTACAGGACGAATTTATATTATTAGCATTATAACAAAATGTTGTGTTAAAGGAATGCCATGCCAAATTTTATCTTTATTTTGATAGGGGTTTCATGTCTATAATATCCACAATACTAGCCAATGTCCTCAAAGTAGGCAGCTATACCACCCTGATTTACTCCCACAATCGACTGACAGTCGTACATTGATGGATGGTGCAAAATCTTTGGGGAATGATGCCTGGGGGTATTCACTACAGTCAGTTTGTGCTGGAGCTGAAAACCACATGTCACATTTTAAAACATGTTCATGACATATAAAAAAACACCCAAATTACAAAAGAAATAAGGAAATTAAATAAAAGAACACACATTTTCCTTCGTACACCTGGTGGTATCTAGTTAAGCAAATAGTTTTGGTGCTGAATGAAAAGGATTTCAAGTATCTGCTGCTGCAACTACCACTGCAAACCCAATACAAGGGAGGTACGGTAAATGACATTTCAAAAAGTTTCTTATTTTTAATTTAGATGAACGAACTTGCTACAAGCATTATTTACATTATGTTAATGAGAATGGACAGACTGCTTGAAACACCTTTTCACTATAATTAATACAACACGACCACTACGATCTCAAAATTGACTGTAGAGTTAATGAAACTGGTTAATGCTTCCAGTCACAATGTTTTAACTGCAGCATGTCTGGACAATACTGATGACACTAATATAGATTTACAATATGTTGTAGTTGCATGAAAAACAATAAAGCACTACAAACACTACTGAAGTGATTCCCAAATGTTTTCTGTCACGCCCTTAAATGAGCATCAATTTCCTTTTTTTGCCATCAAAAGTCTGTCCATCTTGAACTTTGCACGTCTATTTGAAGTCAAAAAAATCTTGGCATCCTAAATCTTGACAACCTTGCTAGCATCAGAGCATTGTTGTTGTTTTTTTTTTTAATAATTCTTAAAATTCATAAAAAAGAGATTTTGACTTCTCTGAGCAGGAAAATTACAGGTGGAGCTCATAACAATGGCTCCCTTCCAGCAAATAATGCAAACCAATGCAAATTAAAAATGTGTTTGCTGTGAAAAGGGTCAATTCATCTTTAGTTTTACTCCAAATTACTCCTCCTGGTCATATTTGCCCCACCCCTGGAATGACTCTGTACCGCTCCAGCTTTGGCACCAGTGCTAACACCAAGTTTCATACACAAGATCTCATAAACACAGCAAATGTACACAGATTAGCTTCTTGGGCCCTGCAAGATTCTTCACTGGAAGTTGCTTGTTAAAGTTGTTGATAAAAATCTCTTCACAGTGTCTTGTGATAATGCGGTATCCAATAGCGCATATAAATATGTTATCTTGGATCAGTTTGTAATGGATAAATACCTGGTTAAAGATGTCTTCCCTTATAGCCTCACAATCCTCTTTGTGTTTACAGACGAGACAGGATGCAGTTGCAAACGACCCTGAAATAAAAGTTAGTAATGACCTTTCATCATCACCATGGACAGAACTATATAAAAAAAATAAGCAAGATCCATCTATTGGCTGTATCACTTACCATGACACTGGATAATCCGCTGGACTCCAGCCACTTGTTCTAATGTATCAATGTTTTGTGTGTAATTGCGCAGCAGCTTCCTCTGCTTATCCAGCATAGATATGAATTTGTGACAGGGTGAAGGCTGGAACTGACCAGGGTAGATCTCCTATAACACAGAGAATGCATTCAGCACTTGTGGACTAAATCTAAAGCTTGCTATAGGCATGCATATCACCCAGTTTTATGCCAGATTCAAGTTAAACAAGATTCCTCTTAAAAACACATCGTAAACACCAAATATGTTTTCTACACACAAGGGTCTTGTGTACCATATATACTACAGACTTATTTGTTCATAGACCTTCTTCATGCAAAGGGCATATGTCTCATCTATGTGCTCAAGGGTAAACACTGTATCTCTGTATCTATGCATGATATTATCTCTGTAGCACCTTGCAAAGGTTTATGCGAGCATGTTTAGTTTTGAATACATATGTTTATTATCTTATCACATCATACACCAGACACCAGGACCTTAGTTGGTGTTTTTGATGTATTGTTATCAACTTTGATTTGCACAAAAGCAAGTGGACACAATGAACAAACCTTAGCAAACTTGAAAAAGGGTCTTGGGTCCCGTCTGAAGTATTCAATGTCAAACATAGCTTGAGGGTCTGGAAGATCGGGAAAATCTACAGCAAGCCGTGCATAAATTCCATCTCTGGAACGAAAGTCTGGTATTCCACATGAAACTGACACCTAAAAAAAAAAAAAAAGCATACAAGCATTCTGACTTAATAGCATGAACACTGGTAATATGTCTTCACTCAAACACGTGGTAACTCAAATAGTACAACTGTATAATACTCTGTAAATGCATACCCCAGCACCAGTCAACACAAGGATCCTTTTACTTTCATGGAGTAGCCTGACCACATCTTCTAAGGTGTTGATATCCTTCCGCTTCTTTCTTTTTGGAGGTTCTGAGATGTTGATGATGATCTGCCACAATGTCATGTCATCTAAATCTGGTGGGAGTACAGTCTCAGGCAGCAAATCCCTCAGAATGGTCCTTGGATCGGTCTCTCTGATGTGTTGCTGGATGAAACTGTAGGAACCTGTCCAAGAATACAACATCTCAGCATGGGTTGTATTCCAAAATGTATATGCTGTGTCACTGCGTGCAATTATAACGTAGTTTAAACAATTTCCTACTTACTTAATACATAATATCAGAGGAGTAGCTAAGAAAAGCTGCTCCAGGCAAGGTTTTTGCCAAATGCTACTCAAATGCACTTAGTTACCTATTTGCGGTTGAGGAGTCCAGTCGCTGGAGCTTGCATGTGAGGATCTGTCATCTTCGTCATTCATGTGGTCCGGTGTGACAGCCAGACCGTTGGAGGGGAGATCGTCATGTCTAAGAAAATCTGAGCACAGAAAATTTTGGAAAATTAACAAATAAAACTAGAGATAAGTGGCGTCTATCTCTAATAACCACTACGATCAGTTACAATCAATACCCATGTCAACAACGTCAGTGTGGTAACTTTAACATTAACTTAAGTGAATGTTAGTGGGAAAGAGATGTAACGTTAACCCGGCTAACAAATGCTAAGTTGCTATCAAAGTTTATGTTTAACTTTGTGCCGTGGGAGAATGAAGTTAAATCCCCACAAGATGTAGGACAGGCAGTTTTCTCTTTCCTTCATAGCGTTAACTAAAGAAAAGTTAAAGCTGCCGTCTTGCGAAGCACACACCTCTCAACACCCACACGTCTTTACTGTGTTTACCGTTAGCTAACTAACGTTAACTTATCTTCGCTTTCAAACTCGCCGGCTAAGTTGGTAAAACAAGCACTTTAACTGTATGTCGCGTAACATTAGCTAACTACTTAAAGCTTTGTTAAATGTCCGTCTCATTTCATACCAGCACCCTCCTCAGTTGTCCCAAGTACAGCGCTATCGTCTAGTTTCACAACTGGTTTGTGCGGCTCGGAGACCAGCAACCCCAGTCCATTGTTGTCTCCGCCTTGCGCCGCTGGGGCCTGCTCTACCGCCATCACCGGCTTTGCTTCCTTCTCCGCTGGCTGCGCACAATTCCCCGCCGCCTCCCAGCTCTCCGTAGCCCCAGAGACGCATGAGAATTTATCTGCTTTTGCGACTTTGAAACCGTAGTTAGTCACCGGACTGATTTTCGATCTTTTCGCGGCAGGTTCTTCCATGTCGGAGGCGCCTGAAAAGGCCGTTCCGAGACTGTTCTCTCCGTCCGCCATCTTCAGCCCGCAGAGCCGCTGAGCAGATCCTTCCTCTCGGACAGCTGGCTCATTTGCATAGCGCACGTGACTCCTTCTCCACCAGTAGTCGCGGCTGGAACGTCCCCTTTTTACGTGGGTGACATAAAACCATAACAAAATATTGCTGCCTTCAAACACTGTCAGGTGAATTTTGAGCAAAGGTACGCGCTAATTAAGGGCCGCACAAAGTTGTGAGTAAAACGCAGAAGTTACACTTTTCGATAATAGCATGTGAGCCATGCCAATCAATATCTTTTATAACATTTGTATTACATGTGGACGTTGAAGTTTTATTTACAACCTCAATTACATGCCTCCTGCAAATTTATCATTTTCATTTTGCCTCATACGCTACATGATATGTAGCCCAGTCATCACAGTTTATCACAGAGTAATTTAATTTGTTTTCTAATTACTTAAGGCTACCTTTGCCTTTATTTTATGCTCGAAATTTCGACTAGAGTGGGAGCTTTAGTAAGACACTTGAATGCAGCACACGTCATATGATGAAAAGGGACCACTGAATTTCCCCCATAACTCAGGAGAGATCTCCCTTGACAATGTTAACCATTTGACAGTCTCGCCATTGATTACCCAAAGCTAGCTGAAAAAATAACAAAGAGATCAACTTTGAGAATAGTGTCAGTGAGTGACCCGCAGCAGCGAGGGGGAGCCCATCAACGACCCTTGAACCGACAGCTGTTATCCAGGAGGATTGCAGATATTCAAGCGGCTCCGTTACAAGAAACCATACACATTTCATAACAGTTTTTTATGGAGGCTGTTTTGAACTGCAAACCAGAGGACTTGGAGGATTACTACGGGTTATTAGGATGTGATGAATTGTCGTCGGTAAGTTCTGGCCAGTGTGTTTAAGGATCGGCCTATTTGCTGGGTGACATAATGATTGTTTAGATCTACAAAACCAAAACATCAGTGCTTCAGAAGTGGAAGGTAACATAAAATGCTGGATGTACGCCAACGATCAGCAACCTGTAAGTTGTACAACCAAAAGATTCATGAATTATATATCCTCCAGTGGTTAGTCTGAACCAACAGATACCTGTTGATGCTTCAGCAAAAGATGTCAGAGTCGTGCGTCATCCAGTGTCTGTGTTGGTTGCGTCACAGTATTTGTACTTAATAATTAATTCTTCAACATGTCTACATGTATAACTAAGTGTAATACACGCTAAGCAGAATAACCTATGTTCATGTCGCTAACAGTACAAAGTCTGACAACAGTAACATTAAAAATGTATACATTGTCAAAGCAACAATAAGAACAATATTTGTGTCACACCAGCAGTAAGCTAATGCATGTTAAGGCCTCAAAATAAACTGATCAGTATGAATTTCAAGATAGCATAAAATAGACCAGGTTCAGAAAATCACTGTTATATTTCCCTTACATACTGTATGTAAGACTGATTTGTTTTGTGGCCTCTTAGTCACACAGAAATGTGTGTAAATTTGAAAGTGTTTTACCACAGTGAATAATGTCCTTTAAAAATACAATAAGTGACTGATTCCTAAATTTCAAATATTTAGATTGGCAAAAGTAGACCTACATTATATTTATTTAATCTTTTGCCTTGCAGACTGAACAGATTCTCAACGAATACAAGATCCGAGCCTTGGCATGTCACCCAGACAAACACCTAGACAACCCAAGAGCCGGTAAATATGTGGACCATTGCTGTGACACAAGTGTATATTTAACAGGAACTTTCAAATGCTGACAAATATAAAGAATGTATCATAAAACATTTTCTATAGCCAGAAGTGTGATTTTATTTTCACTACCTTTTTTGAATGATTTTTTGATTTTCTTACTTGTGTACCCACAAACAGTTAATGCCTCTTTCTGATGTTGTGACTTCAAAGCAAATTATGTTAATGGAGAGCTGCTTACAAGTGCATGCAAAGAAGAGGGTATTTACTTCTCCTAATTCGGTAAGCATAATGTTCCATCTTAGACCCTGCTATTTTCTTTCTTTCTGACAGTGGCAGATTTCCAAAAGTTGCAGGAAGCCAAAGAGGTTTTATGCAATGAAACCAAAAGAAAAAACTATGACCTCTGGAAAAGAAGTGGAGTTACTATTCCATTTCATGACTGGCAAGCCTTGAATGACTCTGTAAAAACTGTATGTAATGTCTTTACTTTTGTATTGACTTTTCAAAATACGGTGTAATCTGTGTAACTTAGAAAGCCTGGTGATATATATTGGTCATCTGTTTGCAGTCAATGCACTGGGTTGTGAGAAAAAAGACGGAACCGATGTTGGAGGCCTCAAAAGCAGAAATCCCTGACACTTCCCAAGCAGAGGACCTTCATTCTGAGCAAGAAGCACCAAAGATCCCTTCATATGATGCCATGCCATCCTCAAGTAAGCAAATTTCAAAATGTTCTCAAAGTAATGGAAAATATGGAGACCCAATTTCTTTTAATTGTTGCTTCTGAAGTGCAAAACACAACATCTAAAATAAAATAAAAAATATGAGCATGGAAGTGGCCAATTAGGGCATAGAAATCCTGGTTTTTAACAGTGCCTCTAGCATCCTTATTGCTGTAGGATTCAAAAATTCACTGCCTTCTATATTCAGTGACAGTATTTCATGGGCAGAAAAAGACATTCTAACATTTGCTAACTTGTTTGACAATGGAGCACTTGAGGTACCCAGCTCACAATTCTACAGATTTTTGCAATTAAGAAGCTTTATTCTGTCGACCCAGCAAACTCTGGAGGAACCAAAGTCCTCTGTAATAGAAAAAAACTTGTCCTCTGCCAATACTGAGGTGCTGTACGGGGAATTTTTGGTGTTTGGGGGTAGACTTGCCTGTGGAGTGACCCCATGCCATGTATTGCTTGTGGAGTGTCCCCACTGTTTGCAGACTTGTTAATATTCATTTACTTTTGTAATTATTTTTGTCTGTAGCTGCGCCCCTGGCATTGTTTTGTTTTTATTTTTGTTTTGTTTTTTTTGTCCTGTTTGTCTTGCCCTGCCCTGTCTGAGGGTATCCCACATACATATAAAAAGCGTACACATAGTACTGATTCTCACTCCGTGTGGGAGGGTTTGGGAGAGGGCGCGGTCCTCACAGCGACCCAGCCCCACCTCTGTCGGAGAGAACACCTTTGCAAATCCAGGGGTGGGTGGTAATGTACTGTATCACACTATATTGTGTCTCTTGCACAGTTCAAAAAATAAAAACTACTATATACAAAAAATAAATAAAAATTCACTGGCTATGCAGAACTGGTGCCTCTTCCATTCACATAGGTAGGCTATGTTTCTGCCCTAAGGTCACACCAGAAAAAGCAGTCCCTACTGGATGGCTAGGAGGGAACACCAAGCAGAAACCACATGCAAAAATGACAATTATACAATGCTGCATTTCCATAGTGTCAGGAAATCGCCTGCAACTCTAGATGTAACCAGCTCACTATGACTACTTTTTTTCTTTTGACCAACCCTCCCTTGATAAAGCTGATTCACCAACAAAATGCACTATAAGGTTGCCTGTGTAGACAAATGTGCAAAGTTCGAAGTCAGTCGAAACCTTGGTGACAAGCAGGATAATGTGGGCCTGGTGAGGCCATTTAGCCATTGAATAACAACCATTTATGAAGTCTTAAGTCTTTTATTAAAATGTTATTAAATGAGCCTCTAGCTGGGCTGTTGTGGTAAAAATCCCAGTCATGACTTCATGAGAGGTTCGTCACTAGTATATTATTATTGTTAAGCAAATACTTGTTATATAATGTGTATTACACTCTAAAATGTTAATTTTGTATTTCCTCAGCAGGTCTGAACTATTTCTTTTCCATTCATTATTTGCTATGTACCACCAAGGAGCATGTATTGTTTACACAGTATTAAATCCGATAAAATTAACGGACTTTTTATCATCACTGTTTAGGTGATTACTGCCATCGACGTTTCCGTTGGGCTGCTGACTCGCCATCTAGTCTGCTGCAGAGGTTTAGAAATTATGAAATATAAATATATCAACAGTTTAATTTTGTTGAAATGTTTGTGTTTTGTGCCTTGTTGTTGTCCTTCTTCAGTTGGGAATCTGTTAACTGTGGTGTCAATGTTGTGAATTGTGAATATGTTCTGGCTGTAACTCCACTAAACTTCTCGCAGAAACTGGAAATCGTGAGCTCTGAATGTTTCTGTTGCAAGTGTGAAATACTTTGTCAAACAAACATCAGACACATTAGATTATGTGAATCATTTAATTTGTTATTAGTCTTGCTCATTTGTTAATTATGTTCACTACCACACAATGGAGAAATGATCTGAAACTGGAGTTAATGCTGTAATGTGTATTTGTGTTGTTGTCAAGTTCATAATGTTGGAAACATAAAAGTGAAACTTGCTTATGTGTCTTATTTAATGTCTTCAACGTCAATGTCTTCTAATTGGAAACAGAACATTCAATTTGCCACTGTTGTGCATTTGCGTGGCATCATTACACCTACAGTGATTTTTGCTTTAAATAGAGTACCAGTGACTTCCATTTTTGCTTGAGTGGGGTGGGATTTTATCAGAAGTAATTCAAAACATCTAACCAAAAGAGAGGCACAAAATTAGATTTTGTTTACATTTGTGGAAACAAATGATTTCCCTTATTTTCAATGTAACTTGAGTTATTTTGAGTTTAGGAATGCATGTTATTTGGCTACTACCATCATGTTGATATTATAACTGTAAAGGTCTTTCAAAAAATCAAACAAGTGTAGGTAGATTATAAATGAGTGAAAATGTTTCACCCCGCTGGCAGATGACATGTCAAACTTTTTCTATAATTAAAATGTATTTAACAAGGCATATGAAGTAGAGGCTGGGTTCCAAATGTTAAGTGTATGCAGGTGTCAGGAAGTGATTGATGACTGGAGTTATCTCTATAGATCTCAGAGCAAACGTGGAAGTAGTATCACCTCCTGGGGAGGAAGGAATAGCAACCAGGAAGGAATCAGGTCCTGCAGTATGTCCACAAAGCGTTCAAAGAACGATGTGAACAGTCTGTGAGAAAATGGCTAACTCGTATGCTAAGTTTCTTTAGTTCCTGTAGTGAACAACACATCACAAAATTCATTAGAGAATTTTATCAATTGCAGTCTTGAGAGGTTGGACCTTTTCCACCTTGATATCCCTTCACTCGCCAACCTAAGCTACAAAATAATTAGAGCTGGAATTGTTATTAGTGTCTGTATCAGATATTTCATAATAAGGAAAATGATCATCATTTTGAGTATATACCTTCTCCATATTAGCTGTAATGTAAATGGTCTTAAATGCATAAAGGTTAGCTCCATACTTTAAATATTACTCAGGCTGTTATCTTCAGTCATCCATGTCTTCAAATATTAATTACAAGATAAGGACTGGATAAGGTAAGATAAGGGCCGGATCAAAAACGGTAAACAAAGAAGAGGGCAAATACAAGAACAGAAAATGTAAAAACAAGCTGTAATGATAAAAAAGTAGATTAGATCTGAATATTAATCATGGACAACTGATATATTTTATCACCTAACCTATCTTATCTGCATTCGAAGGTTAAACTCCAGCTCAGCTTATTAATGAATAACTCTGCAGTACTCTGTCTAACCCTTCAGCCTAGAAATGAATTATGAAGATAGGAATAAATTGAAATAAATCTGTACCCAATATAAACTGACATTAATCTGTGTTCACTATAATTACAATGGCAATATTTGTAGCAGTGCACTTATTTTTTTAAACTTCAACAGCATTTGTATGATTCCTCGCTGTCCTACAGTGCTTATACTGTAGTGCTTAACAGACACCTCCCATATCCAAGAGGCCTGCTTACTTAGTAAATGGACCTCTGAGGAACCTTTTGTTTTCAGAGTGAGCAAGGCCTGAGGAAGAAGAGGAACCCTGAAGAATTAGCAGAAAAATGTCCTTACATTATTTAAACTACAAATTCTAACTACTTATTACAATAAGAATAATGCATCATATTATAAAGGGATCATATAATCGGATGTTATGTTGCCGATCCAAATTAAATGAACTTTAGAAAATGTAATATGCTACATCAGCTCTCAGCACTGCAGCCGCAACGTTTCGTCACTAGATGCCGCTGTGCGTGCTCAGATGACGTCACGTTTGCAGAAGCTAAAAGCCCGATGAGTGCAGCAGTCTCTCGCCGGGTGCGGTGGCGCGCGCCTGTAATCCAAGCTACCGGGAGGCTGAGGCTGGCGGATCGTTTGAGCTCAGGAGCTCTGAGCTGCAGCGGACTATGCCGATCGGGTGTCCGCACTAAGTTCGGTATCGATATGGTGCTCCTAGGGGAGCCCGGGACCACCAGGTCGTCTAAGGAGGTGCACCGGCCCAGGTCGGAAACGGAGCAGGTCAAAGCCCCCGTGCCGCTCAGTAGTGGGATCGCGCCTGTGAATAGACGCTGTAGTGCAGCCTGAGTAATACAGCGGGACCCAGTCTTTTTACACTCCTACTGCTGTTCAGCCCACCGCTGTGACGACACACACGCTCAACAACTGTGTCTTTACACCTTACCACTGCTGCTTTGTTTTCTTGTTGCCCTGAAAAACCTTCACAAACCACTTGCGTTTGTTTGTCCTACAGCGCCTCCACCTGGAGGAGAGCAGCAATGACCATCAATCACAGCAGGCAATGCAGCGCCACAGATACAGGAAGCTCACAGGGGTTTCTTTCACTGGTTGAATTTAGTTGACCGGGAGAAGAAATTCCTCCAGGAATGATAATCAGACACACAGAACATCAGGACTGCAAACATTTAACACTGTCTCTCTGTCTTTTTTCTGTCTTGCCTTTAAGGTTGGAACAGCCCTCCTGTTAACAACAATTCACAGCCTATGCAGAACTGGTACCTCTTCCATTCACATAGTTAGGCTATGTTTCTGCCCTGAGGTCACACCAGAAAGGCTCGTGATACTCAGAGGAGCACCAGAGGGTGACTAGAGGAAAGACCTGTGCCTCTGCTGTGACATCAGGGCAGTTGAATATAAAAAATCTCATATTAAAAAGGACTGTGTGCCAACCTCCTTTTTTGCAAAGTGTTGTGTTTTGCACTTCGAGGCAACCACTTTAAAGCTCTGAAGTTCATGGATTGAACAGAAAAGCTGACTGTTTGTCCATTTCTCATTTGCATACTGTATGTCACATATTTATTGTACTGAATGATCATCTTCTGCTGTAGCTGTGGTTCCAAACTGGTCTGTGGGACCCTGCTGTTAGTTTTCATTCTTTTCATCTAGTTTTCAGCATCAGTCCAGAGGCCCACAGGTGTTTTCTCTTTTAGTTAACCGGGTTTGCAGAAAAAGCAGTCCCTACTGGATGGCTAGGAGGAAACACCAAGCAGAAACCACATGCAAAAATGACAATTATACAATGCTGCATTTCCATAGTGTCAGGAAATCGCCTGCAACTCTAGATGTAACCAGCTCACTATGACTGCTTTTTTTCTTTTGACCAACCCTCCCTTGATAAAGCTGATTCACCAACAAAATGCACTATAAGGTTGCCTGTGTAGACAAATGTGCAAAGTTCGAAGTCAGTCGAAACCTTGGTGACAAGCAGGATAATGTGGGCCTGGTGAGGCCATTTAGCCATTGAATAACAACCATTTATGAAGTCTTAAGTCTTTTATTAAAATGTTATTAAATGAGCCTCTAGCTGGGCTGTTGTGGTAAAAATCCCAGTCATGACTTCATGAGAGGTTTGTCACTAGTATATTATTATTGTTAAGCAAATACTTGTTATATAATGTGTATTACACTCTAAAATGTTAACATTGCTTACTGTTTTGTCAAGTTTGAAACATACTGACATTTAGTAGCTTCTATCAAGCCTGTTTAGAGTCTTATTGCTAAATCCTTGGTATAGTTCAATCACTAATAATGCGTCATATTATAAAGGGATCATATAATCGGATGTTATGTTGCCGATCCAAATTAAATGAACTTTAGAAAATGTAATATGCTACATCAGCTCTCAGCACTGCAGCCGCAACGTTTCGTCGCTAGATGCCGCTGTGCGTGCTCCGATGACGTCACGTTTGCAGAAGCTAAAAGCCCGATGAGTGCAGCAGTCTCTCGCCGGGTGCGGTGGCGCGCGCCTGTAATCCAAGCTACCGGGAGGCTGAGGCTGGCGGATCGTTTGAGCTCAGGAGCTCTGAGCTGCAGCGGACTATGCCGATCGGGTGTCCGCACTAAGTTCGGTATCGATATGGTGCTCCTAGGGGAGCCCGGGACCACCAGGTCGTCTAAGGAGGGGTGCACCGGCCCAGGTCGGAAACGGAGCAGGTCAAAGCCCCCGTGCCGCTCAGTAGTGGGATCGCGCCTGTGAATAGACGCTGTAGTGCAGCCTGAGTAATACAGCGGGACCCAGTCTTTTTACACTCCTACTGCTGTTCAGCCCACCGCTGTGACGACACACACGCTCAACAACTGTGTCTTTACACCTTACCACTGCTGCTTTGTTTTCTTGTTGCCCTGAAAAACCTTCACAAACCACTTGCGTTTGTTTGTCCTACAGCGCCTCCACCTGGAGGAGAGCAGCAATGACCATCAATCACAGCAGGCAATGCAGCGCCACAGATACAGGAAGCTCACAGGGGTTTCTTTCACTGGT
Organism: Siniperca chuatsi; assembly: GCF_020085105.1. Lineage (NCBI taxonomy): Eukaryota > Metazoa > Chordata > Actinopteri > Centrarchiformes > Sinipercidae > Siniperca > Siniperca chuatsi. Next base: position 8,460,076 of record NC_058052.1, read on the forward strand.
TGAATTTAGTTGACCGGGAGAAGAAATTCCTCCAGGAATGATAATCAGACACACAGAACATCAGGACTGCAAACATTTAACACTGTCTCTCTGTCTTTTTTCTGTCTTGCCTTTAAGGTTGGAACAGCCCTCCTGTTAACAACAATTCACAGCCTATGCAGAACTGGTACCTCTTCCATTCACATAGTTAGGCTATGTTTCTGCCCTGAGGTCACACCAGAAAGGCTCGTGATACTCAGAGGAGCACCAGAGGGTGACTAGAGGAAAGACCTGTGCCTCTGCTGTGACATCAGGGCAGTTGAATATAAAAAATCTCATATTAAAAAGGACTGTGTGCCAACCTCCTTTTTTGCAAAGTGTTGTGTTTTGCACTTCGAGGCAACCACTTTAAAGCTCTGAAGTTCATGGATTGAACAGAAAAGCTGACTGTTTGTCCATTTCTCATTTGCATACTGTATGTCACATATTTATTGTACTGAATGATCATCTTCTGCTGTAGCTGTGGTTCCAAACTGGTCTGTGGGACACTGCTGTTAGTTTTCATTCTTTTCATCTAGTTTTCAGCATCAGTCCAGAGGCCCACAGGTGTTTTCTCTTTTAGTTAACCGGGTTTGCAGAAAAAGCAGTCCCTACTGGATGGCTAGGAGGAAACACCAAGCAGAAACCACATGCAAAATGACAATTATACAATGCTGCATTTCCATAGTGTCAGGAAATCGCCTGCAACTCTAGATGTAACCAGCTCACTATGACTGCTTTTTTCTTTTGACCAACCCTCCCTTGATAAAGCTGATTCACCAACAAAATGCACTATAAGGTTGCCTGTGTAGACAAATGTGCAAAGTTCGAAGTCAGTCGAAACCTTGGTGACAAGCAGGATAATGTGGGCCTGGTGAGGCCATTTAGCCATTGAATAACAACCATTTATGAAGTCTTAAGTCTTTTATTAAAATGTTATTAAATGAGCCTCTAGCTGGGCTGTTGTGGTAAAAATCCCAGTCATGACTTCATGAGAGGTTTGTCACTAGTATATTATTATTGTTAAGCAAATACTTGTTATATAATGTGTATTACACTCTAAAATGTTAACATTGCTTACTGTTTTGTCAAGTTTGAAACATACTGACATTTAGTAGCTTCTATCAAGCCTGTTTAGAGTCTTATTGCTAAATCCTTGGTATAGTTCAATCACTAATAATGCGTCATATTATAAAGGGATCATATAATCGGATGTTATGTTGCCGATCCAAATTAAATGAACTTTAGAAAATGTAATATGCTACATCAGCTCTCAGCACTGCAGCCGCAACGTTTCGTCGCTAGATGCCGCTGTGCGTGCTCCGATGACGTCACGTTTGCAGAAGCTAAAAGCCCGATGAGTGCAGCAGTCTCTCGCCGGGTGCGGTGGCGCGCGCCTGTAATCCAAGCTACCGGGAGGCTGAGGCTGGCGGATCGTTTGAGCTCAGGAGCTCTGAGCTGCAGCGGACTATGCCGATCGGGTGTCCGCACTAAGTTCGGTATCGATATGGTGCTCCTAGGGGAGCCCGGGACCACCAGGTCGTCTAAGGAGGGGTGCACCGGCCCAGGTCGGAAACGGAGCAGGTCAAAGCCCCCGTGCCGCTCAGTAGTGGGATCGCGCCTGTGAATAGACGCTGTAGTGCAGCCTGAGTAATACAGCGGGACCCAGTCTTTTTACACTCCTACTGCTGTTCAGCCCACCGCTGTGACGACACACACGCTCAACAACTGTGTCTTTACACCTTACCACTGCTGCTTTGTTTTCTTGTTGCCCTGAAAACCTTCACAAACCACTTGCGTTTGTTTGTCCTACAGCGCCTCCACCTGGAGGAGAGCAGCAATGACCATCAATCACAGCAGGCAATGCAGCGCCACAGATACAGGAAGCTCACAGGGGTTTCTTTCACTGGTTGAATTTAGTTGACCGGGAGAAGAAATTCCTCCGTACTCTTTATAATATTATTTACAGAGACCCAACAAATCCCACCATGAGCAAGCATTTGGCAACAGTGGCAAGGAAAAACTTCCTTTAAGAGGCAGAAACCTTGGACAGAACCAGACTCAATGGTGGGGGGCCATCCACCGCTGCCGTGTTAGGTTTGGAGAGAGAGAGAGAGAGGTCTGGAGAGAGTCGGATAATAATGAAATACAATATTTGTTAAAAAGTAACAAATGCATGCAATAGTTTGTCGGCATCATTTTGATTCAGGATGGGCCTGATTTTTGCAATGTTGCATAGGTGACAGAAGGCAGTCCTTGAAGTTTGTTTCATGTGGGAGTTAAAGGATAAATCCTGATCAAAGATAACTCTGAGGTTCCTTAAGGTGGTGCTGGAGGCCAGGGCAATGCCATCTAGAGCAACTAGTAATAATAGCACAGTGTAAAAATACTCTGTTACAAGAAAAAGCTCTGCAATCAAAATATCACTTAAGTAAAAGTACATACGTATTAGCAGAAAAATGTCCTTAAAGTATCAAAAGTAAAACTACAAATTCCAACTACTTATAATAATAATGCATCATATTATAAAGGGATCATATAATCATGCTGTGCTGCCTATCACGTCACGTTTGCAGAAGCTAAAAGCCCGATGAGTGCAGCAGTCTCTCGCCGGGTGCGGTGGCGCGCGCCTGTAATCCAAGCTACCGGGAGGCTGAGGCTGGCGGATCGTTTGAGCTCAGGAGCTCTGAGCTGCAGCGGACTATGCCGATCGGGTGTCCGCACTAAGTTCGGTATCGATATGGTGCTCCTAGGGGAGCCCGGGACCACCAGGTCGTCTAAGGAGGGGTGCACCGGCCCAGGTCGGAAACGGAGCAGGTCAAAGCCCCCGTGCCGCTCAGTAGTGGGATCGCGCCTGTGAATAGACGCTGTAGTGCAGCCTGAGTAATACAGCGGGACCCAGTCTTTTACACTCCTACTGCTGTTCAGCCCACCGCTGTGACGACACACACGCTCAACAACTGTGTCTTTACACCTTACCACTGCTGCTTTGTTTTCTTGTTGCCCTGAAAAACCTTCACAAACCACTTGCGTTTGTTTGTCCTACAGCGCCTCCACCTGGAGGAGAGCAGCAATGACCATCAATCACAGCAGGCAATGCAGCGCCACAGATACAGGAAGCTCACAGGGGTTTCTTTCACTGGTTGAATTAAGTTGACCGGGAGAAGAAATTCCTCCAGGAATGATAATCAGACACACAGAACATCAGGACTGCAAACATTTAACACTGTCTCTCTGTCTTTTTTCTGTCCAGTAAAATAATTCATCATGTTAGGTATGCATGATGACCTGATGAAATGTCACCAACACAAGGATAGATGTAGGCAGAATGCTCCATTTCTCTCAGATAAATACAATTTAGCTCCTTATATTGTATCATGCCCATGCAGTCATGGTCACCTCCACCTCCTGACCTCTCTGCATGTTTATGTACCTACTTCCCATCAAGTACCGAGCACACAGCAGAATTCACATGATAGCTTCATTGTTTTCCCTCACACCCACTCAGAGCTGAGCAATGTAGAAATATGGATAAAACATATTTAGCCACGTATAATATATATATTATTATATAATATATTAAACAATATAGCCCAGGTTCTTAAGCAAAATGGCGTTAAAATGTTTCAAATTTAAGGCAAAGTTTTGGCCCATTTTCCACCGTACAAAAGATAAACAAGTGAACAATTTAATGGAAAAAATAACAAGAAATATTTTAATTAAAAGTATAATAATCCAAAGTCATTATTTGACTCCAAAGTTAGATCAATTTAAATGATGAATATTGAGGAAAAACATAATATTTATAACAATGTTTAAACTGTACAACCACACCAACAGATGGAAAGCCATTGTAAAAACGAAAAGGTATAATATAATATAATTCTTACACCTTTTCTCCTCTGTCCTGCTGTGTTCAATGTTGTAAATATAGTGTTAACTGTAGAGAAACGTAGAAATATCTATGGAAAAATCCATTCAGATTCAGATACAATTATTATTATTTTTATTATTATTTAATATTTTGCAACAAACAGAAGGAAAGGAGGGTTGAGGATTTTTGAGGATGAGGGAAATTTAAAAGAAGTTATTGCCCAAAAGTTACATACAATGTCTCAGAAGGCTACAGGCCCTCTGAGACATTGTATGTCCAGCCCACGCTCTCTAAGAAGACAAGGAAAACTCCCCAAAAGGGAAGAAACCTTGGGGGAGGCAATTCAAAGAGAGATCCCCTCTCCACAGATGGCTGGAAGAGCAATAAGAGATGGAAAATAGGGATGGGGTAGCGGGAGCTAGGGATAGGTGGTGGGAGTTGGGGGTTAGCCTGTAGGATGAATTCTCCTCCACTTCACTTGAATAACTGGAGGAATCTTCTCCTCAGAGAGGGTCTTTTAGGCTTTTTGTCGATCTTTTTCATCTGCTGTTCTAGGTCGACAATCTTGTCCGTCATCCCATCCCATCTTGTCTTCTGAGCTTTCTCCTCCTCCTGCAGGGTGTGGTGGATGTCGCTGAGGGACTGGAGGAGACGGGACCGCTCCTCCTGCCACTGCAGCTGTTGACTCTCCAGCTCTCTCTGTGTCAGGGTCAGCGCAGCCGTCAGTCTGTTGTTTTCCTCTGTTTGCTGGGCCAGGCACACGTCCAGTTCTTTCCGGCTCTCCTTTTGCCTCTGAAGGTGTTTCTCCATCTGCTGCAGCTTCTGGAGAGCCTCAGCTTCAGTGGTCTTCGTCGCTAAAAGCTGAAGCTCCAGGTCCATGATCTTGTTCACCCTCTTCAGCATAATGTCATCATGGAGAGCGTTGTTTCTTTGGAGCGTTTCCTTTAACTGCTCCATCTCAGCTGCTAAAGCTCCATTCTCCTTCTTGAGCTTGGTGGTCTGCTCTGTCTTTCTGCTTCTGAGCTGCTGAAGCTCGAGCTCAGAGACGTAAATTCTGGCCTCCTGGGGGGAAGCCTCTACCCCATCACAGGCCTTGGCCGGCGTTTCTTGTAACTGCTCCAGCAGAGCTGCTAAAGCCTCGTTTGCCCTCTCGAGCTCGGTGGTCTGCTCCGTCTCTCTACTCCTGAGCTGCTGTGGCTCGAGCTCAGGAACGTGAATCGTGGCCTGCTGGGGGAAAGCCTCAACCCCATCACAAGCCTTGACCCTGTCTGCCTGCTGTGGTTTGGCAGGTGCACACTGAGGGGTGTGGTGGCGTGGTGCTGTGCAAAGCTGTTGGACAGGACCCCTTTTAAAATCAGTGGTTTTAACCCGGGTGTGGTAGGGTGGTGGAGGTGTCCAAAGCTTTTTCTGTTGGACAGGGCCCCTTTTAAAATCAGTGGTTTTAACCCGGGTGTGGTAGGGTGGTGGAGGTGTCCAAAGCTTTTTCTGTTGGACAGGACCCCTTTTAAAATCAGTGGTTTTATCCTGGGTACGGTACGGTGGTGGTGGTGTCCAAAGCTTTTTCCTCTGGACAGGGCCCCTTGTCAATTCAGTCTGCTGTGTAGCACCTGAAGGTGTACCCACTTGTTGTGGTACACCCTCAGGTGCAGCAGCCTGCTGTGGAGCACCTTCTGGTATAGCAGCCTTCTGTGGAGCACCTTCTGGTGCAGCAGCCTTCTGTGGAGCACCTGTGGGTGTAGCAGCCTTCTGTGGAGCATCTTCGGGTGTAGCAGCCTGCTGTGGAGCATCTTCTGGTGCAGCAGCCTGCTGTGGAGCACCTTCTGGTGCAGCAGCCTTCTGTGGAGCACCTCTGGGTGTAGCAGCCTGCTGTGGAGCACCTTCTGGTGCAGCAGCCTTCTGTGGAGCACCTGTGGGTGTAGCAGCCTGCTGTGGAGCATCTTCGGGTGCAGCAGCCTGCTGTGGAGCATCCTCAGGTTGCCTTTGGAGGATGCAAAATTTGGGCACTGTCTCCGACTGTGTGCAGTTTAGGTCCCCTTTCCCTGCCTGGCCCTTTTTGCGGACACCCTGACGGGTTGGGGCCTTGACAGACTGCTGATGTTTAGCAGTCTCTGGAGGGTTAACCTGTGCAGACATAGCTGCCTCGTTCTGCCTGCGGAGAGTGGAAATCCTTTTATTCCAGGAACCAAAGGTGATTGATACCTCCTCTGCTGGCTGGATAAAGTTTTCCTTCACTTTGTTCTTGCCTTTTTTTCTTTGTTTGTCTTTGGTTTTCTCCATCGTGAAAACTTGACGCTTTCTGTTTGCTGTCGATCTCTGTGTCTTTGTATTTGTGACTGGTCTGACAGTTTGTGGGAGTCTTGTAGACTGAAGATTCTAGAATGTGTCTCTGATGATGTATCATGGGAAATAGAATGGAATGTTTCTCTTTTATGTTTTTCATTTATTTTTAAATGTTTACCATGGCAACCATGTGAGAATCTGAGAATCATTTAACAGAGTTTGTGTTCAGAATCACATGCTAACGTACTATTCATACTAGTATGACGTCAAATTGAATATGTATTGCGTTTCCAACCATAAAAGAAGTGGATGTAGTCACCGTGACGTCACCCAGCGGTTTGCTGACTACTGTTTTGAAGCCTTGAGATTGGCATTTTGGCCATCGCCATCTTGGTTTTTGCAACCAGTGAACGGATATGACCATATTTGGAGGAGGGGGTGGAGCCGGGGAACATAGCAATCGCTAAGTTCGCTACTTTAACCAAAACCATTGAATAAAGTTAGAAAGTTGTGTTTTACAGTAAGGCCTGCCACACAAAAACAACATAGCCAAAGTGCATTCTTAGATTTACAAAAATTCAAAGACTCTTTTAAAGATGACATATCATGAATAAAAACATTAAATAAAGGTTTAATGTTGCCAAATTTACATTTATGAATGAAAACAATTGCCATAACAATCATACTATTAATTGTTAAATCTTTTGATTTGTCCTCCAGTACAACGCCAAATTTAACATCATTGTAATCGAAAGATCGGACACCCAAGTTGTCTTGATAAGCCCAAATACAGAAACTATCCCAAAATATCTTTGAATAAACACATGAGAAAAAGAGATGCTCATCTGTTTCAATGTTAGCTAAACAAAAGGTACAAACATTGTCCTCAATATTAAATTTTGAATGTAAAAATTCTTTGCATGGGTAAACATTATTTAACAATTTGAAACGTACCTCTTTAGCTTTTGGTGGGAAAGGAAGTTTTAAATAGTTACATCTAAACTTTTGTATATTTTGACTGGTGAAACCCTCCATAATATTTCGTCTTCTTAAAGGCAAAGGAAAACATTCATTAGACAATACGGATCTTAAGAACTTGTAACATTTTTTGTCTAAAAAGGAAATGTTTTGAATAGTTAAGGGAAACAGTTGTGGAACAGAGTGTGTGTACATCAAGAAACCTTTAACAGAACCAATGATTGCTTGTGGAATCGCATTGATGACTTGTGTAAATTGTTGATTAGAACAAATAATATTATATTTGTGAATGTCTGAATAGTTAAGTAAATTACCCCTGTCATCCAGTAAATGTAAAACCAGCATTACACCCTGTTCAGCCCAGTGTTTGTAAAAGAAGGATTTTTTTCTAATCAGTATATACCTGTTATTCCATAAAGGTGTATCATGGGGCGAAAAATTATGATTATAAATTAATTTCCAATACTGGAGAACTTGTCCATGAAACTTAGACAAATTAATGGGTAATTTGGATAACTCAAAATCACATTTAATAAGAAATTCGACACCACCAAAACTAGAGAATATTTTAGCGGGGAGATTGAACCAGAAACTGTCTAGATTTGTTATAAAATTTTGTAACCACCGTAATTTGGGTCGAAATCAATGGCATTTAGGCCGCCTTCTTCTAAAGATTTAACAATATCATTTTTCCTTATATAATGATGCTTATTTTTCCAGAGAAAACTGAAGTTATTTTGATTGATTTGTTTGATCACTTTTTGAGGTATGTTTAGGGAATATGCTGGATAAATAAGTCTCGAGAGACCCTCCATTTTAGAGAGTAGTAATCTTCCAAAAATAGATAGTTCTCTCTGCAACCACATGTTCAGAATTGCTTTACTCTTCTTTAAAACACCATCAAAATTATACTTCTCTCTATCTATTTCACTTTTCGTTACAATAATACCTAAATATTTGACTTGATCCTTGACAGGTATACCATATAACGGTATTTGCGGGTGATCGTGGATGGCCATCAGCTCACATTTACCCACATTTAGATAAAGACCAGATGCTTCTGAGAAACGAGCAACAACTTGCAGAGCTATTGGTATTTGAGTCTTGTTTTTCAAAAACAGCGTGGTATCGTCCGCTAACTGACTTATCGCAAGTGGATATCCCAAAACATCTACTTTCTTTAATTCTTCACGTTTTTATCATCTTCGATATTGTCACTATAGTCCAATAAATCAAAAACAAGCCTAATATTGTCATGGATTGACCGACCTCTGAGAAAACCAGACTGAGATTCACTGATAATTTGCGAGATACCTACCTTAAGCCTATTTGCAACGGCATGAGTCAACAATTTATAATCTACATTAAGTAGTGTTATCGGTCTTAGATTGTCCAAATATTTCTTATCCTTTCCAGTTTTTGGAATAAGTGATATGAGCCCTTGTTTCATAGTAGTCATCAGAGTTTTGTTTTTGATACTTTCTGTTATGGCAAGGAAGAACAAATCCTTAAGATCCTCCCAAAAGTGCTTATAAAAGTCAGAAGAGAGTCCATCCTGCCCGGGAGACTTCCCAAGAGGCAGCTGTTTAACAGCATTGTCCAGTTCAAACATTTCACTGTCTGAGTCACACAAGTCCTTAAAGTCTGAGCTGATGGAGGGAATGTGATGTTTAATACTTTCCAAAAGTGATAAATCTCTGCCTCAGTCAGAAGGAGTGTATAAGTCGTTGTAGAATCTGTAGACCTCCTCGGGGATTAATTTTGGATCTGTGCATTCAGAGCCATTTATCATCAGTGTGTTAATATTTCTCTCCTGTCTCCTCTTCTCAAGACCGCAGAAATAAGCTGTATTACGTTCACCTTCTTCGATCTATTTCGCCCTCAACCTTATGAAAGCTCCCCCTGCTCTTCTGGTACTTAATTCGTCCAATTGGGTTTTTAGATTGATGAAAGTAGCTTTATCTGAATCCAACATGGGGATCCTTTTGCAATAATCATCCAAATCCTGTATTGGTTTAAGTTCTTGTTCTCTCAGGGTTCTGGCCCTTTGTTTTCCAAATTGTATTGAGATCTGCCTAACCCTAAACTTAAAAAATTCCCATCTGCTGCAATAGTTACCAATTGACGTATCATATTTGATATTTAACTTAAGCTCCTTTATTATGTTGCAGTATTCCAGACATTTTAGAAAGTCAGCATTAAATTTCCAACAAACATTTCTCCTATTACCTCTTAGTTCTGGCTCCAATTTAAGAGACAGCAAACAGTGGTCAGTTAAGGGTGCACTGGACATGGCTACCTCCAATAAAAAAAATTGTTGAATGCTGGGACTGCCAGCCACAAACCAATTCTAGACCTAATACTCCCATTAGGTTTAAGCCAAGAGTATTGTCTAAGATTAGGATATGTATCCCTCCATATATCTATCAAGGAAAAGGTGTTACAAAAATCAAGAAAGGTACCATTGTAATGAGTGTCTGTGAATTTAGTTGGGTATCTATCAAGATATTCATCAGGTGCTAGATTGAAATCTCCTCCAAACAATATTAAATCTGTGTGGTATGAACTTTTATATTGAGAAACAACCTCTGTGATTTCTTGTAACAGGGCCTTATTTTGATTGGTGTTATTGTAACCATAGACATGTTAAGATCAAGTAAATATTGTCCATATTAATGACAGCTGTCAGCCAGTGACCATTGTCATCTGACTTATATGAGACTACATTACCCAGGCACTTGTTAAAGCAGATGGCTACTCCTGCAGATCTGTTGCTCCCGTGGACATTGTGCAGAAATCACTGATGTGGGCATCTACGCACTCCTTACAGGAACCTGGATTCCTCATTGGCCACAACCAGAAAAGCAACGTTAAGGTATCCATTTTTGTATTAACGTGTAGAAATATTTCGTGTTAATACTACAAAACTATACATGTTAACATGCATTTTAATGTAGTCTAAACATGAAATCTCTGAGACGTTACTTGCGCAAATGGCTTTCCATGCAAACAAACACGCCCGCACCGCCGCGCTGTCGTCATGACACAGTAATTACTTAGTGACATTTAAATCAATGAAAAACATGTGGCTATAAATATTATTGTCGACGCATTTTCAGCGTCATCGACTACTCGCGGCAGCCCTACTCTTAACCACTGGAGTTTGACTTAGGGACCATCAATAAATTACTGGTTGAATGACACAAAACCAACGTTTCTCAATGGCAGTCCCCCCCCTCCATCGCTTCCATGTCATTCACTGACTCCAAATCAGTACCAAAAAGTATTACTTCACGGTACATGTAGGACACATTAGCTTAAATTACAAGTCAGAAAAATCGTTCCTGCAGATCAGCCCATATACAGTTAGCCAGATTATGATAAAATGTAGCACAAATTCATGCACGCTTGTGTTCATTTCATGAAAACAGCATACAAGTTTTATCAGTAAAATGTACTCGAAGCATCAAAGGAAAGATCTCATTACACATTATGTTGACAAGGACATTATGTACATTGGATGATTGATGTGCAAGCAACATTATACAACTGGAGGTGGTGAGTTTAACCAGCTGTTGGAAAGTAGTTGATTTCATCTACAGGAATTGTTTGTTGATCATATTTTGTTTTTCATAATTTATGCATCATGTGCAACGTAACTAAGCTGTCAGGTAAGTGCAGTGGAGTACAAAGTAACAAATACTCAACTACCCCAAAAGTGTATAGTTCTTGAGTCAATGTACTTATTTCTTTCCACCTCAAAGCATAACACATTACATATCCTAAAGTAGTATTTAGCTTGTCACGATTCATTTTATGGTAATCAACCTGCCATCACTGAAATAAAAACAAAGCCTCAAGTCCTTGTGTTGTCAACCTTTTATTTATTGGGGGGGAGAAGAGATGATGGGAATGTATTGACAGCTACGAATGCTTCCATTTCCTGGATGACTTGACCATCTTTGAAGCTTGTAGCAGTCCCAAGTTGAAGCACCTGTGAAAGGACAGGGTTAATTTCTTTCCACCTTGGACTTCAGTGTTACTCATCCTAAAGAACAAGTCTTATAGCCTGTAAGTAAACTCCAAAGCCTCTTTACACGGTCCCAATAAATACCAACCTGGTCCCTTCTTTGTGTCTGAATGTTATCCAGCCTGGGCTGCCACAGTCTGACCTGACAAGATAGAAATAGTGATTTCAAGAGTGTTTGGCATCACCAATTTCTTCAACAGAAACTCCAACTGTCTGAGTGTCTCAGTGCGCTGCGAGTAGACATCAGTTAAGATCAGTTGAACCAAATAACTGCATCATCATTGACCAAACTCGTTGACACAAGTAATACGGGATAAAAGCCTCATTTGGATGGTCTTGATTCATCAAGAAGGTTGGATAAATTCAATATTACGTGTTTATCTTTGATTTTGGCCCAGTACAGTCCCAGATCCACTTTTTTGGCACACTCATGACTCCTCCCACAATTAAGTCCTGTCCAGACAGCCTTTTGAAATCAAAGATTGTCTAAGACCAATGGTGACAGCGATCACATGATTTAAACCCAGACCTCATTGCTGAGCCACATGCTGCACATCCTAATGGGGCTTTACTTCTGGAGAAGTTGGTACTTACAGCTGTGGAACGGTCACCCAATCTCCTTTCTGTCAATGTGTGGACAAGCTACAAGACAAATTTACATCATGAATACCACAGCATGCCAAAACAAGGACAGGTTCAGGGACCACACCAGTGTTCTTTGGCTGTTTTAGCCTATTTACTGCACTCACTTCAAGCTTTGAAAAACTGCTGGTAAGAGTACTTTTAAGAAACAAAGAAACAGTCCCTATGAAAATTGTCCAATAATGTCCCAGATAACTGGGTGATTAGTTCTTCAAAGTAGTTTACCAATGCTTCAAAAACCTTAATTCACCTCCATTGTACTGAGGTGGCAGCAGAAATAAGCTGTACTTCTTATAACCAGAGTACATTATATCTAACTTGTCTGCAGGTCTGATTATACTAGGGTAAGTTAAAAAGAAAAGAAAAAAGTTTTTGTAATTTAGTAGAGACACCTTTGAGTTAGGTAATCCAATGAATAATATGTCTGCCTATTCTATAAAAATTACACTTAAGTGTATGGAGCACCAACTTTAAGCCCATCGGTCCATATTTGTATCACCGCACAATAATAACCGTGCTTTAAAAAAAGCAGACATGTAATGATTAACCAACTAAAACAAGTTTCAGGTGTCTCCAAATTGATTTTCATGGTGATGTGGGATTTATTTAAAAAAAAAAAAAAAGCTTGTTGGAGATAATAAAAACTACACAGCATGCTTTGAACAATGTCTAGCTGTAAAATGTCTACATGACTTGCAGTAAATGGGTTAAAACATACCATATCACTGGTGTGATTATGTGGTCAGTGCACTGTGAAAACAACTTCATGATTTTCTCAGAGACTCTAGTCTATGAAATCATCATTCCACATAACAGTATTACAGAACAGAGGCTTTGAGATGCCAGACTTACCTAGAAGAGCAGTCTCCATCTACTCTCCCTGTACACCTGGTGAGTACCGAGAAAACAGTATTAGAACCAGTTCTACTCTTTGCAGCTTGTATTGGGAATCAGTAATATGCATGCTCAGTGCACTGTGAAAGAGCTTCATGGCATAATCAGAGACTCTAGTCTTGTGAATCATCATAGTAGCATATTGGTTTTCACAGAATATCACTCTGTGGCATCACATCCTGACACTCACCATCAGCTCATGGCTGCAGACTCATGGTAGGAATACAGTACTCAGCCTGTTTTGAAACTGTGTTCCTTCAGTGCTCTGAGAAGCCTGGAGGTGGCCGCTGCATCCATCTTTAGTGTGATCCTGAAACAGTAGAGTGGGTCATTTTCCATTACAGTTCATTTTTGTATGTTGTTATAAATATTTAATGTGTGTTAGTTCTGTTTAAGTCTCATGAACACACAGGAAGATCACCGTCACTGTAATCAACACTTTGATTGCACGCAGATGTTCACAACTGTAGCTACCAACCACACACATTTCACATGTATTTAAAGCCAGCCAATTGTATTTCAACACCATTCAGGCCATCATGAAGTCTGAAGATATAATTTAGAGACTTTTCAAAAAGGTAAACATAAAATAAGAAAACAAAACAAATACTAGTGCCTAGTCACATTATTGGGGTGGGATTGCACTGGGTGACTATTCATAACCTCTGCATTTCTAAGAACTTGCCTGAGGTTGCCGCAAACACCAGTGCCTTTACATGCTATAAAGGAGGTGAGTTCACGTAGTTCTGTACAGTGACAGCGTGTTTTTACCACAGACTGTATATCAAAAGATGGATGACATAACAGACCCCCCAAAATATCTCGATCGCCCCCTGGTGGCTGGCTGCAGTATAAGTCAAACACGATCCCCTCCATGTTAGTTGATGGGACAACTAAAAAAAAAAGTCAAAGTACACATCAAATTAATTTTCCTCAAAGATAGTTTCTACCAGTGTAGGTAGTTCTTATCACGCTGATGTGTGTTCAACTGTTCGTTGTTTTTTTTCCTGTTTGGTTTTAATTAGTTATTTGATGCTATAAAAACGGGGTTTCACGTCATTATTGACAGCTGAGCTCTACTCGCGATTGAGTCAGCCGGGTGTATGGGCGGGACCTCGAGACAACTCCGATCACTACTGCGCAGACTCTGATTACAAATGATATCAAAAGCACAAGATGGCTGCTCCCGTATCCGGGATATTTTGGCTGCATTACTGTCTATGGAGACCACGCGTCGTCCATCTATGTATACAGTTTTTTTCTTCTTGTTTTGAGCTCAACTAATAATCTGTATAAAAACGTGTATTTTCATATTTATGTAATTTTATCTTGTTTATAATCATAATGAATTATGGTACCCATTCTGTCACGCTGTTTTAAGCAAGACTAAGCAATAGTAGTTTCTAGGTGTAATTTATATTAAAATCTGCATCCAGTGAAAAAACGTTGTGTACTTTCCCAAAACTGCAGTTGCATCTCCTTGCCCAAAATGTCTGTAAATTCCCCTGGTCTAGGAACCACTCACCTTATTCATCCATCTGGAAACTTGGTTCTCCAGGAGTTCCTTAGACAACCAGTCTTCGACTTGGCAGACTCAACGAGGAGACTCATGCTACAGTCTGTGGGGAGAGCACCGAGCTCACTGGTTAAAGTCAGGTTCTTTTCCCTCCATTACAGTGGCCTTATCGCCATACCACGTGCGGAGCATGGAAGAACCACCGCGGACGCTGCTGCTCGTCCATTCAGTCCAATGACTACTACATAAGGCTAAAACACCCTTTAGGAAGCCACCCAAAAGCCATTTACTACATCCAACTGCGCAGAGAGCCGCCAACCAGAGGCTGAACAGCAGTCCGCCCATGGCTTATATACGCGGGTCCTTCACAACACAGCGTGCTTTTGGTGTCCTGAATATTGCCTGTTTCTGACGTTCACCGAAATTGATAGGCTACAACAAATTATACAGCAAATAGGCTACCATGAATCAAATGTACATTTTAAGAAAGGGAAAGTTCAGGAACATCTTTAATACATGATGGGCATTAATGTATAATTACTATGGATGTATGTTTTTCCTTTAAGGGCACTTAGGTTGGATTGATTTGAACAAATAATAAAGTAAACGACGTGTCATTTGAATTCATAAAATGTTCATTTAAGTGAATTTCTTATCAATTTTAGTACAATTTCATATTAATAGAATTAAATTGTCGAAAGGGAATACAAACGTTAAAGCTATCTTTGACTGTTGGTGAATATTGTGAACTTAACTGTACCTGTTATTGACTTACCCGAAAGAGTAAGAAGTAAGAAATTAGTGGTTTGTGGATGTTAGTAAATAATACAGAAGAAGCTTTAGGAACATTGTACAAATACTGATCAGCCTTCAACACTGCAGCTGCAAGTCTTTTTGTCAGTCACGCTGAGCGTGCTCTGATGACGTCATGTTTGTAAAACCCCAAAACCTCTGTGAATGAAGAGCTCTGTCGCCGGGTGCGGTGGCGCGCGCCTGTAATCCAAGCTACCGGGAGGCTGAGGCTGGCGGATCGTTTGAGCTCAGGAGCTCTGAGCTGCAGCGGACTATGCCGATCGGGTGTCCGCACTAAGTTCGGTATCGATATGGTGCTCCTGGGGGAGCCCGGGACCACCAGGTCGTCTAAGGAGGGGTGCACCGGCCCAGGTCGGAAACGGAGCAGGTCAAAGCCCCCGTGCCGCTCAGTAGTGGGATCGCGCCTGTGAATAGACGCTGTAGTGCAGCCTGAGTAATACAGCGGGACCCAGTCTTTTTACACTCCTACTGCTGTTCAGCCCACCGCTGTGACGACACACACGCTCAACAACTGTGTCTTTACACCTTACAACTGCTGCTTTGTTTTCTTGTTGCCCTGAAAAACCTTCACAAACCACTTGCGTTTGTTTGTCCTACAGCGCCTCCACCTGGAGGAGAGCAGCAATGACCATCAATCACAGCAGGCAATGCAGCGCCACAGATACAGGAAGCTCACAGGGGTTTCTTTCACTGGTTGAATTTAGTTGACCGGGAGAAGAAATTCCTCCGTACTCTTTATAATATTATTTACAGAGACCCAACAAATCCCACCATGAGCAAGCATTTGGCAACAGTGGCAAGGAAAAACTTCCTTTAAGAGGCAGAAACCTTGGACAGAACCAGACTCAATGGTGGGGGGCCATCCACCGCTGCCGTGTTAGGTTTGGAGAGAGAGAGAGAGAGGTCTGGAGAGAGTCGGATAATAATGAAATACAATATTTGTTAAAAAGTAACAAATGCATGCAATAGTTTGTCGGCATCATTTTGATTCAGGATGGGCCTGATTTTTGCAATGTTGCATAGGTGACAGAAGGCAGTCCTTGAAGTTTGTTTCATGTGGGAGTTAAAGGATAAATCCTGATCAAAGATAACTCTGAGGTTCCTTAAGGTGGTGCTGGAGGCCAGGGCAATGCCATCTAGAGCAACTAGTAATAATAGCACAGTGTAAAAATACTCTGTTACAAGAAAAAGCTCTGCAATCAAAATATCACTTAAGTAAAAGTACATACGTATTAGCAGAAAAATGTCCTTAAAGTATCAAAAGTAAAACTACAAATTCCAACTACTTATAATAATAATGCATCATATTATAAAGGGATCATATAATCATGCTGTGCTGCCTATCACGTCACGTTTGCAGAAGCTAAAAGCCCGATGAGTGCAGCAGTCTCTCGCCGGGTGCGGTGGCGCGCGCCTGTAATCCAAGCTACCGGGAGGCTGAGGCTGGCGGATCGTTTGAGCTCAGGAGCTCTGAGCTGCAGCGGACTATGCCGATCGGGTGTCCGCACTAAGTTCGGTATCGATATGGTGCTCCTAGGGGAGCCCGGGACCACCAGGTCGTCTAAGGAGGGTGCACCGGCCCAGGTCGGAAACGGAGCAGGTCAAAGCCCCCGTGCCGCTCAGTAGTGGGATCGCGCCTGTGAATAGACGCTGTAGTGCAGCCTGAGTAATACAGCGGGACCCAGTCTTTTTACACTCCTACTGCTGTTCAGCCCACCGCTGTGACGACACACGCGCTCAACAACTGTGTCTTTACACCTTACAACTGCTGCTTTATTTTCTTGTTGCCCTGAAAACCTTCACAAACCACTTGCGTTTGTTTGTCCTACAGCGCCTCCACCTGGAGGAGAGCAGCAATGACCATTTCCGTTTTTTGTTTTTTTTTTACACATCACCTTTCTCATCTGTGTTGTCTCATTCTACGGACACGTGTTAGTACAACAACTAAATAAACAAAATATTATTGTGATCATTTCTCCATGTCCAACAGACAGCATCACACTGTCTTTGTTTTAGCTTGTTGTAATGTAACTTGTGTACAGCGGTGGAAAGTAGCCTACATTTGCTCAAGTTTTCCTTAAGTGCAACTTTGAGGTATTTGTATGATCAGTTTATTAAATATGATTAATTAAAATAAATATAAAGAATTTAAAAGTAACTTTACTTGAACCATCTACAACATAAAATTCTGCATTCAGTAATGTAGGCTATATCTGTAACAATAATACAATGATGATATCACACTGGCAGCGGTCTTCCTACGTTTATTTACTTTAATCATATACTTCTGTACTTTTATTTAAGTTGAATGTAGGACATTTACGTTTAGTATTTTTATCTGGCGGTATTGCTGAATATATACTTAAATAAAATATGTTAATAATTCTTGCATCTCTCTCTCTGTGGATATCTGTATATCAAGACAATGGGAGGGTAAATGAAAACAGTATTCCTTTATATAATCTATATAATGTGTAGTAATTTCTGCTTCCTAATTCAGAAGTAGGGGTGTCAGGAAGAGGACAGTAGTAAAAATAATTACGGAAGTTGATCTGTCAAAATTTAGGTTTCAAATTAAGTATGAGGGCCAATTTGAATTTTAATATAATGATTTTCATCTTATGTCTGTATTAAATAGGCCTACCAGTAACATTTACAACCTGTTCCCCCCTGTTGCCCGCTCTGCACAATTTCATTGGTTAGCGCAGCCACAATATTATTGGTCCGACCATCTGTCACTCAGACGGCTGTCGGGGGTCATTTCAGTCCAACTGGCAGTCTGATAGTTGTCAGGTCACTCTCGGTACCTGAAAGCGAGACCAGAATGGCGGGACGTCTTCTCCTTCGAGCGACAACACTGCAGCTGAGGAGCAATGTGGTGGCCAGACCGTTACACCGTGCCATGGCCACAGTGAAAGGTAAAAGTCTGTGTTTACAGTAGAACCGACGAAATGACTACTTTAGACCGTAAGATAGGTCCGCAGGCTTAACGTTACGGTGAAAGTGCAACCGCCATCGGTCATAAATGTAGCACTTACGTTGAGAGAGACATACTGGTAGTCATGTAGTATTAAAGCGATATTTGTAGTTTATTGCGCAGTTTGGTGGGATCCACTGTATCATACACGACGTCTGTAATGTGACGCTAGCTAGCTCCCACTGGTGTTTTATGTAGAGAGGATAAATAACATTGAATTTTGACACGTAATATTTATTCGCAGTAATGAAATGTCTGTTTGTGGTCCCTGTGTTCCCCTAAATGTGACTACAACGTTTGAATCAAATAATGAAGGTCATTTGGACTTTAATTCGTGAAGGCCTTTGATAGACCCACCTCTTCTGGCAGGCGTGTGTTGGTTTGATGCCAGTATCCTGATAGGGGACAGGAGCAGGTTGTTGTGGGTGGCGTCCAGTGCCGACGTGCAGTTTCACTGGCATACAACTAAAGTTAGAGTAACAGCCCGACTGTAATGTGCATAATCTGGCCAGATGACTTTCTAATTTCAGATGACTCATTTGTTTGAATTAAAACCTCTGCCTTATAATTTTTCAGGAATACCAACAGATGAAGAACAGGCCACTGGACTGGAGCGACGCGCCCTGCAGGCCCTCAAACATGGAAAGGTAGGCTGCTGTACACAAGTATACAGAGCTTAAACCTTACATGTACTCATTTTCTTTAAATTCACATCACAGGATCCTTACAGTATGCTGAAGCCCAAGGAGTATGCTGGCACCAAGGAGGACCCTCACATTGTGCCATGCATTGGAACCAAGAGGCTGGTGGGCTGTCTTTGTAAGTGATGTGCATTAAAGGCAAAGTCCAGCGGCGTGTATCAATGTGTACATTACAAACCAGGTTAACCATAATATAATTCTCTGTAGGTGAGGAAGACAACACTGCTATCGTGTGGTTCTGGCTTCATGAGGGAGGTGCCCAGCGCTGTCCTTCCTGTGGTTCCCACTATAAGCTGGTCCACCATGAGCTGCCCCATTGAAACTAACTTTAACTCAAGCTCTGTATAAAACGGGACAACACAGGCATCCATATGTGCCTCCTTCATGGCTATATATACTGCAATGTGTGCATATCATTTAACATGTACAGTTTATCATTAAAATGTAAACCTGAACTGAACTGCCTGATAGAAATCTGTTGTCAGCTTTTTAATTAGGGAACAGATCGACACCCATCAGGCTGTGACAAAGGGTAAGATAAATTGTTAAAGCTAAACTGAGCTACTTTTAGCGTTACTACACTCATTGACGTTATAAAATAAAACACTGGAAATGCTCTCAGCAATCATGTTTGAATGCCATAGTAGAGCAAAATTGTGACGTGGCCTATAAGCTGGAGGGTACACATCACTTGAAGAGGGCTAGCTCGCCATGTTTTAAGTTGTGGTACTACATTGCAAAAAAAGTTAAATGTTTCATGTTAAAATTACTTTTAGCTTTAATTCCCAAAGGCAAGATGTTGCATTAAATGATCAAATATAACCACCAAACAACCAGTAATCCAGAAGACAGTACTTTAAAAATGCATAAAACAGGACAGTATTTTATCCCCAAATTAACTCACATTTATTTCAGTGGCTGCACTTTGTTTTTATTTGTGGATTGTTTAAGGCTTACAGCCAAGAAAATCCACTCAGGATCTAAAGCAAACAATTTGCCCTGCTCTCAATCAAATGTTACAACAGAACTTATGTCAAACATAAAGAGAGTTAGTCTACATTGTCTGGGTTCAAACAGTTAATGCACAGAGGGTGGACACAACATCACTAACTCCTGTAAAATACACAGATTCACTGCAGTAGCCATGCAGCAACTACTACCACAATGGAGCTTAAAATATCACATTTTTATTGAGACCCTTTCAGAGAGGATGTTGATTTAAATCTGGTCATTTTGAGGCCAGTGTTTGGATTACATCATATTTTGAAGTGTTTCAGATAAATCTCTCCACCAGTATAGACATAAGACAGACACATCTCACTATGCCGTTACATTATAAGCTTCAGAAAGGTAGTGCTACTGCATTTCATTAGATTTTACAGGTGTTTATGTTGCTGTATGCATGCCCTGTGGTGTGTATACCAGTAGTTTGCTCCATCATACTTGTCATATCCAAACTTGAATAAAAGCATATCTACAAGAGCAATATCAAATGTGAATGGACTTGTAATAGGGCATTAAATATTGTGATGGCATGGAAAAAAGCTGGAAAATCAAAGTCAAGATTAACGTGAAAGTCTAGACATCCAACTCTTAATCATTTCTAGTATCATGTGGCCTCCTCCTCTTTCCACCCAGTGTTCAATTCTTACAGCAGGATTCAAGTCTGCGAAGCAAAACATTTGGGAATGTGGTTGCCATCAACAGTCTGGACATCGAGTTCTAGGCATTTCTGTGTACTATCAGGCAAGATTAAAGCCTTGATTGTGATCTATAGCCTGTAGAAGTTTCTCACGGAGTGTTTCTAGACTCGTGTACTTGGGCAGGTCCAGCAGGTTGAAGCAGGTGTGGGCCACAGGTAAGTAATGCTCCCCTCCACCGGTGGGCTGGATCACCAGCTTCAGGCTTTTCATGCCCAAGATGGGTATGCGGTCACTTCCTGTGAGGAACACTGTAGAGACGAGACATCGTTTCACTTTGCCAGCTGACCATAAAACATGTCAGTACATTCAGCTTGCCAAAACAACAGCTTCTCAGATATTTTCAAGTCATGCATGGTGGGCAGCACTTACACAGAAACTGTTTTTTCTTCTCTAAAGGAAGATCGTGGAACACTTCCCAGAAGAGCCTGATGGTGGGATGGTCTGTCCAGTACTCCCCTTTGTATTCAGTACTCTGAAGAGTGGACACAAGTTTTTTTTTTTAGGTTTTTTTTTTTTTTTTCAGTTTCTACACAGGTAAGAGTGGACACGTCGTATTTAGTTATAGATACTTAATTTTGTTATCATGTTCTGTGATGCTGTTTTCATACAAAACCCAGAAAAATGCCCTCGAGGTTACATTACAAAGTCCAAAATGAGTTGATGAGATGACTTATTTTCATGAATTACTATTTGAAACAAGACCTTTTGGAGCTCCGTCCAGTCATAGTTGGTGTTGCCAATGACCATGGCTTGCAGTTCATTAGGCTGGAACAGCTCTAGAACCTTTCCACCGCACACCTTATGGAAGCCTGCATAGAAGCACTCAAACAGCGGGGCCACTGATGAGTTGAAAACATAGTCTACGTATGCACTGACAAAGTCCTGCCTAGAGGAAGAAAAAAGGAATTAATATAAAAGTAAAATGATTTTTGTAAACATGTAAAATACAGTGGGAAGACAGCAATATGACCAGATTTCTAAAACTGAAAGAGTTCAGCAAACAATAAAGAAGCTGATTCTAAAACAGATTTTTTCAGGTTTTGTCAAAACGATTTACTGGTTAAAGGTTCGGAACACTTCAGCAGAGAGACTTCACTAAACACAATAGTTTGACATTTTGGGCAATGTCCAGATTTCTAAAAACGTGTATTTTTGATACTTAAATCTAAGCAAACTACAGGGAATGTTTTAATTTGTGAGCTTTATAGGTGGTAGGTGGATTCTGTTACCTTTGGACAGAGCCATGCTAGCTGTTTCCAGTCTTCATGCTAAGCTAACTGGATCCAGCAACAGACATGAGAGTGGTATTGATCTTCTCGTCTAACTCTCAGCAGGAAAGCGAATAAGCCTCTTTCCAAAAATTCCAAACTATTCATTTAAACGACATCTGCTATTGGTTAAGAAGAGAAAATTTTACCTGTTTGTTTTATTGACATTGATGTCTTCGCCATTTGGTACAAGTTCCAAGACCTCTGTGGCACCATAGTTTTCCTCTGTGATCTGAAAAAATAGTGTTTAGATTTTTTTTTTTTTTACAGATATCACAACTATTTATTTTACACTTCATGCACCACAGAGACGTTTGTTTGACAATCATCTTACTGTGAAGTTCAAGCAAAAGGTTTCCTCAAGGTCATCTTCTGTGTAGTCCAGTAACTGCTGCAGACTCCTAGTTTAAGAGGAGACAGAAAGAGACATATTTTACAATATTACAAAACAGACATTTGTTGAACACTTGTGCCATCTTTAATTTAACGCTCTGTGTGGTCATATAACTGCAACATTGAAAGATTCCATTTTAGATGCAGTTAAGACAATATACCAAGGCAAAACTGACATTCATAAACATGTTAAATGGGAACCTCAGATGACTGTTCCTTGATCTGACCTTCCCACATCTGGCATTAGCTCTTTCAGGTCATCTAGTGTTGGCTTCCTCTTCAGAAGCTTCTTGTAAAGGGCCACCGGGAAGTGGAGCTCCACTATAGTGAGATTGTAGATGGCCAGACCACAGATGATCCCGATGAGGTTGAACAAGTCAATGTCCTCAAAGGTCTGCAAGGGACAGTCATTGATCGTCATCAGAAATTTTTATAGAAGGCAGGCTCAATGTGTCTCGTACATTCAATTATCTACAAGCAAACAAAAATAAGACACATATAAAGAATGTATGCATGTACTGTATGTGTCCCTGCGATTATTTAGCTACTCAATATAGTTACAAGCACACTGGCCTTGCACAGATTATAAAGTACTAACAAAAAACAAGATAATGTTGTTTACCCATTTGTAAGCTACATAGAATAGGAAAATACCGTACTAAGGTTTTTGATAGGGTACACTTCAGATTCAGACCTTACCTGTTTTACTGTAAACGGGAGATGGCATTAACATGTACCAATTCATAATACAACCACTTCACCGTTCCCAGTATTGAGAGTGTTTTAGAGTGCTCTTAAATATAGCCAGTGTTATTTCAGCAGGGTGAGCATACAAAGGTGAATTATGCAGTAAGTACCTTGTTTGAAAACCAGATGAGCCTGGACTCCTCGTAGTAACGAAACATCCCATATTTGGGATCCAGCAGCTCTTTCATGATCAGGAGGAAGAACTCCTTTCTCACGCCTCCTGCATCGACGGCCTCTTCTCCCACGAAGATCACCTGCCACGAGTGTCGCAAACATTAGAACGGCAGGACCTTTTATGTCTTAATCTAAATGGCACCACAGATTTGTAAATATACTGCTGTTCTGCTATATTTCAGTAGCAGAACACTTGAAGCTACATACTATTTGATGAACCTGTCACTTTTATGAAACAGCTTATAATATAAACCTACATTAACAGATGTTGGGTCACTTGGGGGCTGTGGAAACAAGCTGTTAATGCAACACTGACATATTATCACCTTAGAAAGCTCATATGTCAAACTTGTTAGCAAACAACTTGTGTTTGTGTCCACCTGGTGAATGTAAGTCAAGTAATTACTCTCTTTTTAGCCCTGTTTTAGTTTCCACACACACCTGAGGGCAGTATATCTGTCTTATCAGGTAAGTGCTCCACTATGTTCACCAGCTAGTCGCTAACTTTCTCTGTGTGCTGGATGGTGCTGGGCAGGCAGCTTAGAATGTGGGTTTTTAGCTGGAAACGGCTGCCTGCTGCAGTGAGACCGAACCAACACAGTTTGGGGCCGTAAACCAAAACAAGCTGAAAGATGCTAAAACGCTCCGTAGAGCTGAGGGGAACGGCAGAGTCACAGAGTAAGTTTCTGTGGGTTCGTCACTATGAGCAACACCTTTCATATACACGGCAGTCATTTGATCCATTGTTAGTATAAAAATATTGATTATAGCAGCTTTTACCTTGAGTGGTTTCTTGTAGTCAACATTCTTGGACTTCCTGAGGACTTCCATGGTGTCTCCAACAATATTTTCCCTCCGAACAATGAGGATGAGGCATGGGTTGACGGATTCCACTGCTGGCAGGAACATGGAGCTGAAGTTTTGCATCTGTGCCTGATCCACTGCCATCTATCAATATAACAAGGGAAGGATGAATGATGACATGTTTATATGTTTTAAAGATACAACAGTGCAGTTGGTATAGTCCCAAAATCATTTGACAGCACTAGATTTGTTCCTTTATGTGGAGTGAAACCAATGGAATGGAGGAAACGTTAAGTGATTTACTCTATATTACCTGCATCTGTATGACAGCATCCGTTTGAAGCAGTGTTGTCTTCGCTTGGGCATCAAATACAAAGGGATACCTGCACAGAGTCACCACACCATCATGACCCTGAGGATACAGAGGCATAAACAAATGGTTCATACCAATGCCTAAACATAGACAAATGTAATGATGTGAATCGTGGAACAGCACATCAACAGTAGACTCACCATTGGGTACATCTGCCTCTGAATCCATGTGACGTAGTCATTTCTGATGTCTATCAGGTTATCCAACTCATGGATGTAGAATTTATCGTACTGAATGATGTGTCCTGCTCTCTCACTCACCTGAAGCGACAGGAAAATGGATGTTATCAACAGTTCTTCAATGTACTGTATGATGTACTGTATGAATTTGACATGCGACAGCTGTTGTAACACAAATCCATGGATTTTTTTTATTTCTCACCGCGTGCAGGATTTCCAGGAGTCGGAGGGACGTGTCCAGGAAACAGGTGAAAATTCTCTGCTCTTCTGAAGGAATGCCCACCTTGTGCATCTGAAGCAGATACACCACCACTTCCTTGTACAACTCAACCAGCCGCTGGAAGACTGGGGGCTCAAATGTAGACCACCAGTTTCCTGACGCAAATACAAGACCAAACAGTTAGTGAAAAAAAGGTGAAAAGCAAATATTGTCGGAGAAATCGTTGTGTCACGTGTGGCATAAAGCATAAAAAATGTCTTTATCCTACCTAGCACCTTCAGTGGAGCCTCTTTCAGGCTGATGAGGGATTTGGCAAATGGGATAGCGATAGTCACGTAATTATTTCGGTCACTGAAGAGAGGGCATTCTGGAAGAGTGAGGTAGAGTCTCAGGGCTTCAATGTCTGGAGGAGAGTTGCCTAGTCTGGGAATTAGGTTCTTCTCCAGACTGGCAGCAATCTGAGGGAGACAGAAAAAAGTATATAGGTCTGTTATAATTAACGTAATAATCCCTAATTGATGCATCTCATGACTCAGTGCTTGTTTCACAAACACTGATTAGAAGATGGTTGGGCAAAGTGCTAATGGTGGCAGAGGCTAGAGCTGGACTCGAGACAGATCAATTAAAGCTGACACAGTAATAATGTGTTAATTGTGGAGCGTCGTAGGGAAGGGAATAGTGGCACTAAGTACCCAGGGTCCCAACATGGGGAGGCCCCTTAAAAAAGCCAGGACTTTTTATCCTTAAAGTACATTATTACATTACATTATTATTATACATTATTAGCATTTTGAGTAAACTATTACAGTACTCTTGGCTGAATAGTTTGACAGGCTACTTGTCTCTAAAACAATATTAGAGCCTCTCATTTTACTGAGGATGTCAGACAAGGTGAGCTCATAAAGTGGCTAGACTGGCTGCTAAAAGTCATTGCAAGCAGTCATTTGCAGCAAGGAGATGTGCACCATTAACATCAAGTTGTCTGATTTATTGTATATTATGAGTATTATACAGTATTATACAGTTAAGATGCTTGTGATGTACAGTGTTTCTCAAGTAATAACCTTTGAAATATGATTGGTTTACTACACTATATGATTTAAGGTTGAACTCTGCTGTCAAAACATAATACAGGATTTAATTAAAGCTGCAATAAATCAATCTTGTATTATTAGCAACAAAATCGCAACGTGAAAGCAGTCACTCACAGTGACAAACCCACAGAGAAGCATCCAGCTCTCAAGAACCCACAGCTCTATAAAGCATCTTTTAAGTCATTGTTTTTGTTCACTCTCAACCTTCTTATCAGCATAGTTTCCAGATGCAGCAGGCAGCTGTTTTCAGAGAAAAAGCTCTGATAAACCTACTGTACGCTACATCCCCGTATTTCACCAATTTTAGCTTCACTTCATTGGCTTCCTATCCATGTCAGATCGGACTTTAAGGAGCTTGTGATGACTTTAATTAATTAATTTTCACATTAAAATTGTAAATGGGCTGCCCCATTTGAATTGAGGGTCTATGGACAGAGGGTGTTGTATGCTGTACACATTGTAAAGCCCCTTGAGACAAATTGTAATATGTGATATTGGGCTATATAAATAAAACTGACTTGGTATGTTTCTAAAATAATGACTTTTACAGTTTACTATTGTATTTTGAATAGTTTTATTATTTTGTTTACAAACAAATACACCTTCAGCAGCATCAGAAAAGTTTAATAACTTAAAGGGACAGTTCACCCCAAAATCAAAAATACATATTTTAATACATATTTATTTTTATTGCTGTGAGCAGTTTCATGTAGGAACTAACGGTAGAAAGAAAATAGTTCCTACATGAAACAGCTCACAATAAATCTGTGGATTATCTTGACTAATCAGGTCATGATTTCTGGAAAGAGACGTTGCTGTTGAGTTTTTCAAATGTATTTTTTTGGCGCTTGAGCACCACAAGCCGAGTGCTGTATAGTTCAATTATATCAAAACTCGTCAATTCACACCAAAACAATCTAGATGGATAAATAGCACTACAGGTAAGAGGAAAAATATGTATTTTTGATTTTGGGGTGAACTGTCTCTTTAAAAGTTTGTATTTGACATCACTCCCTGTAGACCAGTCAGTCAGTCTGAGAGTGATAACAGGTTCTAAGCCTGTGTTAAGTTAACTGGGGCTACGTTTTTTGTATATACAGTATATGTACTGTGCCTTTAAGTTTCTTAAGTTGTATCATGCTACTTCTAAGTAAGATGGCTTTCCACCTTTGTCTTACAGGGCCCAGGGTATAATGAAGACCAAAACACACACACACACACAAAAAAACTATGGAGGGAATAATGTTCTATAATGTTGTAAAACCTCATAGTTACCTCCACAGTAATCGCAGTAATTACAGTATGTTGAAAAAAGACGGCTGAAATACGCTGAGATTTTAGACTGTGTAGACTTAAAGACTCTTAAATGTGTTAAAACCCGAATAAACACTAGAGATGCATGTATTTACTTTTTAAATGAGTTTTATGTACAGGTGTGCCAATAGATGCATCAGAAGGGAAAGCTAAATCCAACTGTTTCCAGGCACCAAATCAAAATTACAAAAGGAAAACAAGACAAGATCAGGTGAGCCCAGTTCAGCCAGACTGCTGAAGAGATTGTGAGGAATATTGGTTTATAGAAACAGCAACATAATACATGGATAAGGTGCTCCAACAGGATTTTTTGTGACCACTGACCTGCTGAGCGATCTCAGGGTGATCTTGTTGGACCACTCTGTGAAACAGGAGGCGAGCCATGTTCATATCCACCCCTGAACATTTGCTGCTGGTACTGTAGTGATCTGGATGACTGCGTAAAAGAAACAGACAGTTAATATGAGACTGTATAGGTAGCATTCCAAAAAGTCAAGCCGCAAAGTCAAACACCCCCACTCACATAAAAGAGGGGGATTAAATATTATAAACTCCTCTTAATATAGTACAATCCAATACGACACCACCACTGACTACAACTCCAAACCATTGAAACCAGTTGAATCAACATCTCTCTGACAGTGTCAACAGAAAGTGAACATTATAAGGCTCACAAAGACTGGATGCATTGCAGGGCTATTGTACTGGATTGCATTAGATTGTCTACCTAATAACTGGTAACTTAGTGTGACTCTGGTAAATTAACTTGGCAGCATTCCTCTCCCAGCTGTTCGTAAAATGGCTAGCACAAAGAAAATACACACAGAGTGTGACAAATGATCTGTCTGTGATTTTGTATTGGTCAAATCTATGATGTTAAAACACCCTTAAAACAGTAAAACTGATTAAGGTCAGTTGAAAAATGACATGGATATCAACTAGCAGAACACAATGAATTTCAAAGAGCATAGACCTGTGAGTAGGTCTGATACTTCTAGGTTACTAACAAGTGGTAAGGATTTCTCAGTTTTGACATATATCTGTAAATAGTGTGTGAATAAGAAAGATCAAATCAGTGAAGAAAATGCCTTGGATTTGATAATAATGAATTAATACTTTTGTACCAGACTGTAGATAAAAATGGACTTAATCTAAAATGTGATTACCTCGTTGACAGAAAGGATCCATTGAGGCAGCTTGCTGTGGAGAACACGAGGTCAATCTCACTAAAGGAATCATAAAAGACAAGTAATTAGTGTGACTACTTTTCACAAGCAAATGAAGAACTTACAGAATCACGACAACTTGTCCAATTGTAAAAATATGTCTACAATGAACTAAAACCAGCAATAACACCAATAACATGTGGTCAGCCAAGGTTCTTGTGAAGAGAGGACTTTACTTGGAGATTTCCAGTGGGACTCTTCCTGGTGAGTGGTTCAACCATTTTTGAATGATATCCTCATTCAAGGTGCAAATCTTTCTGTGGGGATCTTGTATCCTTACGTCATCTATGTTCTGTTCTAGGTTCTATGACAACAAAAAAATGTAAAGTTAAAAAAAGAATTCAATGAAAAGTATGAACCTATGTAACTTAAAAAAGTATGAACTTATGTAACTTAAGGAGAGGGCAAAGCTCAGAAATCAATGTTTTAAATGTGAATAATCTATGTGGTATTCACTTCAACCATGTAGTATCTTGAGATATTTAAGGAAAATAGACAAAATAGAAGAAGCGCTACTTGAAACCAACCAAAATAAATCACAAATAAGCAGGTGCTCCTGAGCCAAAGATCATACTAGAGAGAGAACACAATCATGCAAAAAACATACTGCTTCAGTGTAGTACAAAAAAGTTATAAAGCCTTTATACACATTAAACACAAGACCAACATGTATCGTGCAGGATCGGGTGACGCAGTCTCCCTTAATTTGTACGGGGAATTACATTTCCTCTCCTGTATGACACAGTTCTGCCATGTTCATTTGAAAATGTCTTAGTATGGTTGTTAAAAAAGTCCCATGCACTTTTTTTTGTCACCAAATCAGGGGCTAACAAATAATTGTATTACTTGTTAAGAGATACAATTCGTACAATTTACTAAAAATTCTCTAAGAAACTTCAATGACTGAGGTCTCAAAATGTAAGAGGCCCTTTATTTTTGAAAACTTACATTGGCAGTGCAATAGTGAGCAAAGCTCTGGTCTCCTCCAGCATAAATCCTCTTGACACAACAGCCCTGCTCCGAGTCTGCAATGTAATGTAATGAAAGCAAGAAATAAATGTATGGATAAAGAGGTTGGGATAACCTAAGTATATATATAGAGAGAGTAGAATGACAACATAATCATCTTAAAGCTCCATCAAGTAATATTTTTGAAATTAACATGATATGAAATGACTCACTGTAATGTGAAAGTGTTACTACTTCAGATTCCACTGAGAATCAACAAGCAACCCTGTAGCTTTCTACAGTTTTCAGCTCATTGTTTTGGTTCAGCAGCCTGTATGGTTCAGTGCCTATGTTACATTATCTGCCATGGTACAGAGCTGAACTAAATGAGCAATGAAGAAAGTAAAGATCTAGCAAACCAAAGAGACCCAGATATTTTTCTGAGGAGTTAGTGAACCAAACCAGGAATAAAATGATGAAATGTTGGACTTCCATTCAGTAGACGGAGAAAAAAAACAACTCCAATGAGATGCTCTGTTTCTGCCATGAGAGCTTGATAAGCTAGTTGCTGTATCAATTCTTTGCTGCTGTGAGTTTTGTTGTTTCGTTCTGCCTTCTAGTCCTCAGAAAGTACTTGATACAGCTTTATTTACTGTGTTTCACCTGTATTCGTTGAGGCATTGGAGGCTACCCAGGGGCCTTTGACGGGGGCGGGGCTTTTCCTGTTGCAAGTGGAGCGAGTACCAAGCTGCCCGTTACCACCAAGCCCAAATGAGTCCATCTTTCCAGAGGAGGGTGTGAAAGCCAACGTGTGCTGCCTTATAATTGCACAGTATATTGAATTTTTTTTAGTTGTTTTTAAATAAAATTTAATTATACCCATTTACCTGTTACACTGATTATCTACTACTACAGTATGTACACTGATGTCAATACACAAAAAAAAAATGTTGTTTGTATTCCATGTTTATAATAAAATGTGTAAAAATACACATTGTAAATTTTACCTTCCACATGAAATCTGCGTAACTACATTTCCCATGAGCTCAAACACTTTTCTAGGGTTGATTTCATGGTTTGTAGAGTTATGTCCAAGTTGTCCGTATCCTCCTGCTCCGAATGTAAACACACCTCCTTCCTGCAAAATCAGCAACACCTGTTATGCTAACCTTCCCAAGGACAAGAGTACTGCAAGGCCAAAATGTTAGCAGACACCACAGTATACAGGGCTGAGACAGACTGAGAAAGCATGTAGAATGCAATCATTCTAGTGTAGTCCAGTTATTTATTAATAGGAATCATTCAGCTCCATCACAGGGTATATTTTAACCTGAAAGTCTTAAGGCATGGATTCTCCTCTACAACTATACTAAATTAAGGGAATTTTTTTGTTTTTGTACAACTGGGGTCTTACTTTTTAAAATTATGTCCATCATTCACATTAATTAGATTACTTTCATTAATTAGATTACTTACCAGCTTAATTGCTGAGATATGGGTAATTTGTAAGAGAAGATTAAGCTGGATGTTAAGATGACTTACTAAATTACCTATTGATAGTTATATAATTAATTAGTAATTAATATATATAATGTGAATGACAAAACAGTGACTAGGGCTACTTCTTGGTTCAACATTTACTACTGCACTTAGCATAATTATGCCATACAAAGTTTAACAATGCAACTGGCGAGACATTCACCTTCATTCATTTGTTTGCCTTAATCTTCACTTCCAAATTAGTGGTTTAGCTATCTTTATCAGAATGGCCTGAAAGGTTGAATTTGCAAAGCCCTGAAGGCTCCACTGTAAGGCTATGTTAAGTGGAGTCCTTGTGATCCCATATCTCAGCCATTAAGCTGGCCGATTAAATATAATCAGAACAATTAGGAATGATGGTCAAACTCAACAGCCAAGGCTGTAAAAATAATTAATTCACCACCACTAATCACAGACCACTTTGATTCAAGTCCAATTCAAATCAAGGTCTTCCACACATTACACTGCAGATTTATCAAATAACCAAAAAGTATGTAACTTAACTTGGTCAGTGCTGCTGTGTGATCTTCTCCACAAGAGATGTAAATCACTCTCTGCGATCTAAGGGACTTCAGCAGGGCTGGGAAAGACCGATCTGAAAAAGACCTTCTGACAATTAGTCTGAGTTGAGGGCTTGACCACTCACAAGTTGTTTAGGGTTTTGACCACCCACCATTGCTGTCATTGAGACCCAGCTGGCCAAACTTGTTGCGCCCCCAGCCAAACACCGCTCCTGAGAGAGTGAGGGCAAAGCTGTGAGCACCACCTGCTGATATCTGAGCAAAAGGAATGCCCTGCAGAGACTGAATGATTTGGGGTGTGGAAATGCTCTGTCCGTTTATTCCTATCCCAAGTTGTCCATATCGATTCTGGCCCCAAGAGAAGACTTGGCCCCCTATGTAAAGAAATAGACATAACATTGAATGTGGAAAACATAATAAACTGAATGAATAAATGTGCATAATGTGGGTATAAACCATCCTCACCTCTTGAAAGTGCATGGGAGTGCCAATACCCACAGGCTACCTGAGCAATTTGTACATCTGACAAACTCTTGATGTTTCTGGCATTTTTACAGGGAGAGAGAAATTAGTATTGTATTTTTTTTGTAAGAAATTAACATGTTTAAATAAGTCCCATCATGTGCACCTGAATTTAACTAAAGAAAGATATTTTGATATTTAAATAAACATATGCCGATACAATTAGATGTTTGAATTACACGTGTCTTTAAATAAGAAAGCATGAGCAAATAATGTGTTATGCAGACATAACAGTTTCTTCCCATCTGCAGCTGGCCTCATCAACAAGGCCGGGGACCCCCACCGACTCCCCCCTCCCTTAGAATATTTTAATGTAAACTCTACACACCTGACTCAATGCATCACATTAACGCACATCTTCTGGACTATGCTCTTGTACATTGCAAATCTTATATGTCATACTGTGAACTTTTGCACATTCCGTGGTAAATATTTTGCACATCCCTGTCATATATTACATATTTATTATTTTATTTTTATATATCTTATTGTCAGTTCTCTATTTATGCTTCTTGACTTGCAGTACTTGCTTTATCTTTCTTTATATGTTCTACTTACTATGTTTATTGTTATGCACCAAAATACCAACGCAAATTCCCTGTATGTGTAAACCTACTTGGCAATAATATTTCATGCAAATCAGTAAACATTGCCGAATTTACCTAGGCACACGAACACATTCTTCAAAGTTATTTAGACCCAACTGCCCATCTGAGCCCAGACCCCATGAGAAAAGCTGCCCTTTGTCATTCAGGGCGACTGTATGGGACTCTCCACATGACACCGCCACTATGATCTGTGCATCCAGAGCCACAACCTGTTCTAATAGAAGACAAAGAAAAATATTTATCTGATGATAATGAAAATTTAAAGTGTGTCACAATGTGTCACAAAGTGCTATCATAAAACAAAATACATTTATTTAAAAAACAAAACACCAACCTGGTTTCTTTCTGGACTTCTCATGTCCCAGCTGCCCGAGGTCATTGCAGCCACAGGTGTATACTGTCCCATCCTCCAGCACGAAGGCTGTGTGTCTGTGGCCACACCCCACATCACACACTTGCTTCCCGTGAAAGAACTCACATTTTCGTGGCTCAACCACAATCTCTTCATCAATCCCACCCAAGCCTAACTGTCCGTAGGAAGCATTTCCCCAGCACAGCATTGTAGCTCTCCCCTTTGGCTATACACGCCAGCAGGATCCCCGTCTCTGTGAACACGAGAGAGACACCTCGGCTAATATACCCTTACAGAGCACATTCAGATATCCAAAGCTTTGGTTGCAGAATACACTTCAGCTGGTATTACCTAGCAAGGTAGCCAAATAACGTTATGGCTAAGTAACATTACTATATAAAATAGACGCATACGTGTGGTTTGCTTAATTACAGTATTTAGGATTTAATGATATATTTATATAACCCAATAACAATACAACGAACTCGTTGCTGTTCAGGTAACATGTAAACAGATTAGCCAAGTAAGCTACAGTAAAATGTAGACATCCATGGGGTAGATGGGATACGTAAGCTAAAATCATCAAATAGCACGACTTCCGTTTTGGGCGTCTTGAATTCCAAATTAAAGCACACGTCTAATCGTGCTTAAATAAATGCATTGCTAATATTTGTATTTAACCATACTTAACCCACAACTAAGAGCTCAAAGAAATTACCGCTGTCATAAAAATAATAACTGCCGTGTTTCTTTTCAGATGTATATGAATAATTCAAAACGGAAGTATTATTCTTGTTCTGACAGGAGGATCGCGGATAAAGACAGCTAGCATGCCTCTTAACGTTCATATTCCATGATGATTACAAGCGAGGCAGATCTGTCATGATTGATGCAACTTGACCAAGTTAATTTGGCATTACTTAACGTAATAGTATTACAATTAGCAATGACTGTTAACGATTTATGGAAACAATTTGGAGAAAAGGCGTTGGACACGTGGGAACACCAATATAACGTTAGCATAACTGTAACTTAGTCTTTATCTAACAGTGCTGTCATGTTAGCAAGCTAACGTTAGTCAGAACACAATGTAATTAACGTTAACGTTAGTTAGCTAAGAGTTAATTTAGTAAGGTGACTGCATAGCTAAGTATAGCAACTGAAATATCTGTTATTGTCCTGTCATTTACGTTCTGCGAAAGCAGTTAGCTAACAAGTTAAGTACAACCAGGTCTAAGTCTTCTATAACGTTACAACCAAATAGCAAATCTTACCAAACCCGCCAGATCTGACAATTACTACCTTCCAGTGTATTGCTCGCTAGCTGGTCCAACTGCTAAAAACACACATAACAGCACATTTTCAGTTTTTAATATCAAAAGCCAACTACCAGTTAGTTGTAACAATTCCTACCCAATCCCTTCACTCCAGTGCTCTGTCAACAACTGCTCTACGGTGCTGCTGAAGAAATCCGTCAATGTAGCCGTACTAGGCTCTGAATGTCCGGTTTTGCTTTTAGAAATAAAACTCGTCTTGAAATAGCGGCAAGGTATACAAAACAGCGCAACTATGCATTCTAGTTTCACTAGACACTGAGAGTACTGTCAGGATGATCTGAACACCTTCTTATTTACAAAGTGTAGTGTAACTGTAGTGTAGCTTCAGTGTAAATGTGGTGACCTTTAAACCGAAGGCACACTCATTTAACCGGAAGTGGAACTGCTTTTAAATACACTTTACTTGATGGAGGTGAAGAAATGTCGCGACGCATCTACAATGTTCTAGATGGGACGCACGCGCGTTGAGTCTCCTGCAGCTATATATGTACACATACTGTATGCACAAAAACACTCACTCACCCCAATACACACACACACACACAATGTATGTATGTGAATGTATAGCCTACACATCATGTATACACGTTGTATATGTTCTGTGTGTAACTAAAAGGAAAGGTGAAAGTAAAAGTGCGAGAGACGATATAGCCTAATTATACCGTATACAAATATAAATACCCACAAAATTAAATACAACATAATACGGAAAACTATGCTACAGGAAACATAAGAATGTAGCCTGTTCCAAAACATCTATTTAAAGGCACCTAAGAGTAGTAGCCTAAAGTTCAAAAATATACTATAAAGAACACTACAGTTCAAATATATGAGATGAGATTAATGTTATGCAAAATACCCCGTATATTACAATATTGACATCATATGATATAATCATTTTTATTATATTTAAATGTTGTTCACCTTGTGCAATTATGGGTCTACTGGAAGGATCTGGAACTTATCTGCTGGATCTTATTTGCCTTTTTCAAACCATATTTGCCAACCTGATTAAGTGGCACATAAGTCTTTGACACATTTGGCTCCCTCTGGTGGAAATTATACATAAATAAACTCACTCACCAATGCACTCAGTTTTATAGAGAAAAAAAAAAGACTAAGGAAATCATATAATAGTGTTTACTCACATTTCAGACCAACTATACTAACTAGCTTGGCTAACAAAGAATATCTAGAAGAGTATGTCTTTGGTGATATGGACAACAATTAAAAAAAACAAAACATCTTTGCCTCCCTCTGGTGGGGGTGAAAGTAGCAGTACAATATTTCATAGAAACTCCATTACAAGTAAAAGGGATAAAAATCTTATTTAAGTAAATGTACAGATCATCATCAAAATTTTACTTAATTTATTAAAAGTAAAAATAGCCTATTTGTTATGCTGAAATATGGCCCTGGAGAATGTTACAGTATCATTAAATATATGATTGGA
This sequence comes from Siniperca chuatsi, assembly GCF_020085105.1. Lineage (NCBI taxonomy): Eukaryota > Metazoa > Chordata > Actinopteri > Centrarchiformes > Sinipercidae > Siniperca > Siniperca chuatsi. The sequence continues at coordinate 8,495,574 of NC_058052.1, forward strand.
TTGTTTATGTACATAGGCAAGATTTTCATATTGTAGCAGGTCAAGGTGGAGCTAAATTGAAATACTTTTTATACTGTCGGGTAGTTTTATAGACTATTTTATAGACCCGTAATATTTTAAGTAACTACAGCTGTCAGATAAATGTAGCAGAGCCAAAAAGTACAATATTTCCTCTTATTTGTCGTGGAGTAAAAGTTTAAAGTGACAAAATAATAAAAGTACTCAGGTAAAGTGCCTCAAAACTGTATTTAAGTACTGTACATGAGTAAATTTACTTAGTTACATTCAACCCCTGGTGCTTCATAACACCTGACATTAAAATTTGAGTGGACAACCACCATACAAAGGGCTTTACTGGTGTCAATTTCATGAATAAATTAGTAAAAAATCTATCACAACACAGATTTTAGGTTATGCACTATGTCACAGAATATAGCCCGCGGTAGTGCTACATGAAGCATTTCAACCCTAATAAATGATCACCTTATTGTATTCTGTCTATAGGTCAGAACCTGATTTTTTGCAAATTACAGCAATACACTTTCAAAGTATGTTAGATGTAAATGGAATTCATATGGACAGTTGGCGTTTTATCTTATCTTTTCCAGTGTTTTTCAATGCTGCATTAAAATGTGAAACCATAGACCACGGGCCAGTCATAACTCTTCTCTTATATTGTTATTTGCAGGTGACAAAGAGATACAATCTAAATTGGAAACTGCTTTCACACTGAAAGCCAATAATAGCCCTCTTTTTATAACAACAGCCCATTTTACGCAGACATCTGCGTAACAGCACATTTATCTGATGATTAACATCTTTCAGGCGTAAGAGGTTCTTCTTGAAATGCAGTGTATCCTGTACTGCTGGTTCTTCATGGGTGTTTTCCCATTTGTGACTTACGCACTGTAGTCTGCTGTCTCAGAGCAGGAGGAACTTATTTTACTCAGTAAGTTACAAATCAGTGCACATGCAGGACAGAACCAAGAGAAATACAAATGTTGCACTTGCTGGGAGTAAGTAAAAACCTCTTTATACCTTATTTTCTTTTCTTTTAGCTGTGAGTAAACATCAGTGTCGACTAATCAAAGTTTTTATCTAACGAGGACTGTGACATATTGACTGGTGTTTTCTTTTAACTCAGACTGTTGTTGGCCTTCTCTTCATCATAATGTGCTTTTCAAAAGGACTCAAAGAGGTGAGTCAACCTTTACAGTGTTTTCTCTTGTGCATGATGGAATATTTTTTGTTTTAAAATGGAATTTGGATAAAGAATAAGGCATAATTCAACCTTTAAAAGACAGAAACAAACATACACAACTGCAATGTGACCTAGGAAGTAGGAAATAAAGTGGGATTTTCTGAAATGATGATTATCTTTGACAGGGAAATAAACCTCAAAAAGTACAACTACTTGAATCATCTGCCAACAACAAGAAGGTGAGAAATTATCCAAAGTTAAATTCTTGAATTATTCATACTAATTGAGATTAAATATTTTACATTCATCTCTTGAACAGAAGGATCTGAGTGAAGAAGATGTACATTTGTTGGCCAGGATCCTTTCAGTTGGCTTGGTGGATGCAGACCCAAACTATCTCCACCATCTTAAAGGCTTCAGAGACTTGCATGGTGGATGATTTTCTTTTAAAAAATCTGCCCACTTACAGTAATTAATGGACAAAACACAGCTGTTCCTGGATATATCGATGGATTTGTGATGACATCAAATCAAAGCTCTTCAGCATTGTGTGTTGGATTACCAAATCAAGTTCTTCTTGCAACCCCTGCAGATGTTCCATGATTAATGGAAAAATATGCACTTTATTCAGGTTAAACACGACATTGGTAACGAAGTAGGAATGACCTCCCCCTTGCATGAAGGGGAAGTCAGTGGTGCTTAATATGGATCTTATCATTTTGATGGTGTATCCTTAATGCTTCATTTATTGCCTAACAGCATAATTTGAAATGTGTGAATATGTGAAAAAAAGAGCATCTGATATATTACATTCAACATCTGCCTCTTTTTAAATCAGGAAATGCATAAAATGAAAATATAGAAACTAGCTTTATTAGGCTTGTTTTGACGTTTAAATTGCATTATTCAAGTGTTTTGCAATGTTAAATACCACTTTGTTGAACTGTAAAACTAAACTAACATTTAGCCTACATCTGAGGTATTTGTGTTACATAATTTAGCTGTTGTAGGCTGTTTAAGTACAGAGAGCAATTAATCCCTTTAAAGTTAGACTATGTAACGTTTGCTTAACAGCGGCTACTGTGGCTACAATTGATTGTAATGGAATAATACTGGATAGATTTGAGCTAAATGCTAAACAGTAGTTTACTGTTGGCTAAACAGTAGTTTAGCATTTAGCTAACATGCTGAACTAATGTAACAGTAGCACAAGTGGAGAAGAATCATGTAGTTAGAAAAGTGACACTAATGTGTGTTATACAGCAATATTTACCTAAGGTTTGCTAACTTTAGCCAACATTACCTTAAGCTACTTCCATAAACTACCCATAACGGTAACCAGACCAACAACGGCTGTAGCAGGCAAAACCCCTGACCAATGGTGCGTTTTATTGTTTATAAATTTAACTTTTCATCTGTAAAAGGAAGAATGTGTTAGTTCTTTTTTCAAAAGTTACAGTCTTGCTTTAAGGGATTATTGTTTGACCATTTTTATGTGGCAGAGAGGCTGAATTACTTTGCTTCTGCTGTCATTTTGTTCATGTCCTTACCTAGAGTAAAGGAGACAAAAAAGAGAGAGAGAGAGGTAGACAGACAAAGAGAGAGATTAGAGACAAATGAACATATGATCCTTTGTTTGTCTCCAGTGGTAAACTTAATGTCTCTTACTCCAGACAAGGCGGTTGAGCTTGTTCCCTAGCGCGTAGAGCAAGGTCACCAGTGACATGTTAAAAAAGAAGAAGCCCACCAGACCAGCAGTGCTGAAGTGCCCAAGAAGGGGATACACCCAAATCCCAACTGATAAGTACACCCATATAATCCTGCAGAACATGTTTAGAGAGAAAAAAAAAGAAAGAAAAGAAACTGTCAGTATCACTGTATCTGTCATATCATCTTGTACTGTCTTGTCTCAAAGAACTAGTATGCCTTGTGCAAATATTCACTGGCACAGAGTTTCCACCCACTGACACTGAGGACGCTGATTGTAAGATTGTAACAGCAAAACACTCAGCATAATAAAACAATCTCATCCACAACATACAGTATATTTATGGTTTGTACCATCAGACACAGGAGGATCTGTAGGCAGCATTACAGTATGTGAGGCAGAACTATTGAAGGTTCAAAGGAAGCGTTTACCCCTCAAGCTGTTTGCATTATGAACGCATAAATGCTGCTGCACTGGACTAGTTTAGACTAGTTACAGTAGGAACATAGCCCCATTAAGATATGTGAATGATTCAGTCAAGATAATGACTATAAGCTGTGCTATTTGTGTGTTAGCTACATGCCTATTAAAGTTTGGACATGTTTTGTCATAATTCTAATGTTTATGCTGACTTAACACTTACCAAAATAAGTAAGCCAAGCCCACAACTCCTAATGCTGCCAGCGCATGTTTAGTCTGTGGGTAGATGTGAGGCTGCACCAGCACTTCTCCAAGTAAAATAGGAAGGACAAATGTGTGCTGAGAAAACAGTGTAGGAATAATTCATTGTGTGATGGTTTATGACAGGAAAATCAGGATTATTTAAATTTTGGCATACGGTTGTTGAAAATGCAGATTTACAGACCATAGCATGGTTTATCCAGGGGGGGAAGAAGGTGTCAATAGTAGCTGGGTAGACTAATTCTCTGTCATAGGCAAAGATCGTCCAGAAAAGTAGAACAACAAACTAAACAAAATGCATAGAACATGGAGTTATTGTGTAGCACAAATCTTATTTTATGATTTAAAAAAAAGCAGGATTTCAAAAATGTGTTTCTCACCATGCCCACAGGGAAGGCAAAGATAGAGAAGAGAAGGTCTTTACATCTGTTCAGAGCACTCTCAGACTCTTTCCCAAGTTGTAGATCACTCACTGCCGCCAGTCCAAAGAATGCCATTTGTAATAACTGAAATATTAAAAGCAATGTTATTGTTTTCCATTATTACTTTTTCATATCTGCAATAGATATTTTTGTACACTAATGTATTACTACCATTATTACTAGGTAATATGGGTAATGTACACACCACATTCAAAAAAGTAAGGTATTTCCAAGGTCCTCCATAAACAAAGATTCCTGGTGGTAACTCCTCTCCAACCTTAGCAGCAAGACTCTTAACAACAAAAGCATACCAGCTGAATGCTGTGATGTGGTACGCTCTCCTCAGGGTTGAAGTCATTCTAATGTAAGCTTATATTGACTACCAACAAACAACAAAATTAATTAAACACTGGCAAAAACTCCTCTTCACACTGTGAGTTTCCCCTTCAAACGTGAGGTACTTCAGGCAGTGAAGGTTCTTTAAAGATTAGTGTAATTACGCACAAGCTTATCAAGACATTTGTGAGCAGTGGAGGAAAAGCGGCACAAGAGGCCCACTGTTTCTTATGAAGCACAGGAGTCCTTCTTTCATAACCGACACACTGTAGCATGTGACAGGGTGGTAATATCATTTACAGCGAGGGCTTAATCGGTTTCATAGTGTTTTGCAAGAGAAGCCCCACAAAGTTGAGTAAGTAAATCAGTTCAAGTAAGTCATATCATTTGAAAAATAGTAGCTTCGTTGTTGTCATAAAGTGTCCAGAAATCCTGAAGTGTCCTGAGCAACACACTAAATCCCAGCCAGCATCAGGTATGCTATTTAGTAGTTGACCTTGACCTCTGACCTCCCTGTGGAGAGACACACATTTTTGTTGTCAAATTTTGGAAATGAAAAATATTACACTGCTACCTTTTGTTCCTTGTATTATATATTAGACCATGAGGTAGAAATACACCCCTTGCAATTTAATTCAGTTAAGTTTTATTTATATAGTGCCAATTCATAACAGAAGTTATCTCATTGCACTTTTCCTAGAGAGCAGGTAGACCGTAGTCTTTATAATATTATTTACCGAGACCCAACAAATCCACCATGAACAAGCACTTGGCGACAGTGGCAAAGAAAAACTTCCTTTAAGAGGCAGAAACCTCAAGCAGAACAATACTCAGGGTGGGTGGCCATCCGCCGCTGGCGGTTCAGTTAAGAGAAGCGAGAGAGAAAGAGAGACAGAGAGAGAGAAAGAGAGGAGGAAAGAGAGCATAGAGTAGCACAATACAAATTCCACATAGGATTTTCACCAGTGCTGTCTCTGTGCTCTGTGCACTCTAAATCCTCACTGAAAATCCTCAAATAAACTATTGGGATGTAGAAAGTCACACAACTGATTGGCAACTGCTTTCTCAAGGATCTTTGAGAAAGGAAGGTTAGATATAGGTCTATAGTTGGCTAAACCCTGGATCAAGAGTGGGCTTTTTAAGAAGAGGTTTAATTACAAGCTACTTTAAAGGTCTACGGTACATAGCGTGTTAATAAAGACAGATTGATCATATCTAGTAAAGAAGAGATGTGATGAATTTTATCTCTAATAATTAGAATTTTATCATTAAAGAAGCTCATGAAGTCGTTACTACTGAGGGCTATAGGAATACATGGCTCACTGGAGCTGTGATTCTCAGCCTGGCTACAGTGCTGAAAAGAAACCTCCCCCCTGTTAAAAATTAACAAATCGCCTACTGATTATATATGTACATGTATTTTGCCTAATTGAATTAACTGAACCAGTTAAGCTTCTCTCAGTAACTTCCTTTTCCAACATCAGACACACAGAAGTCTGAAAAACACATTTGTGAGAAATTTTATTTACATATGGCATAAATCAATTATAAAAAGTATAACTTTCAGAGCACAATTCTACATACTGTTATGTAAGTTCTTTACAGTTTCAGAATTTTTTGTTTCAATGTACAGGTATGACATTAAGTTTTTATTTAAAAAAGGCACATTTTCAGAGAGAATTACAGGGTTGCTTTCAGCTAATTACAAAAGATAATTCTATTTTGTCACTTACCCCTAGTGGAATCCAGCCATACAGGTAGCTTTGGCTTTACATGGCCAAAAAATACATTTAAACACTTAAAAAAGCAACATATGTTTCCTTACATTTGTTTGTTTGTTTCACAAATCATCTAAATAAAAATAATTAGGGGAACTTGGGTGAACTGACCTTTTAAGGCAACCAGGTACATCTTGGAAAATTGACATTTAACCTCACTGGTTAATGTTCAATAGACAAAAGAAACAAAAAACATTACATACTGTATGGTGTGCAATGATTTACACAATAATATTGTAGGTACATCATGTTTAAGATGCAATTCTGTTTCAATCTCAGGTTTGTTCATCATTTTTCACTTGAATGTTTAATTCAGATTACAAAGAATTAGAAGTTACAATTTATTTACACCAGAACAATAACAGTGTGCATGGATATGAATTTATATATCGACTTGATTCACAAGCATGTAATTATCAACATCTTTGTTTAACGTGATTGTGAAATACTACAATATAAACTACAGTATATTACAGTTTTACAGACTCAGACAACTTTAGATAATCAATTACACTTTAACATCACATTTTTTAACATTAATGTAATAGCTGTCAGTGCCGGAAAAAAAGGCAAGGACAGACCTCATCACAGAAACAGCCTGTTGCAAACATTGCACTTAACCCATGCAGTCAATAAAAAAATATTTGATTACACACATCTAGTCTCACACTTGTAGCAACTTGATGATTCACCCACAGTAAGAAGTCCATTGTAGGTTGTGGCACATGTAATTTGAACATCAGGTTTGTATTACTGGTAGTTTTACCCTTTAAAGTTCAGTGCCACTGATACAGGTACCCTGCCTCTTCTTTGCATAATATGCCTCGTTTGCAGAGAACCCACAGTGAAATCCCATTTCTATTAAATGTCTTTGGTGAGAAATTTTTTTGGTCATCATTTCAGCTTTTTATTTGATTTTGCTTATTTTTACACATAATGTATGCACTGATTATTCTCTCAACTTTCTTTGGATCCCATTTAAGGTGCCATGTGTGAAAGTTACAGACATAAAATGATTTACTACAGGGGCAATCAAACATGCATTTAAATAGATAATAGTGGCAACGGTGTTATTGTATTCATGCCTCAAATCGACTGTAAACTTTCCTCTCCTTCCTCATGCTTTGAATCCTCTCCAGCAGCTTCTCACGCTCCTGATTAGACTTAGGCTGTCCTCTGCTGAGTGACTTGATCCCTCTTTCTTTCTCCCTTTCGGCATTTTTGTCAGCTTTGTCTTCTTTCTCATCATCAGTGACAGGAGACTCTTTGGTAGCCTCGTTCCTGCTTTGGCTATTAGCAGAAATCTGCTCTAGAAGCAGCTTTGTATCGTCTCTGAGGTTGCTGCTTGAGAGCACATTGGCTGTTGATGAGTGGTAGCGAGACTGGTTTGATTTTGGCTGCTTGGACTGTGGTGATGGAGCAACAACTTCATCTGATGTGGTCTCTAGCAGTTTGGAGCAGTTATTTTGCCTTACTTGGTCATTTGTATTCTCACTGCAGACCGATTCCTGTTTAGTAATTTTATTAACCTTATTTGCGGCCTCTGTATCATCTGTTTTTTTCTCACCATTGTCAGGCATTTCAGGCTCTTTGCTTACTTCATTCTGACTGTCCATCCTACTATTTTCAGCAGGTACAGGTGGCTCTGAAGGGTGGGTTTCAGAAGTCACAGATTCAGGTGTTTTGCATGGCAGATCAGGCTCTGGTGGGACTTCTGAGGTAGGCTCAGTTGGGCTAGAAGTTTCTGTTGATTGGAGCATTGGAGTTTCATTTGAGTCTGTTGTAACCTGCTTGGGAAGAGAGTTCTTGTCTGAGGGGCTGTGCAATGCAGACAATGTTTTTTCAGTCTTAGGGGACAAAACTACACCAACTGACTCAATTAGAGGAGAAGAACATGATACTATTTCAGCAGGAGTGGGAGTGACAGGTCCTGGCAGATTAAGTTCGGAGGGAAGGGTCGCTTGTATTGGTACATCTTGAGGAGATGCAGCTGTTTCTGACTGGGAAGCAATAGGAGTAAAGCCTGGATGGACAGGAGAACTTGTTTCTGCTGTGGAATGCTCAGGTGGAAGGTCTGCTGGGGAGGGGGTAGGAGTAATAGTTTCATTTTGATCAGATCTGGATTTACTTTCCAGATCAGATACATTAGGTAAACATGACTCAGGCAATGAAGGGCTAAGGCCAGGAGGTGTGCTATCAGCTTTGACATCCTTTGATAATCCAAGAACCTCACATTCTTCTCCCACACCCTTGTGGTTTTCTGATTCAGCATCTTTTTCTGAAGGTGTAGGAGCACAAGATTCTTCAGAGTCTGTCTTTGTAGTGGACTGTAATGAGGATGTGTTTGGCTCTGAATCAGCAGCATATGTGCCAGGAGAAATATCAGTTTCCACTTGTGCAGAGTCAACTGCTGAAGGGGTCTCAGGTGACGTCAATTGGGAAACAGAATCTAGATGAGCTTGGGTAGATTCTGTTTGGCTGATAGAAGAAGCTGTAGATTTTTCCGAAGTTTCCTCAACTGATTTGGAGGGTTCTCCTGGTGGGGGGCTGACAGATTCCTGTGCATTTGGGGACAATATGCTGGAAGTTAGGGCTGAGCTTGAGTCATCTGGGGTAACAATAAAAGATATGGGCTCTGCTGGAGTGGAAAGAGGAACAGAACTAGAGAGTGAAGGACTTGGACTGATCTGTGAACCAGAATCTGGCAGAATGTGATCAGAGGAAGAGCTTTGTACTGATGGGTTAGAAGAGCTGAATTCTGATCCAGTGTGCTGTTCAGATAGCTGTGGAGAAGAGGAGATGCTGGTTTCTAACTGAACTGATTCAGGATTTTGGGTGTTAGAATCCAATGCAGAAAATGCAGAAGATGGTGCTACCTCCACTGGATTGGAAATGTGTGAGCTAGTGTGCTTTAAGGTAGAATCAAGGCATGGGCTTTCCCTTTCAGCAGTAACTTGTGCAAGAGAAGGAACATTAGCAGGAGTAGCATTTGTTGGTGTAGGTGGATGACCGGGGCTACTCTTTGTTACAGCAGAATTTGACAGTTTTGGTTCTTCTGGTGGTTTGCTCTGAGGTGCTTCTGTTTCTGCAGAAACAGGCAGAGTTGCTGCAGACTGGCTGTTCTTCAGCTCTATCTTCTCTGAATCTCTGGTTTGTTCTTCTTTACAGCTTTGGGAGTTATTGGGATCATTCTTGACCAGACTGTCCTCTTTGGTAATCTTATCACTGCCATCTAAAGATAGACTGACTGACTCGCATGCATCTGTAGATTCTGTTTTTCCTGCATCCTCTGCAGTAGCATTTTTTTCCGATAAACCCTCAGATGCTGAAGTATCAGCCATCTTTTCTGAGGTTTCTTTTGGTACAGGTTCCTCCTTTTTAACAGTAGTATTGTTTTTTAGTTCAGTTGGTGGTTTCATTGGAACCTTCTCTTTGCTCTTTTTAGCTTCTGCAGCCTTGGCAGATTTGCGTTTTGCTGCCAACTCTTTGAAAAACATGAGCCTCTTATCAGGATCACTCATATCTACATACAATGGACTGGTGAGCAAAGATTTGGGTGGTTGTGTTGGTTGATCAGTTTTTGGCTGTTCAGCTTCAGAAGGCTTGGATTGGGGCATTGATGGTGAAGATGGTGCTTGCTCTACATCTGGCAGTTTTAATAACTCTTGTACTTCATGTTTTTCTGAAAGATCCTTTGAATTTTCGTCCTTTGATGAATCTTTATCATCTGCTTTACTGTTTCCATCACCTGGTTTGGATGAGTCAGTGGCAGAGTTATCAAAAGTGGCTGACCTTATGTAACGGCTCCATTCAAATGGTTCTCTAGACCTCTTTTTCCCCAAAACTTGAGAAACAAAAGGCAGTTTTGTCTGTTCGGCCTCATTTTTGTCACTTTCCTGATCCTGTTGGCCTGGAGCAGTTTTGGTATCTTGAGAAGTATGCTGCTGCTCCAGAGAGCTGAATATCAGAGAGGACCTTAACCTAGAGCTCCTCTGTACTGCTGCATTGTATTTTCTACGGAACGAGTCCTCCCTTTGAACAACAGCAGTTTTTGGTTCCTTTTGCTCGGCCTCCTCTGTCTTTTCCCCTTCAGTTGTGGATGATGATTCTAAAGGTGTTGGTATTTTGATTTCTGCTGCCAGTGCAGTAGGTTCATCAGGCAATTTCTTTGTCTGCTCTCGTGCAGTGGTTTTGGCATAACTTGGCATCTGACTTGCCCTGGGTATTGTAGGAACCTTAAACTCTCTGACATTAGTGATTTTAGGGACTGATAAATCTATGCCTGGTGCTGTTTGCTGTATGAGGTTAGAGGGCTCTTCAAAAGGATCTGGTGCATTAGGTGGCACCGATGGCAGGCCTTCATCTCCTTGATTATCATATGCACTGAGGTATGACCTAATCCTCCAGTTTCTTAGCCCCTGTTTCACCATAGGATCCTTGTGGACAGTGTTAGGCTCCTGGAAAAACTGCTTCTGATCAGTTGGATTTGAGGGGGTGGGAGACGTTTGACAGGCATATAGCTGGCCTAAACTCAATCTTCTAGGGTGAGATGAACTAAATGGTAAATCTGCTGCAGGTGGTAATTTCTCTGAGCCCTGGTCAAAGTCTACATTTCTGGTAGATGATAAATAGTTAAGCACAGGGTCAAAGTTATCAGGTGGTCCCATCTCTTGTGGTAATCCAGGTTCAGAATATTGATCTGCTGAATGATAGTCTTGGTTCCAGAACTTGTCATAGCCACTGTAATCTGCTTCTTTTTCTGTTCCTGGTCCTGGATACAGCAGCTGCCCCCTGTGAAACTGACTTCCCTGGTTCTCAGGTTCTGGCATTCCCTGTTGCTGCAGGAATGGGTAAGAATATCTAGCATGAACACCTTCAGCATAACTGTGACGTTGGAAGGCAGGATTTTCCTTCATAGGCATCCTGGAGGGGCCCTGATCAAAAGACGGATCCATGCATGATTGCTTGGATGGAAACCTGCTGTACATATCTGCAGGGCCGTGCAAGGATTCCTGCCTTTTAAGGGGCATCATTCTCCAATCCATATCCATACGTTCATCATAGGAATGTCTTGCCCATTCCTCTGGATGAGCGGTGTCCAATGATAGAAATTTCCTTGGCTCTCTGTACAGTGAAGTTATTTCACTTGTGAACTGCCTCTTTTGTAAAAGGCTAAAATCTTCCATTGGAGCGACCACATTTTCAATCATCAGCGGTTGGGACTGAGCAAACAGAATACGAAACTCTTCATCAAAGGTCGATACAAGCTGTCCAAGGAAAAGGTGTGCCATACAGCGGTGGAGCTTCTCAAAAGACCACATGAAGCTGGACAAAAGACATGACAATAAGTAAGAATTAATCAATTGCATGTTAGTTCATTATTCAAACAGATACAAACTGAATATATTCATAAAAACATAAATTAATCGCTTAAATCCTTATGTGGTATGAAGTGTAGAGGTATGGCTTTCTGTGGCAGTTTTGAATGGGCTCACCTGTAGTTTCCACTCAGCACAGCCCTGCAGTCTGTCAACAAGAAGCGATCCATCATCTGACCTTTGAAGGACTTCCCTGAGCGGCAGTGATACGTGATGCCAGACACTGTTCTCACACGTAAAAACTGCAAGACACACATCAAATCACCTAAAGATGAATATTAAGCTGAAGCAGTACATATAGTGGTATTAATGTTTTAATTGCAATCCAAGCTAGGTGGCAGCATTGCGCTACCACTTCCAAAATAGGGAAATAGAAAATGGCTGCATTTCAAGTTCCCTTTTACAGTAATATGCAGTGATTGCATTTTATATCAATGGGAAAATACTATCTATATTTACTGTATATATCAGGGACAATACATTAACATCAATTTGATGTAAATGTGTCAGATTTGTTCAAATGGCTAAATTTAATCTGAGCAGGCACGTAAAAACTGACAAACAAGATAAAGCTACACACAAGAAAAAAACATCATAGGCAGCCTTGAGGTTTATCGCTATGATATATATATATATATTTTATGATATATAGCATGTGAGATTCACATTGCTGGACAAAGTAAGATGAAGGTGTTATTAAATAACTTGTTCACTGTTGTTTAATACATTTCTAATAGTTCTAATAGTTCTCTCAAGTCAGTTGCATGCCAGCCAAGTGATGTTCGGAAAGAAAAGGCTGATATGTTTTCTTTATTTGTAAGATGAGTCACCTCTAGCAACAGCTGAAGTTTACCTACTGTTCTTAAGTTATGTTAATATGGATGGAATATATATATGGAATATATATATATATATTTTTTTTATTTATTTATTTTTTTGTTAATGTCAACTTAACCCATGAAAAAAGACCACAACCAACCGTGTGTTAGTTTGTCTCTCAATACTTTGTGACTTCCCTACTCTGTCTTTGGCTCTCAGCCCCAAACCCATTTGTTCCTACTGAAGATGTAAATCTTTAAAAATGGGTCACAAATACAGTATATAGCTGGTCACTGTAGTATTTAGCAAATGTTTCTCAAATCAGGAGTAAGTAGGGCATTTGTTGGGGACTATTTTCAGCTGCAGATTAATACACATTTGGTGCTCTAGTGAGTATTTACAGCAGCAGAACAGTGACTATAGTGCCCATGTTCATCGTAATAAAGGAGAACATGAAACCCAGTGAAACATTGTGGTTCAATAATATGTTTCAAAGAGTTTTTCAAGCTCTATGGCACAGAGAAATAATCTACATCAAACTTCAGATACACAGACAGTTCCCTGTTAGAAGGATCAAATAATTGTTGTTTTTGATCTTTTTGTTGCAAATAGGATTTTACAGAATATCACCATTTATGCTTTAAGCATTTAAAAATCTACTGTAACATTGCATCAGCATATTTCATGTTTTTCAGCTTCTGTAGTCAAACTGTAGTCAAACTGAGATGAATATTAAAGTAGTTAGTTAAATGTTACTGCATTCATAACTTGGTTGGAACCTGTGTGCTATGGTGAGTGGGCTGAGCTGACTGGAAGTATATGAAAGAAAGGGAAAGAAATGTAATACAATTTAAATGTGTAAGCAGCCTTTTCTGTTTTGTTTATTGAATTGAATAGAATTGAATTATAATACAGCTTTATTACAGTGCCTGTACCTAAATGTACATTTTTTTAAAGGACTATGTACTCACTTGAATGCTCTGGAGATTGACCCTGCAGTTGGACACCATGTTGACGAAGTGATGTGCATTCTGCTTGTCTAGAATAATGTAGACGGCAACATTCCTCTTGGCAGCATTGAGAATATCCGCAAACATGTCAACATCAGTAAACATGTCCATCACTATAGCAATCACCTGAAGACAGAAGAGACCAATGTAAAAACAACACTGTCAGGAGAATGACACTTCAAAGACAAGTTTGGCATGAAGTTTCCTTCCATCAAGAAAGTGAAAGATCAACCTGCTGAGCATTCTTGATAAGTCGTCGGGCCTGCTCCTTGATACTTGGCATGTCAGGCTCAGGGGGGTTGACCAGAGTGGTGACCTCTGTGGGGACCCCAATGAAGTGATGCAGCTGAGGCCAGCCAAGGTCCAAACCTGGGGCGTCCAGGTCAGAGTGAATCGGCCAATAAGTGTCTGAGGAGCCATCTACCCCAGTCTCTAGAAAAGGTCGTTCTGGATGGCTGCTCTGCTCAGGGACCTGAACAGAGCTCTGAATATAATGAAGCTCAGGTGAGGACAGGAAGTCCACCACATCTGCGTTTTGGAGGAACTGATAGTATCCCTCCAAGTCCTCCTCAATCAGTGCGTCAATAGCCAAGCGGTACTCTTCCCGATAGTGAGGAGGGAGGTAGTTGGGGTCCAGAGGGTTATCCCCAGCAGAGGAACACTGAGAGCGACGCGCCATACTGTAGTCTAAAGAGAGGGCGAGGGTAAAAGGAGACATATGATTAATGCACTGTATATAAAATGAATCATTTTCACATTACACATCTGTTTCAGTGTCAGAATACCAGCTAGATAGTTCAGAATGATAATTCAATTGATCAAAAATGAATCTGCAACAATTTTGATAATCAGTTAACTGTTAAAAATCCTTTTTCAAGCAAATATTTGCTGTTTCCAGCTTCTCAGATATGATTATTTACTGTTTTTCTATGTCTTATATGATAGTAAATTGGATATCTTTCGGTTTTGGACAGTTTGTCAAAAAAAAAACAAAAAAACACAAGACATTTTGAGGACATCCCCTTGGGCTTGGGCTCTGGGAACTTGTGATTCTCTGACATCTTATGGACCAAATGATTTATCGATAGAGAAAATGAGCATAGTTTGTTGTCTTTTAGAGAATTATATTGTGATACACATCCTGTTGTCATTTTACACAATTATTTGTATGTAGTGCACAACAGTGGCACAAAGTTAATTGGACTGAGCATCATTTGGACTATTTCATATGTGATTTTGCATCCATTTGCCATGCTATGATATATATTATCAGAAAAATTATCTTATTAATATAATGCTATTTATTCCAACCATGTCACCCAGCCCTACAGCTAATTTCACCCTAAAAACCTTAAATGAAAGGGTTTAACTCATTCTGCTCAGATATGTAGCTTCCATACAAGAGATGGAGCCCTTTCCACCGGGATCCTCTCAGTTATATTTCAGTAGCCTACTTGTAGGAGCACAATGAATGAGAGAAGATGGACTCAGGACAGATGGGTTAAGGGTGTGGCTCCTCCCTTTGGCCAAAGATCTCTCCATTTGCAAGTTCATGTAAAGCCACAAATATGAGAAGTGCCGACGGGAAACATCACAGTCCAAACGAAACACCAAAAAAAAAAAAAAACCCACAGACAAGTCAGGACAACGAACTACACAGAATAAATCACTCATTAAGCGGCTGTTGTTGCTAAAAGTCCAATCCAGAGTGTATCTACAAACTTTTTGTTTCACTTGTCCGAAAACACTGTAAGGTAACCCTGTAGCACAAGTCAACATGCGCTGGCCATATGTTAAACTTCATATCCTAAACTCCGTAGGCCTATTCATAAAACCGTGCAGGCCTACTTTGGTCAACTTACCCTGTGATATCTAGTCGTCAAGCTTTTCGTCGGTTAAACTTTAAGCCAGTCATCTTGCCTTCCTCGCTATGTTCTCCGCCACAACTGCGCCGTTCTTCTAGTCCAGGTGGGACTTGTCGAAAGTTTTCTGTTACATTGCTTTCCCCCCGTCACCCAGCTAAACCAGTTTATTGTCATGCTTGAGGCATGTTGGCGAGAATGTTATAGAGACAGAGCACACAGAGAAAACCCGCTGTCGACAAATCTCGCCCCGCCTCGGCTGTAGCTCCACAGTTTGTTCACTTCTGCTCTTGACAGCTCTGTGTCCATGCTTGTCCCGAGGAAGCTGAACTCTGCACATCTGTTATCTGTCTGCTGAAGCTAGTAACTGACGTTACTGCTGCTATCAACTGTGATGAAACTGCCCAGTGGCTAATTAACGGCACATCAGGCAGTGCTTGGCTGCTCCATAAACCCCTGTACTCATATTCATGAATGACATTCTCACTTGCCTCCCTCCTTTAAATGTATAAACTTTATTGTGTAATATCTGGAAAAAAATATTACAGTGTCGTTCTTTTGTATTAAATTAAGTATAGACGGATAGAGCTAGGCCTTCTGTCATACAAAGTGACCAAAAGGACAAGACTTTCTAATGAGGTACTCTAGAAAGGGTTTATAAGCTGTAACTAATTTAGCTTTTTTAATGGTTAATAAATAATTTACTAAAGCTTTTTAGATCAGTTATTAGCTATTAATAATAATAATAATAATAATAATAATAATAATTATGGTAAACTATGTGGCAATAACTTTGTGGTAGTTTGATTAATTGCAAATTTATTTGGTCATATCTACCACTAAAGCACAATATGAACTAAAATAAGGTAACTATTGTAGGCCTCTATATGTTTCAGTTTATATTTTGTGTACATGGTCCGTGTTCCTAAATACATTTTTGCTTAGTTAAATCACCAAAAACTAATGATTAACTTTTGTATATGCAAAAAACGGTGGTCAGTAGGGGCCCACAGCTCATTTTTGCCCAGGGGCCCCATAGCAAATGATTCCAGTCCTGCTTAAATGACGACTTATCGGACAATACTTTGAAAAAGGGTGGCACCTAATTAAAGGCATTAAAAAGTCATACCTAATCATAATTGCATTTGGAGAGGAGGTTGAATAGCAATAGATAATTAAATTATCTATTATCTATAACCTCAAACCTCTTAATGTGATGAGGATATCAACAAACAATGGAGGTGAGGATGATTATTATAAAGACTACGCTGCCATCCTTTGATGAAGGCGTAGTCTACTAACACAAACAAAAGAGTGGAGCAGGAGAAGGTGGCCAGAACAAAGCCAGAAAGCCTGCAGGAAAGGCTTCTTCTGCCAACATGCATGCTTTAGTTTATTTTCATGGTTCATTAACAATCTGTCTTGCACCATTTACAATAATGCCCACAGACTGAAATAACATTATCTCACCAGAGAGGCTGCGATGTGTCGTTACTCTGTGGTTTAGTGAGTGTGCATGTGGAAACCTGGAGGAAGGTCATCTGTATTTCCAAGAAAGGACCTTGTAGCACATATTTTCTGAAACCATTAAAGGAGAGAGTGAGAGAGAGAAAGACTGAATACAATGATTTTCCTTTAATGGTTGCTCCACACTAAGACCAAAAGTAGCCTGGTCAGGATGAAATCTGATGTAACTAAAATAAAGGAAGTGATGCAACGCAGCTACTCAAGTGAATACTAGAAGACAATCCTGCATTGTTCCCTTCAGGCACCACCCATGGCACACAGAGGAGCAGCTGGAATAGAAACATCAAAATGAATGTTCACCAAGTTCATAGATAGTTGCTACACTACATACCACAGGGCATCATTCACCGCTGCATTCTTTTAACCCCCGTTGCTCTCAGAAAAACACACATTTGGTGTCCTGCCTTTTGGTTTTGTGACTGACAGCTCTGATTACGAAACATGAACTTGGCCAAACACTGAATCAGAGCTGGAACCCTCCCCCTTCATAAAACATCTCCAGGAATGTATGAATCAAACAAACACACAAAGTGTAACCAATTTATTATGTGATAACACAATGTCCTTCAAAATGAACCTTTATTGTTAAAAGTGAACAAAGACACAGTATCCCTTGGGGTAAACACATAGTAGACAAAAGAGTAGATTAGATTATACTGATAACTGTGGAGGCACACATGGAGGCCTTGTAGAATAAGTCTGGTTTACTCTAAGTCTTAAGAGATACAGTTCATAATGTGCATGCCTGTTAGACACAGTCTTATACACCTGGTCAGATTTATGACATTTTACTGTACACAGTACATTTGATCAAACTGAGGGCTGTGCTTCCAATATGCCACATGTACTGTAATAAAGACTATTATCCTGCTGAATAACTGTCGACATCTTTCACACCAATGCAGATGTGACAGATGCCAACCTTACAGGTTTGGGTTTCAACGACCATCCAGCGTGCATCCCATGACCCCATGAAATGAAAGCAAAACAGAACCATGAAGCTCCCATGTATTTCCTGAAAGAGCTCAGCAAATAAAATATTTATTTAATAAAATATTGAGTACTGTACTTGTAGCTGGTCATGTGAATATAATCTTTAAACTTTTGGTGTGGGTGAATGAACGGTCACACAGTGGAAGGGTGGGGTCGGACCAGGGTTGGACAGGTGTCGGCAGGTCTTTTTTAATATGGGCACTCACGTGCCTAAACAAATGACAAAAGAAGATGGTTTTTAGCAACGCTAGCTGCATGACTCTAGGGATGGCAATGTCGGTCAGTTGGTGTGTCCACTACAATTTTTGGATAGATTGTCATGACATTTTGTACAGGCATTCATGGTCCTCAGAGGATGAATCTGACTGTGATGATACACTGACTTTTCCTCTAGCGCCACCATGAGTTTGACATTTGTGTTTTTTTATACTGAAATGTCTCAACAACATGGATGGATGGATTGCCATGAATTTATACTTTTCATCTAGTGCCATCGTCAGGTTGAAGTTTGAATGTGTCCAATACTTTGGTTTATGACTAAATACCTGCAAAACTAATGATATTCCCATCAAATGTTAGCATGCTAACAAGCTAAACTAAGATGGTGAACATGGTAAACATTATACCTGTAAAAAACATCAGCATTTTAGCATTGTCTTTGTGAGCATATTAGCACGCTGATGTTAGCATTTAACTTACAGCCTCTAGCATAGAGTGGACTCCATCTACAGATTATCAATGTGCAAGTTTTAAACGGAATAATTTGTATCTTTGGTCAGAAGAACGACTGAACAGCCGCTGTTAAAATACTTGTATTCCGCAGTACCACCGCTTTTTTGTTTACCTATGGAAGTATGTGTTCATCTTTTGTTTATAACATGTCTCTAGGCTTTTGTCGTGCTGATAAGGAGAGAGCAGGAGAAGGAAGAGGATGGGAAAACAAAGGAAAAAGGAAGAGCTGCAGAATCCATTTGATGCATCATTTGATGGAGCGAACAGGAAGTCTTAGCAGTTCTCAAGGAGGTGAGCTCATGCTTGCCTAGAGAGATGATGAAGGTGGAATTAAGAGGACGATGAATTAGCACAGTTACAAATGAGTCCAAGTCACTAGACTTGGACTATTACTTGCAGTGTGGTCATGACCATGTCCATAAGTACATAATCAACCAGTGATTCAGTTTGTACATGATTTAAAAGTAGAGGAGAACTCATTTAATTTGATTTTAGATTAGTAAATGTGTGAGAGACCACCCTTATCATTAGAGGAGAAGACAGGCTCCTCTATACTTGTCACTTGGCAAATTCCACAGATGATTGTATTCCCACAACATTTTGTGATACTGTTCACCTTTCAGCCCTCCTGCAATGGGGTTTGATGGCAGTGATCACTCTGCAGCTTTTTGTCAGAGGAAGCTGGGGGGAGGGTTGTCCAGCCCATCACCTCACTGGTGGAGAAAGGAGCAGATATAAATACACAGGTGAGACAAAACCACAGCAGTAGAAACAACGGGCTGTTGTCAGTGTGGAATGTATAGACACACAGCAGCATTGAGGTGTGGGATGATTTCAGTTTGTGTTTAAACTAAGGTGTATTTGGATGGGCACGTCTGTTTTAAGCTGTATTTGGAGGCCATGTTGGGGCGACTGCAACTTGGTGCTGATCTCGTTCCACACAATGAGTGTACTGCAGCAGCAGGTGTGCATTTGTATCTCATTTTGCTTGTCGACAGTGTTTGTGCATTCAGGAGTGCATTCTGCTCTGTGCATCTGTAGGTTATTACAAGATTTATAATCTCTTTTAAAAAAATCCTCTTCAGCCACATTTAGTTTCTTTTTCTGTTCAAGGTGCGTGTATGCTTGCGTGCACCTGCAAGGGGGTGCGCAATCACATTAGCATGCGTGCTTGTGTGTGCCTGTCATTGCATGTGGCAAGTCGCTACAGGAGAGGCTGCTCTTTGAAACAGTTGTAATCTGATTTTAAAAAAAAAAGGAGACCATAAAATGCTACGAGAAGGATAGGAGCAAAAGAAAAAAGAGGCCTTTAGTGACCTGTGAGATACACAACCAGTTGTGACCCCACCCAGACTCATGTTGGTTGAAGCGTTCCATAAGACGTTGTTTACACTTTCATCCTTTCAAAAGGTAAATGAACACAGATAGAGAATAGCTGCATACAATGACATCATAATTGCTGCCTGACAGCAGAAATGATGAAGGACAGGGCACAGCAACTGTGCTTTACATTTTGCAATGCTGTCTTCCTTTCATCCGTTTTTTTATTTGCCTGATTTCTTTCCAGTTCTATTGTATTGTATCCTGTGGCACATCCTGCAGCTACAGCACACACTGGAATGTCCTGCACTGAGTCAGGGACACAGGTCTCAGAATAGACAGCAAATCTCCCTCAATACATCTTAGATGCAAAGACAACACAATGGCAGGCCTTTTCCCTCGGCCTAAAGGGAGAGGTGGCGCAACTTAAACGAGAACGTGATCAATGCCGGAGTGATATAGCACACATCTGGATTTAATGATAGCATAGTTAATATAGGGAAATGTGCTTGACATCATAGTGATGTCACTTCTATCTTTGTGGGAGAATTGTATGATTCAGCTGCAGAAAGAGCCTACACAGAGCTGAATGAGCAGATCACTGAATGCAACAACTGCATAAAGTAGGACATGGATTTATCAGAGATTCACATTTCTGCCACTTGTTTGTTAGTTCTAAGCTGACTTCATAATTCCAGTGACTTTTCAGGTTGTATTGTTTGCTTTTGTCTGCCTGCTGGTTCGTGGCACTGAAGTCGTGTTGGCAAAGGCTCAAAGAGCTGCACAACAAGCTGCTGAACTACTAAACTGTGCCCAGCTAGCTCTCACGGCTGCCTGGTATAGGCTTATGCTTTTGTATAAAATGTGGTATAGGTTACACAGAAACACCCAGTTTTATAGCTGAGCTTCCCTTGTTCAGATGCTGTCCTGCTATGTGGTGGGATTTGCAAGATCCAAAAAGATCCAGGTCAGAAGTATGATACTACTGCATGAGAGAGTGAACTTACTCTGTTTCTCTCCTTGAGTTTCAAACCCAAACATCAAAACAAGCTTTCTAAAGTTGAAATAAAATTATATTTTGTTTGACTGCTACATTTAATCCACATTTGGATTGCCTTGTCTGGTGGAGTCTACTAACTAGGCTCCAACACCTCTCTGCCACAAAGACCCTAACTACAGATATGTAGCCAGAAAATCAAATCATCCTGGTTTTCTCAAATATGCATAATAATAGTCTATATTCTTTTCTGTTTCATTCTTAAATTCAACAAAAATATCGAATTGAAAATTTAGGATTGAGTTTTAAATATAGACTGGTAAAAACCCAGATTTATTTTTCACTTCCTGTCCTCAGTGTATTTGTTTTCTTTATGCAGGTACAGTATTTGAAGACAGTGTGTTCCTCTGATGACTCTCATTAAGCCAGAACTATGTTCAGGTTGGACTGCATTGAGAAGCTCTGCCTGGTCATGACACCCAAACAGCACCACTCCCCGGATGGCCTACTCACAGCATTTTATTCTGTTGAGGTCACTGTGCCTGAGGCCAAAATTTAGCAGCCTAGCAACATTTTGGCACCTACTGTAACAATCACAGAGGATAAGTATAGCGTAGATTCATTTTCATTTTAAAAATAAAACCATCCTCATAAAATATCACTGAGAAAATGTGTATTTTGGCAGATTTTGGACCACCGCAGTTCTGCTGATAGAAAATCCCCAAAAAAGACATGTGGCTCTGTGAGGAATGCAGAGACATATGTGGTCTGGCCAGCTATGTGCACAGTGGAAGATTACAGTGAATCCCTAATAAGTGAATGTGCTGAGGAAGGCAATGCAGAAAAACTGCGTAACAATTCAACTAATAATAGAGTTTTTCATGTTTTTCCCACATTTTTCAAATAGTTTTTTATGTTAAAAGATCGAATTTTGTAATCTTTTTTTTCTGGCCATACTTAAGATAGTAAACAATGGAGATTAGCCATAATGGGCTAGTTTTTCTGGTGGGAGTGAATCCGCTTTACATACAAAGGTTTTGGTTGGAATGTCGTGCATATAGATTAATGGACCTGGAATGTGGACTTTTCATTGTGTTACTGTTATATATACACTAAAGTCTTCAATAGCTCACAATTGAAAGAGGCAGTAAAACATTGATAATACCTGGACAAAGATTAATTTAATATTTTTTCAAGAGATTAGCTTTAAAAAAATACAGTATATACAGTATATATATACTGTACACACACACACACACACACACACACACACACTTAACAATTTGGTAATTATTGACAAGCATAGCAGTATTGATCTGTAGGCCTAACTGATTCTGACCTCTGACCTTTTTGCAGACCAAGCAAAAGTTACCTTCCCCAGGGGGACACTTGACTTTATCTTGTTACTTTGTATGATGGCCTAAGTAGCCACTTTAAAGAGCAATGTTCCAGAGTTGGACACGCACACTTATCAGTGTATTATCAGTACTGAGAGATCAAAAAGAAGAAACTTCAGAGGTAAAATAACGTTTGTTATTAAGTTTAAGTTGTTTAGTAATGTTTAAGTGATTAAACATATTAAAGAATTAATGTGTCTATTATTCTACAACAGAAATTGCAAGCTTACGATTATTATGTACTGTTATATATACAGAGGGGTGTATACAGAGAATATATTGATAGAAATGACATTATTCTTGACTTTCGGCAAAAGGTGTGGTATAATGTGGAAAGATAATGTAAATGTGCCTCAAAGAAAACACATTGTTAATCCATCGTTATGGAGCGCTGTGCATATTTCGAAGCTACGATGTTCCAAAATATTTACCAGAGAAGAAGACGTTCAGCGAATGACGTCCTCCTACTGCAAGACGCAGGCCCCGCCCTCACGCTTTCTCCCCGCGCCGTATCATCAAAGATTGTGTATAATTGAGAAGATGAATCACCTGATCGTGAGAAAGGGGTAGTTGAAACAACATACATTTACTAAATAAATAAACTTCGTGCGATTTCATCTTTTTTTGTGGGGAAGTGAAGTACTTTAACTTTCTCAATAACGCCCATACAGCGGTTATTGGGAGAGTTGAGCGAATGACATGATGACTTTCGCTGTGCTCTGACATTTTGAGGAAGAGTGAGACATCTTCCTATTTTCTCCTCTTTGGTCCAGTGCGCGCTCTGTTTCTTGTACATGTTGTGATGCTACATTTAAGCCTAAATATATAACGTTACCGTTTTATCCATATGTGTGTATTCACAGCTATCACCAGCTGTTTAACTACTCTGAAACTAAGTCGGCAGGCCTGTAAACATGGCAGGAGTTATCCGGAGGCTCGACGAGACTGTTGTCAACCGCATTGCTGCAGGAGAAGTTATCCAGCGTCCTGCCAACGGCGTCAAGGAATTGATTGAAAACTGGTAACGGACTAGTTGCATGACTTCGTTGATTTTAGTAACGTGAGCTATTGTTAGGAATTTTGACTAGTGGTTTAAATGACCAGCAGTGGAACCAATAAAGGTGACAATAAGTGGCAAGAGCCACCATTGTTTACATCACGTTTGTGGCAAAGCCGCTTACACCTGTAACATAGTAACAGTCGTGTGATACTGCGAACTGGCTGGATAATTCCACTTGTGCATGTCATAGGGCTGTGTATTAACTATAATTTGTATTTTAAAATGTTACAGTTTGGATGCCAGGTCCACCAACATTCAGGTGACAGTGAAAGACGGCGGACTGAAGCTACTTCAGATTCAGGACAACGGCACTGGCATCAGGGTGCGTGACAGGGGCGTCCACAGGGGGAGCAGGGGTGAAGACCCGCCCCTGTTTTTTGAAATTGAAACTCATGACATGCCATGAATTCCCTATGTGAAAACTAACCAAAAAGTTAAGACATAACAGAAAGGACCCTTTGGAAAGCTGTTGTTTGTGCCCTCCCTAGTATCCAGTGTAACAGGGAGTCTGGTCCTCTCTGCCCCCATGAAGTTAGATTCAGGGTTTTGTTTTGGTTTTCCCCTGCCCAGAGAGTGTGTATGAACACCAGTGGTTGGTGGGACTTTCTGAAGAACTGTGTCACTGACAGTGTCTTCTAATTCTGTAGTTTTCTCTGACCAAGCTGTCTTATTTCATTTCTGAGGCAGAAAGAAGATATGGAAATTGTTTGTGAAAGGTTTACCACCAGCAAACTCCAGACTTTTGAGGACCTCTCCGCTATTGCAACCTATGGATTCAGAGGAGAGGTGAGCAGCGCTGCTAACTCTGAGCTGTGGAGCAGTATCAGCCTTCAGGTTATTAAATGTTGACCTACATTTTGTTGCTCATCACATTTGTTGTCTGTGTTCCTGTTTGCAGGCCCTTGCTAGTATAAGCCACGTTGCCCATGTGACCATAACGACTAAGACAGCTGATGCCAAGTGTGCCTACAAGTATGCTAACTTTTTAAATCATTTACTCTCTTGCCGCCTTGATTACATGTACTTTATAACAGATATAAAGTAACCAGGATGCCAGAGCTCTTGTGATGTATCATTCTCTTATTCTGTTATCGTGCAGAGCCAGCTACAGCGATGGCAAACTAAAAGGCCCTCCCAAACCATGTGCTGGCAACCAGGGAACACAGATTCTTGTGAGTTTGTGGAGCACGTCAACTGTTACAGAATGAGGTTTAGGGATGCTCTGAAACCTACTATAGTTTGCCCTCCCTGTGTGCAGGTGGAGGACCTCTTCTATAATGTGTCCACCAGGAGGAAAGCTTTGAAGAGCCCCAGTGATGAGTACTCCAGGATTGTAGATGTGGTCAGCAGGTCTGTCATCTTGGCTTTACTGCTTGTGTCTTGTGGTTCCTGCTCTTTTTGATGAACATCTTTGTGTTTGCATAACTCACATATTAACGTGTTGTGTTGAAGGTACGCCATACACAATTCAGGGAAAAGTTTTTCTGTCAAAAAGGTGAGATGTGCTTTCTCTTTCTTTTTCAAACACTTGACTCAAGAACGAAGCTATTGCAGGATATTTTTGGAAAGTTGACCTTGATTTGCTCCACAATACCACTCGACAAAGATTAATCACTGCATCACTACATTTCTTTGTATGCTTCCCTTGTGTGTGTTTGTTTGTGAGTGCACTGACAAAAAACTCAGATAAGGCTAC
This sequence comes from Siniperca chuatsi, assembly GCF_020085105.1. Classification (NCBI taxonomy): domain Eukaryota; kingdom Metazoa; phylum Chordata; class Actinopteri; order Centrarchiformes; family Sinipercidae; genus Siniperca; species Siniperca chuatsi. Next base: position 8,520,491 of record NC_058052.1, read on the forward strand.
AAAGAATCTTTATTTTCTCTCTATTATTTATGGTCTGTTTTTCCAGCAAGGAGAGACTGTGGCAGATGTGAGGACTCTACCCAACGCATCTGTAGTGGATAATATTCGAGGAGTTTTTGGCAATGCGGTCAGCAGGTATTAATCAACCAAGAAAGAAAAAATAATGCTTTGATGTTCTGTGCAGTTAGCGGTATGTGACCTCTTATCACCTTAACGCTGCGTGCATGACAGGCTCTGTGGTATGTTCCCAGGGAGCTGATTGAAGTTGGCTGTGAGGATCAGAAGCTCGCTTATAAGATGAAAGGCTACATCTCTAACGCAAATTACTCAGTCAAGAAATGCATCCTGATCCTCTTCATCAACCGTACGTATCGCAGAAAAGTTAGTGGAAACGTAGCTCGCTGGTGAAGGTGATTGAATCGCATTAGCTCTATGTTAAATGGAGATTGTGATCTGTGACGTCTCAGATCGTCTGGTGGAGTCAAGTGCTTTGAAGAAAGCAATCGAGACAGTTTACGCCGCTTACCTTCCCAAGAACACACACCCGTTTCTATATCTCAGGTAACTTAACGTGCATTTGTCTGTTTTCTGTAATTTATGCTATTATGGTTAAATGAATTAAGTTCATTTGATGTTCACCGCTGCTTTCTAATCACCACAGTTTAGAGATCGCTCCGCAGAATGTAGATGTGAATGTCCATCCCACAAAACACGAGGTGCATTTCTTGCATGAAGACAGCGTCATCGAGAGCGTTCAGAAGCATGTCGAGAGCAAACTTCTGGGCTCCAACTCATCACGCACATATTTCACTCAGGTATGATATGACAGGATCACTTTCTCTGTAAATATGCCGGCATTGACACAGCAGTGATTCATCTGATCTCCATATTTTATTATGGTAACATATTTTTAGTAAACAACCTCCTTGGAACCTCCTCACAAGTGTGAGGGTGTATTATGGCACATACACTGTGTGTTTGTGCAGACGTTGCTGCCGGGGCTGTCAGTCTCAGGTGGCGGTGAGGTCAAGTCCACCAGCGCTGCAGCAGAGTCCAGTGAGCGGGTCTACGCACATCAGATGGTGAGGACCGACTGTCGCACACAGAAGCTGGACGCCTTCCTCCAACCGAAAGAGAAGTCGCCTCCCGATCCTGAACCAGCCGGTCCCAGCGGCAGTAAGGCTGTGACCAAAACTGCCCAGCCTGACAGCGTAGAGATGGATGAGACAGATGATGCAGACATGATGGAGGCCCTGGCTGAGCAGGAAGCAGAGGTGCCAAAAGGCCATGAAGACAATGCTAATGGTGTTCAAAGGTGATTGACTTCCTTTCAAAATGAATCATGCCAGTACTACATTGGGTAGGTCAGTATGTGCGTTCAGCAGAGGATTAAGGATTCAGTAACCAGCATGATTAATCCGGACACAATTTTTGCAAGTCAGATCAGGACAGGTCTCAATGTTGATTTATCCTGTAGCGTGAGCAAATCTGAACACTGATGAGTTGAGTAAGAGAGCAGGAAGAAGAATGCAAAAATAATTATGTATCATCACTTATGAATGACGTCATCCTCCTCTGGGCCAGTCAGTAACAATTGTCAACTTGTGTTTACCTGCTACTGAACTTCAATGAATTTGCATGTTATAGTAGTACAGTATGGCAGTTTGTATTGTTGAAAAATTAGAGGGGTTGCATGGGGGTGACTACTCTTTGATCTGGTCTTTGACTCTTTACACTTTAAAAACTCATCTGTTTTTAAAGCTCCACCTCCACCCTCCAACACTCTGTGGAGCTTTTTTAGCCTCTTAACATACTGTTTTGATTTACCTCAAGGAAATTCCCTTGTATGGTTCAGTCTCAATGCTCTCATTAATCCAGTTGTTTTCTGCAAAAAGGTTTTGAGCACTAAACAGCAGTGACAAAGCTAGGGACCAGCAGGTGAAGAAAAGTCAAACCTCCAGCAGCTGAAGACCCAGATATTTCTCTCGGTAGTTGGTAGAAACCAAAAACGGCTAAAGACAGGGTGAATACTGGAATTACATTCATGAGATAGCCAGAAACACGACTCCAAATGAATGCTAATGTTGCTCTGTGTCTGCTGGATGTGGAAATTGGTAAATAAATATTTGCCAAGTGAGTCACTACAACTATAAAATGATCATATGGCAAGGTCATAGTCATCAAATTGTGGATTTCCTCTGCCCCCATGTGGCCAAATAAGTAATTCATGCAGCCATAACTTGTCAAGTACATGTTGCTTTTATTATGGCAAGACAAAAAAATATCTGCCACCCATTAAGTGTGTAATGAAATGTGTGGACATTTTCACAGCCCGTTAAGTCTTCTAGTTTGTCCGCTGTAAGCTGCTGTGAGTTATTGTCTGGAGAATACAAGTGTCTGCAAACATGCAGAGTGTAGTGTATGCTGGAGGCGTGACAGCAGTGTGTGTGGTTATTGTGAGCCAGGAAGCGACCCAGGAAAGAGCAGCAGCAGCAGGAAGAAGAAGAGGACTTGAGGGCTGCAGCCACGCCCGAGAGACGAGTCATAAAACTGAACAGCATCAAAGAGCTCAGAGGGGAGATCACTGAGAACACACACAAAGGTAAACAAAAAATATATATCGTGCAGTTTTTCACAAGTAACTCCACCAACAAACCCTGTCTTTCTCTCTCACACCTGTAAATTTCCCTGTGATTTTACTTTCTGCTCCAGGTCACAGCTCATCTCCATAACTAGTTTTATGCAACTTGTACTACCACTTCATGTTCATGCATCTGCTTGTATGGATCATACCTCTTCTGTAGTTGTTTGAACACAGACTACAGCTCAAAATAGATTGAGTTTTTACTTGTCAACACGACTTTCCTCTTTTGAGGCTGTTCATATTTTCTCCAGGTCTTCAAGAAATGCTGCAGAACCACTCGTTTGTGGGCTGCGTCAATCCTCAGTGGACTCTGATCCAACATCACACCAAACTGTACCTGCTCAACACCACCAAACTCAGGTCAGAGCCACAGGAAACACACACCGTTCAGTTCGGTTGCCTCAGCCTGCTGCTTTGTCTCATTTCACTCTTTGTTTCTGTTGCAGTCAGGAGCTTTTCTACCAAATACTCATCTACGACTTTGGGAACTTCGGTGTACTGAGACTATCTGTACGTAAAGTCTAGATTGTGAATTATTAGAATATACTGTACACGTTATGATCATTATGATTGATTATGTGGATTCAGACACCAGCTCCACTTTATGACCTGGCCATGTTGGCTCTGGACTCCGAGGAGAGCGGCTGGACAGAAGAGGACGGTCCTAAAGAAGGCCTGGCTCAGTATATAGTAGACTTCCTGAAGAAGAAAGCTGAGATGCTGGAGGACTACTTCTCCATGGAGATAGACCAGGTCAGTTGGAACAGGGTGGTGTATGTCTGTTGGTCAGATAAATCTGTAAAAACCCTAAAATCAAGTTTCCAAGTTAAGTTTGGCTGCCAGTGTCTTTCCATATGTTTTAGCAAAACATCAGTGTGTTATTACTCAAGCTGTAAAACCTGCATTGTAGGAAGGAAATCTAACCGGGCTGCCATTACTGCTTGACAAGTACACACCTGTCATGGAGGGTCTCCCCATGTTCATCCTGCGCCTGGCCACTGAGGTGAACTTCTCGCAGGTCTCTCATTCATAACGACATTCTGGACACAAACTGTATCTAAAGGCTTTTGCTTGGTGGTGTTGTGCAGGTGAACTGGGACAATGAAAAAGAGTGCTTCAGAGACTTCAGTAAGGAGTGCAGTGTGTTCTACTCCATCAGGAAGCAGTACATCCTGGAGGCCGAGTCGGGAGAGGAGCAGGTAAGGACACCAGACTCACGCTTAGAACAATGCTAACATGCTACACGCATTTTAATGTTTGACTTCCTTTGCTTTACAGTAACCTTAATGACAGGTTTAACTGACAAGTGCGATGTGTAATGCTTGTTTCAGGATGCTGAGGTGAACTCGTGGCGTTGGAAAGTTGAGCACATCATTTTCAAAGCTTTCCGAACCCTCTTCAGTCCTCCGAAGAACTTTAGTGAGGATGGCACCGTGCTGCAGATCGCCAACTTACCTGATCTCTATAAAGTGTTTGAGAGGTGCTAAATCTGACTGAAAAATCAACCATACACGCTCCTCTTTTATACTTTGATGTAACATTTTGGCTGTAAATAAATTCTTTATAGGAAACGAGACTTCAGATGTTTGTCTTTGAGTGAAAAACCATATTTCATGATGTACAGTGGTGTGCAAAAGTGTTTGCCCGCTTCCTGATTTCTTTTTTTTTTTTGCATGTTTGTCACACTTAAATGTTTCAGATCAAACAAATTTAAATATTAGTCAAAGATAACACAAGTAAACAGAAAATGCAGTTTTTAAATGAAGGTTGTTATTAAGGGAAAATAAAATCCAAACCTACATGGCCCTGTGTGAAAAAGTGATTGCCCCCTAAACCTAAGGTTAGGCCAACCTTAGTAGCAACAACTGCAATCAAGCATTTGCAATAACTTGCAATGAGTCTTTTACAGCGCTGTGGAGGAATTTTGGCCCACTCATCTTTGCAGAATTGTTGTAATTCAGCCACGGAGGGTTTTCGAGCATGAACTGCCTTTTTAAGGTCATGCCACAGCATCTCAATAGGATTCAGGTCAGGTCTTTGACTAGACCACTCCAAAGTCTGTCAGCTTCACTACAATGCTGTATCAAATTCACATCTGAATCCATATAAGGTTCGGCTATTATGCAACAGATGTTGAATAAACATTTGCAAACAGTTTGCTCAACTTATCTCCACTAGTCCACTCCAAAGTCTTCATTTTGTTCTTCTTCAGCCATTCAGAGGCCCCACAACAACATCCAAAGAACAGCAGGCCTCACTTGCTTAAGGTCAGTGTTCATGACTCCACCATAAGAAAGAGACTGGGCAAAAATGGCCTGCATGGCAGAGTTCCAAGACGAAAACCACTGCTGAGCAAAAAGAACATTAAGGTTGGTCTCATTTTTGCCAGAAAACATCTTGATGATCCCCAAAACTTTTGGGAAAATACTCTGTGGACTGACGAGACAAAAGTTGAACTTTTTAGAAGGTGTGTGTCCCATTACATCTGGCATAAAAGTAACACTGCATTACAGAAAAAGAACATCATACCAACAGTAAAATATGGTAGTGGTAGTGTGATGGTCTGGGGCTGTTTTGCTGCTTCAGGACCTGGAAGACTTGCTGTGATAAATGGAACCATGAATTCTGCTGTCTACCAAAAACTCCTGAAGGAGAATGTCCGGTCATCTGTTTGTGACCTCAAGCTGAAGTGAACTTGGGTTCTGCAGCAGGACAATGATCCAAAACACACTAGCAAGTCCACCTCTGAATGGCTGAAGAACAACAAAATGAAGACTTTGGAGTGGCCTAGTCAAAGTCCTGACCTGAATCCTATTGAGATGCTGTGGCATGACCTTAAAAAGGCAGTTCATGCTCGAAACCCCTCCAACGTGGTTATATTTATAACAATTCTGCAATGATGAGTGGGCCAAAATTCCTCCACAGCGCTGTAAAAGACTCATTGCAAGTTATCGATTGCAGTTGTTGCTGCTAAGGGTGGCCAGTTATTAGGTTTAGGGGGCAATCACTTTTTCACACAGGGCCATGTAGGTTTGGATTTTGTTTTCCCATAATAATAACAACCTTCATTTAAAAACTGCATTTTCTGTTTACTTGTTATCTTTGACTAATATTTAAATTTGTTTGATGATCTGACACATTTAAGTGTGACAAACATGCAAAAAAAAAATAAAAATAAGAAAGCAGGAAGGGGGCAACACTTTTGCACACCACTGTATGAAAGGGTGTCACTTGCAGGAAATCCTTGTTCTGAATAGCTTATTTAAATGTGCCAAGCCTCCACATGGTTTTCTAAAAGTAAGACTTGGGACATGCAGCCAGGAAAAATAGAATCGGGTCATGAGTCCCATAACCATACCTAAAATGTGCCAGCACACAAGCTTGACTTTTATTACAGCTACATTTCCCCTGTCAGTCTGAGACATGTCTGCAGTGTGGAGGGATCAGAGCTCAGTGTAAAGGAAATTAACACCGCCACTACTGTTTCCAAATACCTTACGGACAATTACAAGTTTGTAACACCTGTATAAACCTGGAAAATTGAATGAGCGAGTGAAGGAAATCTGCAAAATTGTACTTCCATGATTTATGCTATAGCACATTGGTTCCTAACTGTGGCTCACTTTATTTCAGTCAGAATAACTAACCCATATCCACACTTCACATTTTGATGATTCGAAAAAGTAGAAAATAGCAAAACTGCATCATGAAAAAAAGGATTCCGATTGTATACACACTTCTGTAAATTACACATTTATTTTCAAGAAGTCTTTTAAATATTTGAAAAATTTCAATGAAACCGCAGCAGACACAGTTGGTTCTACATATTTTCAAATAATGACTGCACCATTTTAAATACATCATTCTGTACCTGTTAAAACGATTATTGTTTCATTGAGCAGTGCAGTCCCCCAGTCTCCTAGTGTGAAAAGGCACTTCACTGTGTGGGGGGACGCCGGGAAGGTGCGGGGCCGTAGCAGCCGTGATGGTTGAATAGTTGAAAAGCAACATTATAGTCATTCATGCAACTTATCAAAAAACAAAACAAAAACAAAACAAAGTACAGCCAAGCACCCAGGCCAGAGAGAAATAAAATCTCGTGGATAACATGATGTAGTACAAAGCTCTGAAAAATGAAGTAGTGACTAGAGAAATTTCCTCATGTATCTCCCAGCAACTTTGTAGTTTTATTAGTTAAGTTTCTGAGTCATTCCTCCAAAAACACTGGCGGCTTGCCAGACAAAAGCAGTTTTTCGCCTGTGCTACAAGTTTTTTTTAAAGTGTTTTTGGTTAGCTACAAATCTTAAAGTGTTACAGCTAAAATGGAAATGTGCTCCAGACACAATATGGCAGTCAGAGGTCTGATGTGTGAGTTTAAGGGCTTCTGTGGTGACGCTGCGTTGCCTCACTGCTGTGACAGAAGGGCGTTCCTGTTGGCCTTCATCTTCTCGAGGCGCTTTACTAGGTGGTTGTTGGTCATCTCCATCTCCTCTATCTTATCTAGAGCTGTGCGCAGCTGTGGGGGAACAGAGGGGAGCAGTTACATTCAGCCTGCTAGTGTTTCATATAAAATGCAAGCCTGTGTCTTTACCTCTCTTTGAAGTTTCCGTTTTTCTGCCTTAAGTTCATCTTCTACTTTCTCTGAGTTGTCTGCTGATGCCTTGTACCTGGACACTTGCCCTTCAAGTCTGGCAATCTGGAAAACACACAAAAGAGTATAATTCGGTGAGTTAAGAGCTCTAAAACTTACAACTCTATAATTTAATGTGAGCTATTATTTAGTTTGACAAGACATTTCTTTTTAAACTTACATTTTGTTCCATTGTACCCATTTCCTGCTCTGCCTTGGAAAGCTTGAATTTGTATTCACTAATCTGTCTGTTGGCATCTCCTTCAGAGAAAAACAGAAACCAGTTGAGTTTGTAATACATAAAATGTTCAAAAGATCATTTCATGTGTGCCGATACATAATTGTAAGGCCAACTTACTCTGCATCTCAATAAAGTGTAGGTCTGTACCGTTCTCCATCTTCTCCCCGTCTGTGTATGCACTGTCCATCTTTGAGTGTTTCTGTCTCTCCTCCTCCAGCTGATTCTTCAGCTTCCTGATCTGAGCCAAGAGTTCATCTTTCTCCTCTGCCAACTTCCGTAGCCTGACATCTACAAACCAGAGGGAAAATACATTAAACTGATGCAATTTACCGTGACATGCAGGATAACTTTGTGTGTTACAGTTGCAGGAGGGATATATTTTCAGTTCTCTATGGACAGAAACAATATCTCTGTCTCACCCAGCGGGCCCTCTCCTGCAGACTCCAGCACCTGAGCGGCCTCCTGGGAGACCACAGTGATCCCTGAGGACTGAGGCTCATGGTTGACATCTCCATTTGGTGTGCCGTCTGGGATGATGACGAGCCCATGTGTCTGTGGTGAGAGAACACACATTACTGAGGACTGGCTCCACTCTGGCAAAACCATCACAGTACAGAGGCTATACACTGATGTCACTTTTTCATATGATACCACCACCCTCACCACCCCTGAGTGACCAAACAAACCAACAGTTGGCCGCTACTGAATGGATAGAGCTTCAATACCAAAAGGAAAACAAAACATGTGAAAAAGTAAAGGCCACTGTAAATGACAATGATCTGTATGACATACTGAACAGTCATCGCTCTGTGGATGTTGAAATGTATGGATCCACCAGTAGACTTTGAGACTGAGACCAACCAGCCTTTCCTCTCTACCTGCAGTGAATGTCTTCACATCAGCAGCAGAGGGAGGAGGACAGAGGAGAGGATGAATGATGCCATAGGACTGTTAGCCAGTTTTTTGTAAACAGTGGAGTCCAAGGGCTTCAGATAACCATTAGTTAGTCCAGCAGTATGTAAAGTTATTCTAATGCTTTTTGTAGCCTATACATGCTTGTCAAAAGTAGATAAGGTCTGGCATTAATTAGTCTACAGAGTAAAAAAAATAAACTAAGGTTATTACAAACAATTTTACGATATTTTCTAGGGATGGTGGATGGAAGGCTCTCTAAATATTGGTGTTGTATTAGTAAAATAACTTGTCAGTCTAAAAATTTGTATTTATTAAGTATGAATGTTATCAGTTATCCTGACACACATGTATATATGTTCATGTTCATATAAGTAGCTTAACACTGGGGGCCTGACGTTGCATTAATCAAAGCCTGAAGGCACAAACTAAAGACCCCTTGTCCTATTTTAAAGCAGGATGTGTCAGGATTTGCCTGATCAAAAATAATAAGAACTTTGGACAGGTTTGTAAAAATACTTGAATTATATTACAAGTCTAATTTTCAGAAAACCATGTGGTGCCTTACTTCACAATTCTTATTTTAGCCTTTGGCAGTCTATAAAAAATTATATTCTTTCTGAATCTGCTGTATAGTCATTTGCACAACAGTTCCTGTTAATGCACAAAAGCAGATGCTGACTGTTGTGTTTGCCACTGTGGGATGTTGCCGTGGTAACGTCTATGTAAAGTGACTTTACGCGCATACCCTCTAAACAACAAATCTCCCAGTAATTTGATATAGTACACTATAATCATGGTCAAGTAGCGATTAACATGTACCAAATGAGTAATGCAAAACCAGCAAGTAGTGAAAAAGTTGACAAGAAAATAAAATGGAAAGAAAAACGAAGAGGCAGAAGTGAAAAGTACAACAAAGTAGCAGGTTGGATAGCATTAACTGGCTTAGTTCCAACCAAAAGGAAAAGTATAAAAAGTAGTTTTGGGCCAGCAACTCATTCCTCTAACCTTGGTTTTTCTTCTGGGACTTTAGGAAGACCTACCTCTACTGCTTTGGCCTTCCCCTTGATGTCAGCGAGCTCATCTCTGAGCTCATCCCTCTCATTCCTAATGCAATCAAAGTACTCTTTCTGTCTCTCTAGGGCCTGGCCACACACACGAGAAAAAACAAGAGAGAGGAGAAGAGGCAGAAGAGAAGTTGGATAGACTCTGGACAGACATGCAACACCACAAGACATCTTCCATGCACAAACATGCACATCAAGCTAACAAGGACATAGAAACAAACAATACACAGAGACGAGAACAAGGCTACATGCTAACAGAGGATGTTATTGGGAAAAGTTAAGAGGTGTGGTAGAGCACAGGGACTAATGATATAGAGTCTGTAAGGAAGGTAGATCTTTTTGACTGAAACTACATACAAATATGATGTTTCCATCATTACGAGTCTGACTTCATCACCTAACAAACTAACTGATCCACAGGTGGAACCATGCATGTCATGCTAGAATATATGGATATGGATAGCATTTCTCTTTAAGTTTACAAGACAATCTTAAACAAAAAGATTTTTATTTCACAGGCTGTCCACTGCAGGCCTTAACACAGTGCCAGTGGACTTGCATGGTTAGTGGATGTTACAGGATCCAAACCGAAACCCCTATTATTTCGACATGCAAAAATCCAAACTGTGAATGGGTCCAAGTATGTGCTAATGCCCAAGGGTCTCCATCATGCAGAGACAGCATGAGAGGCAAAAGAGATGGATGGACACTATGTCTAAAGGCTGAAAAGCAAAGCCATGTATTGCCTCTCATGTTCTGTCAGAGCACCCACGTGGGACCTCCTACCCCAATCTTTTTGTCCTTCCAGTTTATCGTTTCCTGCAGGTCAAACACCTCTCTGGTGAGGTCATCTAACTTAGTCTGCATTCGCTGGCTCTCCTGAAGCGGTGTTGAGCAGTAACAAGATGACAGTACGGTATAAGAACAGAATAGGAAAAATTGAATAGAACAAAGACAAAAGAGGTGAAAATGCACATAAATACATACAGACACAAAAATGAGAGAAACAGAGCGAGGAGAGACTAATTTGAGGAGATAATGCTGAGAAAGGAAAAAATGATAGTGTTCTGAGTCAGATATGACAATCAAATAAGCTAAATGTCAGAAGGGACAGAAAAGTAGACTGGGAGAGGACCTAGAGGCAGGCCAGTGCCAATCATTCCTTATCAAGTTCCTGCAGAAGAGAGCCTTCTCTGCAGCCTGCATAGAGGCACTAACAGCTTTCAAGGTGTTGACAGAATAGCGGTCTGGCAGAAACAGGTTGTTTTTCTAATGCAAGGGCAGCCTTACCTCTATAAGCTCATCTCTCTGGCGGATTCCCTCTTTCAGTTCTTCTTGTTTATGCTGCAGGACTGTACATGTGTGCTTTTGTCTTTCTAGTTCCTGAAACCATAGTCAGAACAATTCAGCCACAACCCTTCCATATTAGTATTTTGTAACTTTACCAACATGAAATTGATTTCTGAGGTGATTTAATGTAACTTTTATTTGACCGATATTTCACCTTTGACTTTTCTTCCAGCTCCCTCTTCATCTCAGCCATTTGTTCCTCCATCTCCTCTATGACATCCTTTAGTGTGTCCACTTGATAGATGAGGTTGCCTTTGTCATTGTCCAGCTGTGCGTTCGACACCATGGCTTTCTTATACTTCTCCTCCACCTCTGCAAGTGACTCCTGATAGGGGTAGGAGCATGTTCATAAACAGAGTATACTTATTTAAAACACAGCTCACCTACATGAATCAGGTGGGTGCTTTGGTATAAAAATAATTAGTTTCTGGGACACATTTAACACACATTGGCCAAACATCACGATTGTAAAACATGTATGATTAAGTAAAGGTATAGTTCTGTCCCACCTTTTGTGGTATTTTTCCATTTTAAGCAGGTCATTTGGGACTAACGTGATGTGCAAGTGGTGATATTGATCACACAATAATTAGAATGCGTTGAATCACTTTTAGAAGTGAAACAACGCAGTGGACCAGGAAACAACATGATGAAAAGTAATCTAGCCAATACTAGTAAGTGCATCAGCTGTATCAAACTCTACCAAGAACAAGCCAGGAGTCAGGTTTGTTAGTAAACTACTCTTATCAATAAAACATACAGTGTCCTTTCAAAGAGAACAGGAAGCTGCTGAAGGTGACTGCAGAGCCAGAAGGCCGTCAAACGCTGTGGCAATGAAAGCCTGGGTAGAAGAAGAGCCTTAAAATTGAAAGCATGACTATTATCTGTCAGCAGGTGGAGCATTTTAACTAATATTCTTACAACTTTGAACCCAGCTGAATCGTGGGAGTGTCTTCATTTCAGGACACAACCAGTGAGTTGGATCAAAACAGGAAGTGAGGGAAGATCATGCAAAAGAAGGATCATTACGCAATTCAGACTGGGAGCACGCAAAGACACGGCTGTGGTGTTAGGAGCTACAGGAGGGGGTACAGAGGGGTATGAGTGGGGAGGCAGGGGGGTTAGTGACGCCATACTGCTCCCAGAGAACAAGAGAAGGCATGCTGTGAACTCAAGCCCCTCTACCTTCAGCTCTTTAAGCCCTTGCATGTATCGCCCTTCTACATCCTGAATCTGGTCCTTTAGTTCATAGATATCCTGTAGAGCAGATGGAAGGAATGGTTGGGGTGAACTGGGGCATCAGAGAGGGTGGGGGGTATCAAGGAGACATAAAGCACCCGCACTGCCATCTCAAAAACAGTCCAGCTGGCATACACATGACCAGCGCACCCAGATATAAGGAACAGCTTCACAGGACACATGTCACATTCAGTCCTCCCGTGCATACATCAAGAAAAACAGTTTAAGCAGACACTTAGAACAGCAGGGAAGGCACAAAAGAGGAAATGCTGTGGGGAGGTTCATATGCAGAAGGAACAGATACATAAATTGCTCAGACATAGAACATGTGGATTAGCATTTAAGCTCTATGATAATGTGATGATGAACATCTAGAGCTCAATTTACAAGCACAATTTAATACATATGCTAGCCTTTTTCATAAGTTTATTCAGTCACATGTACAGTTTAGAAGGGTGACACTGTGTGTATTGTACACCTTACCCTAAGTTCACTCAGGCTGGTGTCGGGCTCATAGATGCTACCAGTGTCTGCGCTGCCCCGTCGTGATGAGGTGCCACCCAGTGTTGCCAATGTGGCTGCTGAGAGGCCTGGGGTGGCACAGCGGGAAGATGGCTGAGAACACAAAGTGCCACAGAACTCCAGTCAGAAATACACGAACACAGCACAATACAACACAACTCTGACATGTTATTCAACACCATCATGTGATACTGCAGGGCTCTTAAGTGATCCTGCCCAGTCCAAATCCTCCTGAGGGAGGTACTGTCACTGTCATGTGCTTGACACACCGGCTCACAGTCTCCACAGGCTTTGTGCATAAAAGCCAGATAATGTTTCTTTGCTGATGTGTTGTGGTTACTTGGCAATTGCCTAATATGGCATAGATATCAACTGACTACTGCATTGTCACGCATATAAAATGCAAAATAATGGTGCACTCACCCGACTATAATCTGAATACTGCTTGTCACATTTTTCATCCAGCTGAAAGAAAGAGAAGAAATATTTTGAGAACACACATCCTGTGTGGTCATGCTTGGAGCTGTTGTCTCATCTGTAAATCAGGGAGTTAGTCCAGAAGTTAATATGAGTCTGGGATGAGTGCTGCATGTTCACAGATCATTAAGAGTTGACAACCAAACAAGCAAATGAAACACTGAGTGAATCACACCAATCCATTAAAGAATATACCAGAAGTCCATGCTGCTGCACACTGCAGCCACATCCACTTCAGCTTACCTCATATCACACTACTCATTTATAAGGTTGTCATAAAAAAAAAACAGACTGTGGTATGAGTTTTGAAAACCAAATGTTATTTTTACTCATGCATCAGTTATACAATAATTCATCCATCACTGGCGTTGCACTGCACTTCCCAGCCCACTGTGAACTTAGCTAAGCCACTTACAGCGTCCAGATCTGGAATGCTCAAATCATCAAGGTCAGACACAATACTGCCTCTTCGGTTGGAGCGGCTGAAATAATCAGCAGCCGACTCGCTAATGTCCGAGAAGTCAGACGACTGTTTGCAACACACACACACACACACACACACACACACACACACACACACACACACAGACAAGATGAAGAGGATAGTGATAGAGGCAGAGGAAAAAATAATAATCGAGGGCCAAAGAGTAAAAATCATCATAGGAAAAGGACAGAAGAAAACAATGACATATACAGCCAGAGGAGATCAATCTTCAAGGTCAAGGCATTTAAAAAGGTATGATAGGTATTAAGCTGATACTCTTATGCAGTACAATACAATAAAAGAAACTGTTGAAAAAGCTTTGATTATTAGATCATCAACCACTGTGACAGAACAGCATCAGTCTAGATTTTGTACAGCCCAGTCCCTACAGCTCACCGCACTATCCCTGCGGCCTCTGCTGAAGCGCTCCTGGGACACGCTGCTGACAGTGTCATCATCTGAGGAAGACTGAGAGGAAAACGCACACATACAAAACACACACGCACATGATGAGGAGGCAAAGTAATGTAGGATGGCTGCATGCCCAAGGCTTTCTCTGACACACACACACACACACACACTTCTTGTTCAAACAGCAATCCGTAGACATCCAGTAGCAGTTTCTGTATTAAAACAGATTATTGGATTACTCCTAAGACTGTAACCCTAGAAGTAATGCCAATTCAGTTTATTCAATTCATTCATGCAATTAGGATAATTTTGTCAAATGCACCAACTGGAGCTAAGTCAGATTGGACAACCTTGCTACAACATCTTAGCCTGCACAGCACTGCAGAAGAAATTATTAATTCAAACACTTTAATGTCAATCAGTGATGCTGTTCCCTAAAGCAAGCTCTAGCTAGTTTGGTATGGGTGATCAACATTGTACCTAGGAGGAGGGAGACCTGATGCTGAGAGGGGGGTGAGGGGAAGCTTGTTAGTAGCGGGCATCTGTTTGTGGTGTTGGCTGTCATCATGCAGGGTAGCGGTGGTTTTAAGGTGCTCACCACAGGGCTGCTGCGGGTGGAGCTGGCTCCTGAGGAGTACCAGCTGTATTCAGAGGGCTGCGACAGGAAAGGGGATCAACATGAAGACAGACGCCAGGCCACAGGCACAACAGTAAGCTGCTGTGGTGGTGACATTGTAGAAACGCTGTTTGACAAACATTCAGAAGACTTACAGCTCTTGAACTGTACCCCGAGCCATAAAGACCGTTGTCATCGTAAATAGAGGCCTGAGGGCACACGTGGGAGACAATGCAGGACTCAGCAAAACACAAGAGGGAGAATAAATCTTTGACGCACTAGCTAAGTAGGCTGAGTAGAATGACTTTCTCTGGGCCATGCAATAAACAGAAACACTCTGTATTTCCAACATCAAGTAGGCCATTTGTTTCGATGTTCTACAACAAAAGCCCTGGCTTCACACAAACTCCTGCCTTATCTCACTGAAGCACAAATGTCTGGCCACAGTGCTCAAGAGTGTCCAGGAGCTAAATATAAGCAGTCCCAGCCACCCTGGGCATCCTATCAGATATATGTGGCCACAAGAGAGGGGGGAGGTCTACTTCTGAAGGTAACTAGAGGCATGCAGAGAGATGCTGGCCACTCAGTGGACAGAAACTGACCATGCTGTAGCTGCGAGATAGCCCCGTGCCAGTGGTGGAGGACGAAGAAGTGGTGGCCTGTCAGAGAGGAGGGGAGCAGGGAAATGTCAGTTTAGAGGCCAGAGGAAAGCTGTGGCAGGAATGTGAGGTGGAGGGAGACTCAAGAGCTGCAGCAAGTGGAAACAGGATGAATGTTTTGCTGACCCTGTAACATTTAGGGCCAAAAGTGTTGAGAGGAGTAGTGAGGTCAGGTAACACTGTCCCTGTTGACTGTTTTAATACTGGCAGAGCACCACCTTTGTCAGTCAGCGACTAATTTACATAAATTCAAACGATTACAAGAACTGTTTTACAGTGAAGAGAGATCGCAATCTAAAAGTCAAGCTTTGGATTTCTATGACATACTAGGGGCTATCAGCTACACTAACTACAAAACCATTCTCTCTTTGCGTTGATGCTTTTATGACACAGACAATATCCCCTCCCCAGTTATATAACAAGTTTCCTAGGCATATAAATGTCCAATAAACTAGACCATGCAGATAGGAATATACTGCTTCAACTGGCTCTGGTTTCACTGAGTGTCCTTTAACCACATCAGCCTGTGTATAACAGGATTGAAAGTTGAACAGCACTGTCAGGGGGACCGACCCGAGGCTGATAGGTGGAAGTGGAAGGAAGAGGCGGTGCTTTGGTCTTCGTTAGGCTGGTGTAGTTCCTTTGATCATGGTACAGTCCAGTCTGGAAGGGTAGCAACATAATATGACCTCAAACAAACACTGACATAACACATTTTATCCTCAAGTGTCAGACTAATATCTATTTCAGATACATTCAACACGGCTTTTCAACATTTATGTGACGTTTCACAAGACAATGAATAGTCAATCTTACCAGGGGTTAAGGCGATCAACAGTAAATCACCACTGCAAGCCACTATGATTAGTCTACACTGCCTCCATGCATGAGGCTGCAGCAAAGACACCAATACTAAAGGAGTCCACTGACCAGCAGGTCCTTCTTCGAGGAGCTGGCCTTTTTATAGCCATGCAGGTCATTGTACACAGAACTCTGTTTGCCCAGAAAAAAATTTTACAAAATAAATAAATAAATAAAAAATTTGCTAAAATGGGACAAAAAGGACTAGAGGAAAAGCGTAGAATCAGTGATAAACAGATAATCATCACATAGGTACATACAGTGGATCGGGAAGTCTTGAGGGTGGAGCTAGTGGAGAGGCCATCCTGAAGAGAGAACAGGAGTCACAAGGATTGTGATCAGAAGAAGATCAATTATCTTGTTGTGTCTACTAACACTAGGTTAGTAATCCAACACAGCAATTGATCAAGCAAACCATTTATTTTTCTACACCTTGCCAAAGCCACAGCGAAGGAAAAAATACATTTGTCAGTGTCACTCTGCCCATTATGGTGGTTGTGTGATATTATTAAGTAAAGAAAATATGATGTTGAAAACGCAGAGTCAGCCTAAAGTATAACTTTTTTGTATTAACAGGTACAAATGCAGACGTTCCCTATATAATCCTGTTGAAAACAGCTATTGGCAATATCCTTTGAGTCCATACTGTTGATTGTATAATTTGACAGATTCTATCAGATAACTGGCCAAATATCTTGTCAAGGTACAAAAAAGTCCATCAGAATCACACAGCAACACATTCAAGAATAATACGGGGAGAAATTCAACGTGGAAAAGAAAGTGAAACAGATGCGTCCTACTGCCGCCTCAATATTATGTCTCCTTCCAGGTATTACCTAATCATATACAATAGTCATATACAAATCTCCAGTATGAAATGGGTATAATTGCAGCAGAAGTAGATGAAACGGACTGAAGGAAAGTGGATACACCAAGAAAATTTTAAATCTGAAAACAGTTGGTTGCTATTGAGCACATCCTTTGGAATTTAAGTTAGTTCTGCTTAGCACAATAAAGTTAGCCACATCTGAACTCTGGTTACATGCTAAGAATCCAGGTATTCAATCAGTTGCCAACCTCCCGCGAATATACATCATGCTCTCACACACATGCACACACAACGCACCAAGGCATCTTTTCTACGGGAACTGGATCGACTCCCCAAGTCACGCATTGCTGATGAGGTTGACTTAAAATAAAAAACAGACAAAGTATTTTATGCTATATGACCCAAATGAACACTACCAAATAAAAGTATTTCATGTATTGCTTAATACACTATTTTAAGTGCTTTCCTAACAAAAACAATGGCTTACACACATCATTGTGCCCCTATGAGAGCACAGTCTTAATAAAACTGGCAGGGACGTATTATGTACGCACCCTGTAGCTGCGGACTGACATGACATCATCATCCAGCCCCTGTTGATGTGGAAACATGGAGTCACAGCAGAAAAGCAGACAGAGAGGAACATGGGTGATGAGAGATTAACTGCAGGATTAAAGGAGAAAGAAGAAAGGAAATACAGGCAGACAAAGAGGATGTGTGTGGGGGAGATACAGACCCGGCGATGATGGCTGCTAGATCTACTACTACTAGAGGATCTGGCCTTTTCTGTATCAGCCTGGAGTAAGGAAGGAAAGTTGGAAAAGATTACAGAGTGAAAGTAGAGAGGCTCAATCACAGGGGTGAGTAAGGTCACTACAATGCTCAACAGTTGCTATGCAAAGTCCAAATCATGCAAAACAACTTCTGTCATCATGTTTATAACCAAATGGATGTCATAAACATTTGCAAATGTTATCCTCTTCAAGCAGGATTAATGATATACAACAACAGCTAATATATTGCACATTTTTGTCTCATCTGTTCTTTTAAAAAGGCAATATAAAACAACAATAAAAAATCTCTGCTTCTCTTTACTGTGTCGATACACCAACTCACATACAGATTCATTCCATGCAGAAGTTGTTCATTAACATTCAAAAGCATCCATCATTACTGAAGTAGCTGGAGGTTGGACATCCAAACCAACGTCTTTCATGCAGACTCACCCACCCTAAATAAAGTCAAAGGCCAATGCTTGCTCTACGAATACACACAGCTACAGATTACGGTGTCTCCAAAGCAAATACACTGCTGAGGCATATTTCCACAGTGAGGTACAGTGTAGTCTGTAAATCAAGTGCAGCTAAATGGTCAGGGTTGACTGGGGCTCAATGCCACACAACAGGCTGTGTCAGTGAAGTGAGAGGCTGCAACACTCTCTTGCGCTCGCCTACCATCCACTGGTGGATCTGACCCCATTTTCTGTTGCTACCACTGGATGAGCGGTAAGAAAGCTGGACAGAGGGAGGAAGTGCCAGGAAAAACATACAATCATATTCACTGAAACTGCTGAAATGTAAAAACTGGGTGACATTTACATCAGAAATAGAACTTTTGGTTTCATCTGTGGACATGCAGCACTTTCTGTGGGTTTGGACTGTGGTATTTTTGTGTATGAACTGTCAGATTTATCTAAAAAAATATATTTCAAGGTATAGAGCCAAACAACTCCTCTGTACCAGTGACTATGGATGTAGATTAACAGCTTGCAAACATTGAGTCAGCTACTGTAGTAACTGGTTCATGTAAAAACAACAAATAAAAGAAAAAATACACAGAGGAGAAAACAGGACAGTTTCCATGTTCAAACTACAGTTGATCTGTGGTGAGAGCAACAGTTATGGGGCATTACACTAGCTCCCTTGATGGGTCGAATAATGGTCACAGTGCATCTTTACCAGTCAGGTCCATTTTGCATTATATACCTCTTTCTGCTGCCGTTCAAGTTCCCTCATTCGAATATCCCTGGCCTCTGCTCGAGCCGCCCTCTTCGCTGCCAGCCTCGCCTCTGCCTGTGACACACAACATGAACATACTTGTTAGCCATGAATGGAAACTCATAAAGGTGCCTTTCTCTGAGGACACACCCAAGGAGTGCAAGAAATAAACACAAGAAAGGGAATAGCTTCAATCAAAAAACAATCACAAAGTAGAATTTACATGAGCATATATGGGTACTCAAGTCATCAGTTTCCTGTAAGAGAAAAGAGACAGTGGAAAATGTACACTAATTAACCAAATTAACCAGCCTTTGATGTTGACTTTATGGTAACACTGCATAAAAACACTATAGTTTCTTGTTTAGATATATAAAACAAATCAAACAAAAAAAAATGAAAACAATGTGTAACTGCTTTGTTTTCTCAGATATACAATCTAGTTTAGAGGACAGTTATATGCAGCATCAGAATAATGTGTCAAGTCTATAATACCTTTTCTGCTGATAAAAATTGATATACTTGCAATAGTTATACTGCCTTTTAAATGCTTTTCTAAAAACAACTGAATATTCAACAATAGACCACACAGTTTTAGAGACTTGGTGGTAACCTCACACTAGGAATGAATGCAGTTCACCAAAAACAAACTAGAACCCAACCGATAAATCCGTATTACTGAAAGTTTCAGCCCATAAGTAACAAGAAACAGTACAGTACAGAAATGCCAAACATATATTCGAGGTAATGTAGAAACAGTAATTCAGTCACACAGTTTATCCACCAGAGAGCACTGACAAATTTATTTATCAACTGTAAAATGTTCCACTCAGTACATATCTTGGTCTTTAATAGACAAATTTAGGGATTCCTTATAAAAAGTGTTTGTTTATCCTTTGAGCTTATGTAAAAAAAAAATAATAATTATTGGCTGATATATCGTTATCAGATTTTTTTTTAACTCTCAAAGTCAGTATCAGTCTAACAAACCCACTATTAGCCAGGCTATAATATGGACACTGTACAGCGTAACAGTACAGTCCATACTGTACGGTGTGCCCTAGCTGACCAGTTTTGTCCATGAGTCACAGCTCTGTAGTGCTGTCCAGAATGAGTGTTTGGGATGCCTCATCACCAACAACATGTGCTAACCATCAGTTTCAGGAGGGCTGATTTAAAGACCCTGTGGGGGAGATGGCAATAGTGCACAAACAAACAGCGTAGCACAGTATCAGAGCAAAGAGAAAACAAAGAGAGTCACAATAGTGTGGTTCTGCTCAGTCTGTAAATATGGAGGCGATTTCAAAATATCTAACTAGCTAGCTAAGTCAAAACTAAGCCCAATAAACTCTTCTCTGGGGAGAAAGTGAGAAGAGTCATCACACAATTTGCCCCCAACTGAGTCAGAATATGAACAAGAGCTAATGTTACAGAGTACCTCAGCAGAAGGAGCTAATTTAGGCGAGCCCCTAGGAGCCACACAGGTGACTATGTAGACTATCCTTCCATTACGTCCATAATACCAATTACATTCCATACATGCTCTGAAACTGAACATCCCACCTCATGGAGCCTAGCCCTTTATCTCTAACTAAAAGACAGTCCATAAATACAGTGTGTGTGTTGTGTACAGTATCTCACTGCAGACAAACACTGTCAGCATTCCAGCAATTTCTTATCTGCATTGCCAGAATAGTAGGCCTGCGGGTATAGACTATTCCTGTTTCAATAACAGCCTGGAATGAACAAACACTGTTTTATAGTGATGCTATATGTAGTGTTGTGTAAAATAGAAATGATTAGTTATTGTTATTTCCAAAAACATTTTAAAAACAGAAAAAAAGACACTTGTGTCTGAGGCTAAGGCAGAGTTAAATAGTAGGAGGAATTGACCTGTACTCAGTTGGACAGACCATAGTTTTAGTTAAACAGGAGTATAATAACTATCTGGTTTTAATGATAAGATACCTTAACCTCCCAAGATAGGCAATGAGTGAAAACCCTGACCCAGTATGTTATAGTCAGAGCAAAGTTGGGGTGATGAGTGAGATACAGTAATGACCATGACAAGAGCTGCAACGATTAGTCGAACGAAAGAAAATTAATTGCCAACTACTTTGATTAGCAATTAATCGTTTCAGTCATTTTTCAAGAAAAAATGTCCAACATTTGCTTGTTCCAGCTTCTTAAATGAAAGGATTTACAGCTTTTCTTTTGAAGCCATTTGAAAACGTCACTTTGGACACTGGGAAATTGTGATGAGCATTCACAATTCTGTGACATTCTGACACAACGATTAATCGATTAATTGTGAAAATAATCTGCAGATTAATCGATAATGAAAATAACTGTTAGTTGCAGCCCTAACCATGACATAAAATATGCATTTTTAGTAGCTAATACACAAATCTTAAAAAGGCAGAATAAATAGGATTTTCCTAAAAAAAAAAAAAGAAAGAAAAGAAAAATGTATGGACTCATACAAAAATAATCCCCTTCAATCATCATTTATGACCCACTATAAGTGTGTGGCGGTGTCTGTATCTGCAGAGACCCTCCTCATTTCATCATCACTAATAAATGTGAACAAAGGAGTATCATCAATTTTCCTATGGCTGCTTTGTGTGATTTTGAAGTATAACTGATGGTCATACAATGAAACATGCTTTGTACGAGGTGAAAAAGGAAATAAAGTTGCAAGTGTATGAGGAGAAAGAGCAAATGAGAAAGCAAGAGAGACGGCTGGCCCTGTGCTCTGCACCTGTTGAGCTGTCTGACAGTGTGCCCTGCTCTGCACAGCAGCACAGCTGAGCTCTCTGTCTCTGTCCTATCTATAGCCTGGCCCATCCGGCCCCAGCTCTCTGACAGCCATGTCATGGGGCTGGGAGGGTAACCTGAGCAGAAGAAGTTCAACATCAAACACACCTACAGCACTCTGGGCAATAAGTGTCCAGCAATGCAGCATGAGATCACCTGGAGCACTCCAACACTGAATTGCGTATGTACACTGAGAGTACCAGCTAATACCCCAGTTAGGGTAGTTCCAATGAAATGTAAATTATATTAAAAATAACTATTTTGGAGTGTTGGACTGTTGGTTTAAAAAAAGCAACTTGAAGACATCTGGGCTCTGGGAAATTGTGATGAACTGCACAATTCATCAAAAAAGTAATCACCACAATATTCCAATATTGAAACTGAAACACAACATGCAGTGTCCAACAAATAATGAAATTAAATAAAATTTTAAATAGTAAATGGAGTAAGGCATCTCCATTACTGTGGTCAATACTGCTGCATTTATGATCTTAATACTCTGCTACCTAACAATAATTGTACTTTTAGGTCACTCTCTCTGTTTTTAATGCTTGTTTGTGTACATACTTTTGCCTATATTGTTACTTGCCCTTATTTTATATTTATGCTGCACACTGCTGAAGCGCTGCTAAATAGTTTTTCATTGTTCTGAATACAATGATAATAAAGATATATCTATAAATTGAAAAAAAAATTGTAACAAATAAGCCTATAATGTATATTAAATGGAAGGTGCAGATATGTAAATGGAATACTTTAACATCCTCAATTTGAAATAAATGCATAAAAGCTGAATTTTATTTAGCAATAATCTGCAGTCTCCTAAACGTATACAGAAAAAGAAAGTGACACTTTCCATTGCAATAATGACTTGTTGATATCACAAATGAAAGCATATGGACTATGAACTATAGCTTCCACATAAACACACACCCTCTATACACCGAGGAAAGTCAATGATTGCTTTGTTCAAGCACCTTTAGTTCCCTTAGATCCTAATCTGAGGGACAACGGGTATGAGATGATCATCTAATTCTAACACTTGGCCACTGTCAGATTTGTAAGCAAGCTGCTGGTATTCAGAAGGACTGACTGCCCAGTAATGTAAGAGGCCTCAGAACTGGGCTGGTGACGGTGCAGGCTCAAATTCACAGTCATTCTCAGCAGTGATCCGTGCCAAGCACAGGCAGGCGGGCTGTAATTTTTCTTAAATCAGGCACATACAACACGAAGCAGAAGCAGCAATGTTTTGAAAATTTGTTTGGGAGGGTGGTGATGTGCAACAAGTTAGACACTGACCCCTTGAACTCCCAGCACAGTTGATTTAATCTCTGGTTTGCTCCACAAAGATTTTCAGATTTAGGACCTGACTGGGAGGGTCGGATGACTCATGTTTCTATGATCGGCCTGCATGACTATAAAGAGAGCAAATAGAGCCTTGTGCTTAGTGCCCAAGAATGAGGCACCGCACAGCTTTCAAACAACACAAATGAAGCTTTCTTAAAATGGGCTAATGCCAATATTTATGAAAAGCTGATTTATCTAGTATTACATTTCTACCTGAAAAAGCAAGAATTAATTTGACTTGAGCAGAAGTCTTCACAGAAAATCTGCAGACAATGTGGCTATTTCACCTATACCTACCAAACATAAAAGACCTTTAAACTCTGAAAAATTATCTTTGCATTTCATGTTGTTAGCCACCTCATTCTGAAAAAAAGGCAAAGGAATGGCAGCCCTGCTGTGGAACAAAATGGTATAATCCCAGGGCATGTCGTTACAGGCTAGGCAGCTTCCCCCCCAATAACTAAAACACTACAAAACAAGTCAATCTCTCTGTGGTCCAAACCAGCTGTCTCCACTTGCTTGGGCTGAAACACAACTTAACCAGCAAAACCTGGACATCCACATATAACTATATGCTTCAGAGGCCCATGACAACTTTGACCACCATGTTTCAAATCAATAGAATTTATTGCGTAATAGATGCAGGTTTCTGTCTCAGGTTGACTAAACACCTGGGTGTTGAACAGAGAATTTTATACGCAAGCCTAAAGTTTGACACATGACACATTATCTGCCAGGTTGCACTGTGCATGAAATTACTCCCAATAATCAAATAATCTATCTTGAGCTGTTGTCAGAGCAACAAGCCCATAAGCCAAATCCTATTAAACTGCAGAGTTATTTAAAGTTAACTTGATTATCATCAGAACAGCTTACGTTTAACTCCATCTGTAAAATCACTTTAATATATTTCTGCTCCTTTTGTGTATGAATAGTTTGGTTTTCAAAAGAACACTAAAAAATCATCAAGATCCACTGGTGTTAGATACAAGTATAGTTGAATAATTTCCACAGACCATGACCTGGACATGTTCAAAAACAAACAATGATTTCTGCAAATATTGGCAAAAAACACGCATTAAAATAAAAAAAACTGTGCAACCGTACCTGGCACAAATTGCTGAGTCCAAATTGAATACATTTTCATATTTTTCCCCAATCTATTCATTTTAGTTCTGTCTGAGTCAATTTCATAAATAATATAAATAGGGAACTTCAATTCGTTACTTAAAATACTTCAGTTTTCAAGACATTTATCACACAATTGAAAAGCATAACATTTAGAAGATGATCAAAGCATTTTCTTTGGTTTAGGTAATGATAATGATACAACATGGACTATAGATGCAACTGAAAATAGCCTACATACACATTAACGTTTTCAGGCTTTGGCTATATAACATTTCATATATGTTTTAGTTTAAAGGGTCTCTCTTTCAGCCATAGTGCAGTCAACCAATCATATGAGTGCTGATAATGGTTTCAACTGTCTTCTCATGTTCCCTTTATTTTAAAATGTGAATTACCAACATCTGATATTGACAAATCAATCTTCTACATATGCTTGTGGAGCCCATTATTTGAATGAGGATAAACAAAAAGAAACTGAGCTGAATAAAATCACATTAGTATTGATTAAGCAATATATGAATGGAGCAATGAAGGGAGAATATAACCTAGATCCATCAGAGTAGGCTCCAAAATGGAAAGACAGGGTGTTTGTGATGGAGTATGAACTTACCTCCCGGGCAATGCTACTCAAGGCCTCATCCTCTGCTGAGAACCGATCTTTCAGAGGGGCACGCTTTCTACCAGAGCCTTGTGTCCCCATGTTGCCCCCTCAACTGTAGCTCCACCAATGATGTGTAAAGCCAGAAAACACACAGAACTGTATGTAAATACCTAGAGAAACAAGGCAGAGACAAAATAAACTTATTTTAAACAGGTCTGTAAACAAAGCCATGTGTGTGAATAATCTGACATATGCATTAGGGCCGTCTCCAAATTATATTATTTTCTGCACTCTAATCTCACAACCCGAACACTCTTACTTCCATTGCTGCAAAAACAGACAGACAGTCACTCATGTATGGCACCTACAATGGCTTTGGATAAACAGTTGTGGCTGACATGAACCAGCTTTAATGTGATATGCAGGACCACTGCAACCTTATAAATCAGCATTTTAACATAACATTCCTATAAACTACAGCTAGAGGTCTACAGGAGGAATGATAATGGATAGACATTTGAAACTAACAGCTGGTATATTAGTATTTCTCACCATCAACACGATGACATGTGTTTGATGAACATCCAGACAATATCAAAGTTAACAGATCACACAGACAAAAGAGCACTGTGACTGGCTGGTAAAGACGGGGGAAAACGCCTAGTTTAGGACCCGGCTGAGTCAGAGGACCCAAGCGGGGCATGAGCACTCCTTGAAGACGTTTGACGATATGGATCCAAAATACAAAATTACCAGCCTGACCACCTCAGAAACGCTGGCTAACAAATCAATGAAATCAGATAATCCTTTATCAATTGATACCAGCATGAGGATAGTAAGTTACTACTAGCTAACGTTAATGAACCAACTTCAGCTAACTTACTGAAACATTTACGTTTACATTAACGTTACTGTCCCTATACCATGTCCATTTGGGAAAAGGGATAGTAACTACCTTAGCTAGGTTAAAGCTAAAGTTACGCCAATGTAACGCCCTGTTAGCGTTAGCTACCTACTTATAATAACGTTAACGTTGACTAAGGTTAGCCAGCTCATGGGTAAGCTAACCAGGGGTGCTAACTAGCATTTCGTCCTCTCATAATTCACATTAAAAAGTTACCCTTTTATGTTCTTACTCCACTTCCGGCGTTTACAAAAACGATAACTATTCAGACAAGTCCTTTCCACGGCAATGACCCCCAGCACCGACGACAATCTCTGGGAGCCAAGGCTAGCTGACCAGTTTAGCTGGGTAGTTAGCTTGGATAGCCAGTGGGGCTAACCTCGACTCTCCTGAGAGGCAGACAGGGCAAACTGGCACTGATCCTCCCGTCATATTCCCCACCCCAAAAAATATAACGTTACCTTCGGGACACCTTTAAATAACCCGAGATATTGCCAAAGTGTTGTTCCTTTTCTTCAGGAGGTATAGGGGAGAGCCATTCGGCTTCTCTTCAGAGATTGGTAGTGTTTTTGTCCACACTGACAGCTGTCATCAGTCCGCCTTTCCAGCACTCTCCACTGCCCTCCTTACCCAGTTTCCACACACACTGGTTAGCGCCAAAGGTCCCGGATGTTGGGAAAAATTAGGGTGTGATGCTGCCTTCATGGGCCGTCAGACACATCAAAATGTCTACTGCTATAACCGAATGGGAAAGAGTGATTTTCCATTGAGTGATACTCAATAGTTCTTTTATAACTACATACGAAGTGGATTTCCAGTATTCGGCTTTTAGGGTCTGACAGCATGGAAACTGCAAACTGCTGGTATTATTGTTACTATATAAGTACCCTGCTGTAATGCACAATTTCTTGCTTCTGTCAATCCTTAGTCGGTTCCCATCGGACCCCTTTTCAGGCAATACATGGTTGTCATTGCTAAAATTGCCTATACAACAGCGTATTTTTAAATAAGAACTATCATTTCTACTTATAAATGGTTTTAAGCCTTGATACGTTCAAAATCGAATCAATAACAGTGTACGAATTTAGCAGCCTCTGTATGAACAGTCTCATTGCAACAGAAGCTAACCAATTATAAATTGGCCGCCTGTTAAAATTTTTGGCTGTAACATCATTCAGACCGGAAATTTGGTTTCACACTGAGGTTTTTTTCCTTTTTTTCAGGTAATTTTTCCAATTAAGTGAATTACCTGGCCTTATTATAAACTCACTTTGGCCTAAGATCGTTCTTGTTTTTTAAGAGTAGCCTAATGTTATACTGCATTTCAAATTAGAAATTACATTTTTACATCAGAAAATGTGTTATTTGTCCACAAGAGGGCGGTAGCGGATAATGATTTCTTTTTGTGTGAAATGGTATATGTAGTTACACCACATGTGAAAGGATATGCACAAAGATAGAATTGCGTTTCAACCTTCTAAATAAAGCGCTAAATCCGGTATGGACTGCTGGTTCCCTGATGATGTGGTTGTGATATTTTATTGTTCCACGTACTGTATTGAAACTGAAACGTTTAAAGCAATGTGTTATATAGTGGCAAATTAAGACATTAAATCTGACATAGCTAAGTATAATGAAAAGCTCAAAAATAGCAAATAGCTGATTTTTTTATTTTTTGCGATTTGCATGGTACACATTTATGCATGAATGCAGCACAGCAGAATAACTTCTTCTGTTGACAGTATGGACAATGCAAGCAGTACAAGCATTATGCATGCCTCATCTCTTTTATATTTAATTTTTAGGTGGCAGCTGTAAAGGGGATTTTTATGTAGAAGACCTACAGGACTTGCATGGGAATCACCTGATTGACACCCATAACAGGTTACATGCAAGCAAATACACACACACACACACATTGCTGTATTATTCTCTCCCATTCCAGAAAGTTAATGACTGTTTTGTCTCTGATCACTCTTCTCTGTTTGCTACCGTGCAGACAGGGTTTACTGGAGTCTTAACCCAAAGACACCATCAGCCACACAGTCTCCATGCTACCACTCCTGGTAATCTTTCCATGTAGTCATCATTTTAAGCACTAATTAATTTACAGTCATAATGATAAAGAATCACATCTAAATAGACAACAGATGCACAACATTGGATTCAGTAATGCAGGTGCTGATCAAATTGTAATAATAGTAATTATCACTCTATGGCCTTTTCAGTTGCAGTGCTGACAGAGCCAGACAGTCTTCATATGAAACTATTCTATTAACATAAATAACATTATGAAGTCTGCTGTTTGGAAAACTGGCACCGCTTGCTCTGTTCAGACTCGTGACAATGTGTTTTACTGTAACAAGACAAAATGAACAACCATGTGATTTGGGAATTTCAGCTGTCTAAAGTGAAAGACATGCCTGCATAAAGAAAACAAAACATGTGTGAATATTGAAGGACACGCCATAGGCGGAGGTAGTGGAGAAAAACAGAGGGCCTAAAGGCAGCCAGACAGTGCTTAAGTGTGTTTGTCTAGTTTTATGGCCCTTTTAGCTCATAAACACTTGGCTTGTTTTCCTGGGATAGACAGGCATATATGCAGCTGCACCAAACCTGAAAATGTCTCCCTGTCTTTCTCTTAAGTATCTTTTGTGTATAGTGTTCTCCTCATCTGTTCATCTCACCTGGTAAACACTGTGCTACAGCATGTGTTTTTGTGTGTGCTTTAGGTTGGATTTGTATAATTTTTGATGGCATGCACCACCAGTCGGTGATCAGCGGTTGAAAACACCTCCCACTGTGCTAACAGGACTGGCTGAATTGTTAACTGCTCTGTCTTTAAGCCTGACTGTCCACAGAAAAGGAGTAGAAACCATGGAGCCCCAACTTGTAATTACCCCATGGAGGGCAATGCTGCTCCCTCTCTCCATCTCCTCTGGAGCCCTTTGAAGATGCCCCTTAGGGAGTTGGTTGTAATCAGGGCACATGACTCATTGATTACTCCTTTGCGGTCTTCCAGGAACACCGCACAAGGAGTGGACGCAGCAGGGGGAGGGTAGTGCAGATAGACCGGAGGTGCAGATGCAGGATAGATAGCATGGCCTGGGTCTTGGACACAAATTAGATGCTATAAACAATCGGATGTGCATTGTTTTTGTGGTGGTTAGCTCATTCCCTCTTTTAAAGTGGCTATTCATTACTGTCTGGAGCAAAGATGCGCAACCATATGCCAAGGAAGGCCATGAGTCTGCAGGTTTTCATTCCAGCAAACTCATTAGTACACTGATTAGTACAATGTCAGTCAGGGAGAGGAGGAACTAATCAGTGACTGCATCTGGTTCAGTGGTGGGTTTAAATAAAACCCATATATTATCCAATAGGAAGAAAACCCACAGCATAAGAATCATATATAGTGTAAAATATGCAGTTTATATATGTCGTACGTGAACACACAATGTTTGTGTATATTGTCTTATGTGATTATGGCCGGCATGATATACATTTAGTACAAAGTACTCGCATTATATTATGGGTTTGCCACTGTAATACCACATAATTATACCATAAACATGTAGAAGGTAGTTTTGCAAATAATCTGTTTAAAACTGGCCATAGTACACAAAATGAGTTCTCATAGCTCTTCATGGGAAATGGTTGCCCGTCCCTGAAACTTGTAATTAGTCACATAACCTGCACTTTTGCTCCTCTCTCTCTTTACCAAATTCTCCTACAATGCACTCAGTTGAGTGTCCTAAAACAGGGTGACTGAAAATTGTACACATTTTAAATGGCAAAAGGTTATGCAGAATAAAGAGTTATAATATATGATGACAACAACATAATTATCTCAAAATTGTGTGAAACCAAAGGCCTGTATAAAGTTTCTATCTACATAGCTGGACTTGGCAATAGATTCTTAAAAGATGCTTTGTTTAGCATTGAGAAAGACATCTCTGGTAAACAGAATGGGCAAAGTAAGTAGACCATAAAAAAGAGCATAAAAGATGTCTTTTGATGTTTCTGGGCTTGCACTCTGGACACCTGTGGGGTTGAACCCAGTGACTGGCTGTCCTATGTGAACATGTTGAGAAGAGGTAATTGGGTCATTACTTGTCAAGAAGCTGAATTAAAGCCTGAGCCAATGCTTAAGGCACTGAAAATGTGTATTAATTGCACTGTGCAGGAAAAAAGTATAAATATAGATTTGACAAATTCTGACATAACTGTTTTTAGTTAAAATAAGAAAACTCGAGTTTTGATTCATTTGAGATTTTGTTTGTGCAGTTTTGTCTCTGAAAACTTTTGCTTCTGCCTCAGCTCTCACAAATAGAAAACTGTACTTTGTCAGTTAACGGTGATGAATGATACAGGCTATGGTTTCTGTTTGTATTGAAGTGTCATTGGGCATTCATGCGTTGTGGATGTCTTGGTTTTCTCACACAGGTCTGTGGCTGATGTCGCCTGCCTTCCCTGGGAGAGCATTAGTGATGTAGGGTGTGTCCATTCAGTCCTGTTCAGATGGCAAAACAAGAATCAGGGGAGCGTGGAGCTGCAGACGAGCTACATACACACCCAAGTCATGACCAGAGTAGATGTAGATGACCACACCGGAACAATAGTAGCCTTGAGGAAGCAGAAAAGGCCTGCAGCAGAGAAAGTTCACAAGCCAATGAAGGAATGTTGTCCACTTAAGAGAGGCTTGTAGAGAGCCTCATTGGTCGCATTGTGTCTTTATCTTGTCAGAGATGAGGACCTTTTGTACTGCAGATGATATGTTAGCGTATTTCCTCTACTTGTTTGTCTCCATTCATATTGTGATTGCTGGATGATAACATTTCAAGCATTCAAAGTCTACATGTCTGTGTAAAAAGCAAACCATAAATAAGACAACTGTCATGCAGATAGTGATTATGTGTTTGCCTAGTGAAGTTGTGTGTCTGCATCTGCACCTGTGTGTTTGAAGGATTTCAA
The DNA here is from genome assembly GCF_020085105.1 of Siniperca chuatsi. Lineage (NCBI taxonomy): Eukaryota > Metazoa > Chordata > Actinopteri > Centrarchiformes > Sinipercidae > Siniperca > Siniperca chuatsi. The sequence continues at coordinate 8,551,204 of NC_058052.1, forward strand.
ATGATTAGTATTGTTTAGCGCGGCAACCATTTAAAGGTCTATAATTCTTTATTTGCCCACATTTAGCATCTGCTTGCCTCCTGCCTGTTATAAAGAGAATGGTTAGCCTAATCAGGGTCTTCTGTGGGGGTGGGCTGGGCTTATTTGCCAATTGACATTTGGTGAAAGGGTGTTAGATGAAAAAAGCACCTCACACCATGAGGTAGAAGCCTCACACCAAAACTCATTTCAGACATGTTGTGTTTGTGTGTAAAGAGGAGCTTGTGTTTGTGTGTAAAGAGGAACTCGTTTTGCCACTGTCTACTCAGAGCAGAACACACTCTCTCCGAGCTGTGTGAAGTGTGTTGATCTGTGCCCATAAACTTTTGTTTAAAAACTGTTTTATGTAAATAAATATAGCTTGGATAAATTTGCCTATTTGCTTCTTGTTCATTGTTTTCGACAGCATAATGGATGTAATTACATGTTGATAACCTGTATTTGGGACCTGTTATCTTAGCATTATCATTAGAATAGCACCGGCTGATTACATTTCTTACCCTGTAATTACTTTAGTGGGACAACAAGATTGGTGCAATTGTGCAATATTGGTAAGTACAGGTCAGGTAGCTTTAGCACTGAAAAAGTAAGTGAACTATAAGGAATCCAATGTCTGTAATCAAATAAAAAAGCTTTCTTCTGTAGATTTTTTTGGTTGATTTAATGCATCATCATTATTCTGAGCTAAGGTTTTCAATACTCTGCACACTAGTAGACAACCTGTTTTTGGTCCAATTTTGGGATCATGCTGATTTTCTACATATGATGTGCAACCTGCCTGAAAAATCTACATTATAATGGAAAATATCACTTTCCTTTTTTTGTTCATTTGAGGATAAGATATTGAAACAAGGTATGGTTACTGGTCCTCCTGTTGCTGCACATTTATACTGACAGCAAATCAACTTAAATCAGGAATTCAACCAGTTATGGTATTATGGTGTAGCCTGAGGCAAATAAAACTCAGTCCCCTCTTGCATCACGCTATAAAGACTGAACAATACTCATGCACTTTATAATGACTAGGCACTTCTGAGAATAAAGTGACTCCAATTTTAAGTGCTTGCTTTTCAGACCACTTTGAACAGTAAAGTAGAATGAAGGCCAAAGCAGAAAGGCTGAACAACATGATGGGAAAGACAGGCCCTGGACAGTGAAGTAAGAGGTCTGAATCTAAGCCCCTCATTAGACAACAGACTCATCGGGATGGAGGATGGGACTCTGCAGGGGGCGGCAATGTCAGATTTGCTATGAGGAAATGGCAGAGCACTAGGAATGTGAAGTGAACTAAAAGTCAGCTGACTGCTCTTTGAACTGACTCATCAGTAAACACTCTTCTCTTTATTTTCCTCCTCTGGCTTAGATTTTCTACAAAGTATCTAACTGACTTTGCTTTTGAACATATGTTTTCAGATTTTAGTATAACCATAAATACACTAGAAACAGTAAGGCATTGTTGAGATTTTTACACATTGCTCTCAGTGGGTTGGAAAATACTTTCCATTTGCATCTGAGTTTCATTGAAACTGATGCACCTTTTAGCTTTCGTGTCCAAATACCACACAAGACAAGCCCCAGATAAATTGTCACTTTTCTGTGATTGTCATTAAAATGCCTTCAATTGTGTTTAACAAGGAATCGGTAATTATTTTAGGATACAGAATTCAAACATTTCCAAACAAGACTAAGAGTCTATACAGCCATGCTTTGAGTGTGCTTTGAGCTATATGCTAACCTCAGCATGCTAACATACTTACAATATGCTAACATGCTGATGTTCAGCAGATAATGTTTAACATGTTCACCATCTTAGCATGTTAGCATGCTGACATATGTTAATTAACACTAAGTACAGCTGAGGCTGATGAGTGTGATTAATTTTGTGGTAAATGGTCATAAACCAAAGTACTGGACAAATTAAAATATTGACCTGATGGAACTGAATGAAAAGTTAAATTCCTTCTGAGGGGGATATGAATGGCTGAACCAAATTTCATGGAAATCTATCCAATAGTTGTCGATACATCTCACTCAGAACGATGAATATGAACCTCATGGTGGTGCTAGAAGAAAAGTCAGGGAATCACCAAAGTCATACCATGGATATCTACAAAATTTGTAAACTTTGACCTGCTGGGGGCGCTACAGGAAAAGTAAAGGGATCACCACAATAGGATTAATCCTCTGGGGAACATAAATGTCTGCACAACATTTCATTGCAATCCATCCACTAGTTGTTGAGACTGATCAAACAACACAAACTGACATTGCCATCCCTTTGAGCTACACCGCTAGCTTGGCTATAAATACTCCAAAATGTCATATCATGTTGGTCTTCCCAGCTTGAGCCCGTTTTGTTTTTATCAGGAGTTAAAATGTTGATTTAAAGTGCTAAAACAGATGATACATGCTAGTGGAAAAGACACCAGTGTAATACCAGCAATCAAAATGCAAACCACTTTCACAATTTTGCAATAATGTGATGCTAAACAGACAAACTGAAGGCTTTTACCTGTTACCACCCAGCTTTTATTGAAGAATATTTTACTAAAATGATAAAGACATTATAATTCTTTACACTCAGTAATTTAATAATAAGAGAGAAATGATCACTTCCTACATGGTGAGAATTTCTTCTCCAGTGAGAGCTAATAACCCACCATATTGACTCGTGTGTTAAAAAAACAACCTCACAGTGAAGATCTTTTCATCAATAGGGGAGCAGTCTTGCACTTTCATTATGCTGAACACCAGCACACATCGCTTCTTAATTGAGCTGATGTTTACAATAGGTGATTGATGAATTATTCCCCTGCCACCACTCCAGAAAACTCAGTGGTACATTAAGGATTTACAGTAGTCCATTTCTGGTGCAAATTCGTGCTTGGTGAGAAGGATCAATGTTTGGGAAATTGATTTCACACCTGGAAAAGCCACTTACACTTCCAACAGTTGGCTATATTGGCTGATGTCATGCTAAAATGGGTCAGATCACTGTCCTCTGACCCTTACTTAGATCCTTCTATAAATACAGCCCAGTTTCCTGGTTTACAAATCCCCTTACGGCACAGAGAGATGTAAGAATGTGGAAAAATATGCCAAATGCTGAGTACTGCCTACTGATGTGATGGGTGAGATAAGAAGCGATGAGGAGGAAGGGCAAGAGTGGAGGGGATGTCTGTCATTAGCATTCTAGCCAGTACGATGGAAAAGTGACATAACAGCTCAGTCCTTGCACACTACTGTCTTCTCAGATTAGCTTCCCTTCTCTGCCTGTGTGTGTTGTTCCTCCACAGAGGATCCAAAGACTTCACTGCTGCCATTGTGGAGACCAGCATCCTGTGCCTCACTGCAGGATTGCCCAAGACGCTTGGTAAACACAGGAAATACAAAGCTCCTAAATACATCCCTACTGTGTTTGGAGGACTGCCATGACAACACATAGTGGATCTCCTGGAGAGCCAGGGTGTTTGTTAGGTGGATACACACTGAGATATGCCCAAGCAGTGCCCTTATGTGCGAGGGAGTGCAGCTTTAGCTTATGCACTGTCTGTCACACCACCAAAATACCCTGTACACAGAATTTGTTTGAGACGGGAATCCACTCTTGGCTCACACAGCATGTCTAATTCTGAAGGAATGTCAGGATAAAAATCTCAGCTAAATGTAAACACTCTAATCTGCTCCATGGATCTTTACACTGGAGTCTTGAGATAAAGCTTGCAGAACTGCTCTGTGGGTTTTTGACACAGCGTGCCTGCTCTGGCCTTTATGTTGCATGGCTGAGGATCTCCAGACAGCTTTAGATTAGCCCCTCTCTCCCCAGAAATAACTGTCAAGGCTAATCTGCTCTGTAAGCACAGGTCATCTGGATGCCAGATCTCCACACAGAGCCGGCATCAAAGCTGGACCCTCTTTCTCCCAAACTGTCTCTACCTCATCCTCCTCTTTCTTTTCATTCCTTTTTCTTTTGGCCTTAATAGCTTCAATGACCAGAGAGGAGGAAATTCACATCCATAAACCCATCCTGCACAGGATGTCTTTGCTGTCATCATTCTCACTGAGGGGGGATATGCTTTTGGTGCAGACTGTAGAGAGCAGTGAAATGGGATGGGCATTGATCCAACTAAAGCAAACCCAGCACTGATCAATAGAATAGATCTGCTAGGGAGCCATGAGCGTGGTGGTGTCAAACTGTGCTAAATGAGGGCAGACGGCTTCTGGAGAGCAGCCTGACAGGAGCCTCTAAGGCCTGTGTCACCCTATCTGTCATCTTTTGTCTTATTTATTTAATGATTATGGCATTTGTTAAGTGGCGCCATGAGGTAGCGTGACTACATAATCCTAACTGAGGCCATATTGTGCAGAGTTCCCACGGAAAACACTGTAATTGTTGTTTTGAACTGGAACACCTCACTACAATGGCATAAAAGAACCACAAACCTATATAGTTTGAAATTAGCACTTCAGCTGCAAAAATAGAGCTGATTTTAGTCTAAGTTTGCTTTATATGTTTTAAATGCTCTGACACCCACTCACTTACAATACTTTGTACTAACAAAGTGTTGGCAAGCGTTTTATGGCTCTTTTACACCCTTTTGCTCTGCTTTTCAATACCACATAGTGTACATTTTCTATGAATAAACCTGTTATGTAGCAGTTGATTCTATCGATTAATCTGTTTACTGTCAACTGTGTAGATAGTCAAGGCCTATCACCACCAACTGAGCATATGGTTAACTGAAGTTAGATAGAGTTTCAAGAATGCTTTGATGTTAAAACTTGACCTCATCAGGATACGTGTGAAAACCCACTCAAAAACTAATATCTTCTACTCCCCAAGGGAATCATGTTTGGATAAATATGAACCTCATCTGTTTTTATTTTAATGTACGACACTTCACAAAAAAAAAGATGATGGATCTCAGTTCTCCTTTAAATCCTCAGTCCTTCATGTGCAAATCCCCCAACAAACTGGCCTAGAGTGTCACCCTAGGTCGTCCTGTTCAAAGGAACTCTGGGGTCAAACTTGCCAGGTCAACCTCTCTCAAAGTGACAGAGTTTACCCCCAAACTAGCCCCCCTCTCTCTAAAAACACATGGGGCCCCAGATAGACTGTCATCCTTCCTTACACTGCAGGCCTGTGGTGATTTACTGCCTCGGTACACACCCCATATAAACATCATCCACATGTCATCATCTAGGCCTCTGGGGGGACTTTTCACAGAGCTGTGGTCCAGATTTTGAAGATTTATCCACTTCTCTGCTGTTAACACGATGATGCATTAGCCATGGCCAGCTTGTGATAGGATGTCTTCAGAAGTCTCTTCATCTTTGCCACCAGAACACAGATCAAAATACTAATCGTGGTTTATCTTGACGCACATTCACTGTCAGGTGTTACTGTTTATCTTAAGAGCCATAAAGGGAAGTTCAGTTGCCACCCTTTTAACATATTTATGCCAGGAAGCTGTGGTGCTAACAGCCTGGAGCAGATAAAGGAAGGCTTGCCATATGTTGCCTTTAGGTATCACTGTGAAAACACACAGTCCATCCAGTCAAAATCTACATAATTAATGAAATTATAGTATTTTGCATTGCCTTCCACTGATAAATCCTTTTTAAATACATCTTACCCCTGTTCACAAGATCCATTTCTTGTCTGTAAGCCTTCCCCTTCAACTTTCTTTAATACCCCAGTACAAAGGGTTAAGGCCAGCCCTCCCCTATCGGTTGCTTTTGTGTCATGTTTCAAAGACCCATTCATCAGTATAACATACACAAATGACAATACCATGCATCATTTCAAAGTTTCGCCCTCTTCAACTTGAAATTATCAAGTTTCACATGACATATAACTCTAAATATTTTGGTGTAAACTGTCCCTCCCTGATAATCACTGTGTTTGCACGCATGCCAATATTCATTTTCATGTGTTGAATCACGTATGCCTTATAAGCCATGCATGCTTTTATACAAATTATGATCAACTAAACTGGTACTGGTTAGTCTGACAGTGACAGCTGTTTGAACCTGTTTGTCCTCATCGTGTTTCCTATAGGTGCAGAGACTTAATACCACATGGAGGATCAGTCTGTTCCCTGCATGACCCCTGTGCTGAGATAGGGGCCGGCCTGTCCAAATCAGTCCAGAGATAAGACCTCAGGGTGTCCCCCAATGTGTTAGTGGAGCTGGCTGAAATTACATTTGTCTGCTCCGCAGTTTTCTGTTTGTTTGCTTTTTTGCCTTGAGACATGCCAAAAAAAGAGAAAAGACTTAAAGTAGAGCATAATGCAAAACAAAAGCATAGAAAGGAGATATACTTCACTATAATTCTGAGGGTGTGTTGAGGAAAGAGTCTTATTATCTTCCACAATTTCTCACTGTTGGATCCTTTCCACTGCACCTGCGTGCTGGGACCTGTCTCAGATGGAGGAGCACAAGCTAACCACTAACTATACCTGGGAGACAAAGGCAAACAAACCAAATGGTAAACTACTGACCCCAAGGAAATGCTGCAGTTTGCCCCATAACAAGCAATGCCCCCCCAGCTGAATAAAATTTAATTGGACAGTCTAACATGCTTTGGAAAAATTAATGTGTGTTTGTGATTTTTTTCATTTTCATTTAGATTTATATTTACATTATTTCCACACTGCTCATGTTTTTTTTTTCCACATCATGAAGACACAATTAAGGTGGTAAAATTAAATGGTTTAAAAGGGGAAATTATGGAAGTGAAAGAGGGGGGCGAGGGGCCATAAAACTGTGAGCTTACCAAACAGTTTCGTGCTCTTAAAATGAATAGAATATTGACTCTTTACAACATGCCAGCTGAGCCCGTTTTTAACTGGAGCACATGCACTGGAAAGACACGAGTCTTTACCGAAAGTCTAAAACATTTTTTATAGGTGTTAGACTAGAGTCCATTAGGCTTGGAGGAAGCCACAGCTTTCAAGTGGTCATTGTGAACACACTCCCAACGGGTTTATGGCATCTTATAGAAGGAGAGCAGTCACACGTGAAAGGCAGACAAACAGTGTGGAGGTGATAAGTAGAGATAGCTAGAAAATAAAGATAAAATGCTCATGTAGCTCTTTGGTTGAATAAATGAGTACATGCTTTTGATTGAAATATATGCTGTAGACACTGATGTTCACCTTTTAGGAGGCAAAAAAAAAGGCTGAAGAGTCAAAAGGGGAATTGACATGTTTTTTGGTGAGGGACTTGTTAGTGGCCATATGGGAGCAGTGAGGAGGGTGCTGGGGTGGGAGGGAGATACCTGTTGGGTCCCATGTTCTCCTGCCACTCTGATCTTATCAGGGGGCCAGACCAAGAGGAGGACCAGCTGTCACTCTCGCCGCTCTTTTGATGTCCTCCTTCAGAGCTCACACACAACACTTCAGAAGAGTCGAGGCTTGTTTTTGTTCATAATGAGGATTGGTGGCTTTGTTGGTGAGCCAGTTGACAAACCCCACAGTAGAATGAAAGCAAGATAAAGCAAGATAGTTACAGCTCTCTGAGGATATGTGGAGCCGGGGCGATTCAATTTAGTTGTTTAGAGCCTGAGGCTTGACAAAAGAGAGGCAGTCCTCTGAGCCGACACAGGACATCCTGCTCATAAAACACCCAGGACTTCCTCACAGAGACACTGGGACTGATAAAAGGGGAAATACCATGTATTCATCTGACACTTCTTCACAAATGCACTTGCCACTGTTCCTCATGAGCTCATGTCTTCTTTTGAAAATTGCAAACTTTGGGTAGAATCCCAGTAAGCTACAAGGCGATTGTGGAGCAATTATTTTTGCTTACCCTAGCACGAAAGCGTGATCTAAGAATCGGCTAGACTGTTTTTATAAAGTTTGAGGCTCAAAAAGCACCAACATGCTTCAACCAAATAAGAGTAAATTTACGCATTTTGGGGATTACTGGATTACTATTCTTATTTTTTCAGATCCCACTCATTTGTATAATCTTGTGGCTCGACTTGTTTTAGTCGAGAGAACACGTGTGCCTCCTGTATTCTACACTCCCTACTTTCTTATCCAATCTTCTTATCCATAGACAGCTAGCACTCATTTTAACAACCCAACAGTGATTTGTAGTCATGTTAGTGATACTTTATGGATGGCAATGTCTGTCTGTCGGTTGGTTTGGAAATATCTCAGCATATTGGGGAGATTGCAATTAAGTTTTGTGCAAACATTCCTGGTCCCCAGAGGATGAATCCTATCACTTAGGTGATCCACTAACTTTTCCTCTAGCGTCACAATAAGATCGACATGGACATGGATTATCACGAAATGTGGTACAGATATTCATTTCCCCCTCAGAATTAATTGTGATACCCGTAATAACTTTGGTGATCCCCTGACTTTTCATTTACATCCAATATGTTCAAAAATCATTGCATTCTTTATAATATGGCATTCAGTATATTGTAGTAACACATGCCAGTGGATTAAAATAAAATTCTTTATATTACATTCATTGGTAATACAGGGCATGTTACAGTGCCCTGTAGTCCAATTATATGTCCCCAAATATTGGTTTGTTCTTGTCAAAGAAAAAAACTGATGTTGGCCCCAAAAGCTAGAGCCCAAAGGCTCCTTCAGTTGCATGCACAGGGATTTCTCTGTCTCAGACAATTACTTGGCAGGGGCGAACACACTCACAATGCCCTCTGTTACTGCGAGTGTGTGCTCTCCACACACTGCGAACTTTTGAACCATCTCTTGACCACAGCTTGAAGTTAGTTGAGACAATGGTTAGTAAACACACTGGAGTGAATGAAGGGATTAGGTATTAAATGACAGGATGTGCTTAAAGAGGAGCAGGTGGTGGCTGAGGAAGGCCCAGCTAAGCCTTGCAGGAGTGGAACATCATGCATCTCCCTGTGGCTTTTTCTCTATTTTCTTCATCTTCATGCTCTGTCTCCATTGCTCCCGATCTTTCACACTTGTCTTAGGTATCTCTTCCTGCTCATTTCCCTCGCTTTCTATCTCCTCATCTCCCCTTCTCTATCTCTATTGTCCTCTTATACACAACCAGAGAAGCCTGCTCTTTAACTCGGGCCTCAGACAATTGACATTCATGAGGTTGGACATTCCGGTCCAGCCCCATTCATATGTACAGTAAGCAAAGGGACAAAAGCCACCTCACACACTATAGAGCCCATCCCCCATACAAAGGGTCGCAGAGGAGCTGGGTGAATCTCAGTTGTTTCACTATGGACGAAGCTACTACATTGTTGTTGTATGCAATGTAAATTGAATACACTCTGCATCGTAGATTCTTTAGTCCACAAAAATAGTGGCTGTTGGCTGCGGCTGCTGACCTTGTTGTATTACTGTCAGTACTGAAATTTAATCTAATCCTTGTTGTATTTTACAGCTGATATTACATCTAACAAAGTTCGGATGCCAGCAAAACCTGCAATACAGCTTTCATGCTTCTGTCCAGAAAACTTTTAAATAACATGCTTGCAGCTAAATGTGCCAATGACTGAATCTGTCTGTAACTTCATATGAGTAGATCTGATTTGGTACGGATATTTAACATGTCAAACTAAAGATAATCCTGCTTACTTCACAGGACCCCGGAAAAGCATGACCTGCTCTGTGTTTCCGGGGGTGCATTGTGGGTAGGAGTGGAAAGCTCCTCTCATCGGGGTGGTAATGAGTTTCTGAGCTCCCACTTGTCAACATAGTAAATCCACAGCTTATATCCAAGGCCCAGCACCATCTCTCCAGTTTTCACGTCAGGGAAACTACACGGCCTCAAGAACATCCGGTGAAATATATTTAAGACTACAACATAAAGATACACAGACAAGAAGCTGTAAAATAACTACAGGATAAGCAGTGTTACTCTCAATGTAAATAGAAAAACTGAGTATTACATGCTGCAACAGACTGCTGAAATAATGCTGAAATAACTATGATGAAAAGAGAAGACACAGACAGCTTGATGGGGTATTATGTGTTTTGAGTGTGGAGACAGACTGGGAACTGCTGGTGCGTGTTGAGTTTTGGGATTACCTCATGCACACGTAAGAGGAAAACCCCTCCTCCAACTGTGACCTAATGTGAACCAAGTCAAAGTTTAATTAGCACCTGTCTGCAGCACACCATCTATTATCTTTACTCCTTTTCTGCTCTCTCTTGCGTTTGTTTGCAATGTCTTCCTTTTTTTTACGGATGTCACATTGTCACAGAATTGTTACATCTACAGAACAATGTTGGATTTGATATTTGGATCAATTTTGATCATCCTTTATATATGGAGCTCTGAATGAAATGCTTGTTCATCAAATAAGATGTGTGTTAGCTGAATAAAAAAGGAGTACAGTAACCTGATGTGTAATAAGATCACTGTCCAAAGCAGCTCAGAGGCAAGCGTTCTCTGCATTACCTCTGTGTTTACCTGCCCCAGTACTCAGAGTAGTTTGGCATGACACTTCCACCTATTTATATCTCACTGGACGTTGACAATGCAGGCTGGTTTAGAAAGCGCGTGTGAAGAAAGCTGGGTGTGAGTGTGAAGTCAATAATCTGTTATTTGTATTTTGCTGGTTAAATCATGCACTTTCAGGACCTTCATTGCTTAGAAACATTATTATTACATTTCACTTTTTCCACCCAGACTGTTGTAAAAGTTTTTTTTAAAAAAAGAAGTAAAATACAACTGTATTCATGGATCTCTTGCCATGTGTAAAAGTCATCAGGGTTCTGTCTTTGTTATGGTTACAAGACCTCAGTTAAGACCTTTTATGTAGGTGTGGTGTGGTGTCAGCTGAAAATGTATGATCTTGATTAGATGCGACTGTTTGCCCATGTGTATGATGTCAAAGTCAGAGCACCTCTGTGTAATGAGATCCCACACGGCATCTGTAGTCCTTCAGTATGACTTAATAGCCATCCATTGGGAGTATTTTATAAAGCAGTGTGGTGGTACCCCCCTGCACTCAACTTCATACATATCATGACCAAATCCTATATGCAGGTGTGCATTTGTACGCCTGCTGCACCGGTTGCTGCTTCCAATTCAACTCCCAGAGGTTTCATTCCCTAGCCAAATTAAATAGAAAAAAAATATCTTCCACCATCCAATTACATTATTTAGTTGTTAAGGCAAAAAAACATCCAGTGTATTTATTTTGAAACAACAAACTTTAGCAGGAAGGAGGCTTGCAGTGGACAGGTGGACTTACCTTCTTACAAAAGACTCAAACAATGAGTCAAAAGGAAATAAATGACAGACAAGTTTAACACAAAAAAAAACAAGCCCAGAGACAGCGAGGGTACAAAAAGGCCCCTGACCTCGCTATTGTGGGGCTCTACAGCTGGAAAGGTCAGCAAGCCCACAAGGTCAAGCCGACACGGTCCTGCTATACTCAACATCAAAGACAAGTCCAGTGCCTGTCATGCTCCCTCTGAGCCGGGTTGGAAACAGCAGCACTAATCCCACCGACCAGACGCTCTCGCTCTTGCGGAGAGGACAGAGGTCAGCTGGATGTACAAATCCTAATAAGTTGATTCAATTGTAGCAACATGCTAAACTTAAATTGCTACCTTTGATGTGCGCTGGAGTTTTTGCCCTTTAGACCTGTCTTGTGTTTGATGAATAGAGAAAAGAATGCTGCTAAATTAACACATACCCTTTAGTGAGCACTTTTATTCAAAGAATGATGCTTTGAAAGCAAACTGAACATTTCTAGTTAAAGGAGAGAAAATGAATAAATGAATGATCCATGAGTCTTAAAAATAATGGTCTCCACAGTGATTAAACCGGCAGGGAACACAACTTCAAAGTAAAATTTGATGAAATGCTGAAAATGTTTGTCAGCCCTTTAAGCTTCTTAGTTGGGAACTCTAAGGTCACAGTGGCTGCCTAATGGGAGAAAACATTATGTATGACCACAGGAGAGAGTGCTGATGTTTGGAAGGCCAGTCACCGGACTACTTACCTTCATGGGTGCCCTTTTGCTCACCCCGTCTTTGAAAGAATTTTAATGGAAAGATACCAAGGCAGATTTTGGAAATGAGATTATTCGGCAACTCTGTGCAGCTGCCCACTGTCTAATCTCCTCATGACAGCTCAGAAATGAGGAGCCTCTCATCATCTGTCATTCCTTCTAAATCTCATGTGCCCCCTTGCCATATACACCAACTGTTTTAAAACCTCAGGTCTCTCCTCAGAAACTTGAGCTTCTACAACCATGTTCTTAATGTCTGTTTGTGAAATTGTAGGAGTGTGACTGTGTGCTTTAGTACTTCAGTGCAAGTGTGTTTACTTACATTTAAATGACTGAGGCTGGTAAGTTTCACCCTTTAATTAAACACGACTGTCTGGGTCGATTGTTGAAGCTGCAACTTATTAAACCAACAGCTGGGCAGGAAACCAGATAAGGATCTGTGAGAGCTATCTGTGCTAAATTGGTCAGCCTCAGTGGGACGTTTGTGAGGATTAAGAGAGATTTTTTTCAACATGTGTGATAAATAGTCACCAGAAGAAGAGAGAAGTTGGCAGATGAGATGTTGTGTTGAACATTGTTTACTCACTATTGCTATTAATACCAAAGCTAGAAATGGACAGGGATGTCATTAGCTGTCTAAAGATAAAAAAAAGAAGTATACATAAAAACTAACTATCCCAATATATATAAAATAAGTTTATTCTAATAAGATAAATATGGATAGTTATAATCAATGACCAAAATGAATAACCGAAAATAAGGAATTGAGAAGATTGATTTTATTTCTCAGGTATAAGATTATATGACAGAAATGTCCAAGAAATTGTCAAATGCAGCCACATGCTATGAGAAACTTTAATTACAACAACATAAATATTTACAAATTAAGTATGTGTAATAATGGTGTTATACATGCTTTTATGCAATGCACCATTTTGTACAGCTTTGGGTTCAACCATTGTAAATTCTACATTTTTTTTTGTTTTAACAAAACAATCAGTGCACAAATGCAGTCCAGTTTACTTGCTGGTACTCAGTGATGATTAAGGGTGTTGTGCTGAAAGACCAGGTGAACTCTTTCCAAACAGTTTTGAAAGCATTTCCCAAAGCTCTCTCCCAACAGTTCTCGTTCTGCCCGGGGGAACTTTGCTACACCAGGGTCATGACCTTCAGGGAGGCAGGCTGGAACCGACGAATCTTCTTCTTCAGGGCCCGGGAAGCTTTGATGCGGCAGGCTGATGGCTCGGGGCGTGGGAGCTGCTGGAGGGGGTGTCCAGCGGCGGTGGGTCCCAGAGCAGCCTCAGCCCACACGAGACCTCTCTCGTCCTCGTGGCTGTCCACCTGGTCCTCCTCGTCCAGGGACAGGCTGCTGTCGGAGTCCGAGATGGACTGGAAGCTCTGGCTGGACTCGCTATCTCCAAAGCGGTTGGTGGTGTTATCACTCATCTCCCCCTCACTGCTTTCAGCGATGGTGGAGTGAAACAGTGAGGCGCATTCGGCCGAGTACTCAGACTCGCATCTGGGTGGGTAGTGGTTATGGTAGGGTGCTGGAGGGTATCTAGCATTAAGATTGTGGAAGAAAGAGTTAGTGGACATGGAGGATTGGAAGGAGCGAGGAGGTCCTATCCACTGACCTGGCTTGGCACTCATACTGCGGCCCATCTGCATGCTCCCTGGTGCCTGACCATGAGGCTCTTTTGACCTCTGACGCTGAGCACATACGGCCTGGAACATCTCCACATCGGACAGCCCTTTGGCAGCCCCCTGCCTCCTCTTCCTCTGCTCTACAGGCTGCTCATACTCCAGGCTCTGCAGTCTGCGGCTTTTGCCGGACTTCGTAACAGCAGGGATGGGATGTGGCTTATTATGGACCTTGTGGGTGTACATGAGTCCCGGGCTGCAGTGGCTGGAGTCTGAGCCTGAGCCCTGTCTGCGCTCCTCTGCGTGACAGGTGGTAAATTTCTGGGTCACTTTTCCTTTTCCTGATCTTTTCTGATCTCCCTTGGTTCCAAAACTGGCCTCTCTGGTCCTTTCACCGGAGGAGTGGCCATGTTGCTGCCTCATGACTCGAGGCTTCTCGCTGCTTTTTTTTCTCAGTTTCACGGCTTTGGTTTTACGATCTGCCTGTCTCACCTTGACCCTCTGAGATCCAGCAGGGACAAATTTAGCATGGACAAACTCAGGGGAAGCTGCGTGACCAGTGTGAACCTCAAAGCCTTGACTCTCCTCTGTGCTGGAGCTGTGGGCCATCACCAATCTTTGCTTATGGCCCATCCTCTCTTGTGGCCTTGTCTCTGAATTATCCCCACATCTTTTTTCTGAATTGCTTCTTGCTACACTCCCACATTCTCCTTGGGATTTATCATTCTTCTTCAGGGATGAAGTGGTGACCTCGTCAGAGCTGTACTCCATCATGGCAGCAGGATAGGAGTATCGGTATGAAACCTCGGGGGCTCTCACTGACTGTTTGTGGTTTGTGTTATCAGCTAGCTCTTGGCTGGAGTATGTCATGCAGTGTCTCTTCTGGTCGCTATCTAGTGGGATGATGTTTGTGGTCTGGGCTGGAAGAGGCTGCAGCACAGACACCTCTTTCTGTGACACTTCGGGAAACACAGTTACAACTTCAGTGGGCTTCCCGTGACATTTATTGTGTGTCTGCAGAGTCTCTGTGGCCATTTCACTCTGGATTTTGCTCAAGCTGCGCAGGAGGAGCTTGTCAATGTAACCCAGGGTCTTGGTCTCATAACTCATCTGTGCCCTCTGGAGGGTGTCAGAACCGTTAGTTTGGTGTCTTTGGGCCTCTAGTAGTCCAGGTGTGGCTGGGTCGCCCCCATGGGAAAAGATTGGGCTCTGGAGAGCCACAGCGTGCAGGGGACTGGGGTAGTGGTAAACTTCAGTTCCACTGCGGGACACCAGGTTGCTCTGGAACTTGGGGTCCACTATGGAGGTTTTCACATTTGTGCAGATTGAGGGTTTCCTTGCATCCACAGATTTGTAGTAGCCAAGCCCTTGAGCCATCATCCTATCAAGATCACCTGATGGGCAACACAAAAATACTCATTAACCTTTCAAATCACTCATCAACTGAGAAATGACATGTTATTATGCAGTTAAAATACATGTTGAGTTGCTTAGTAACAACCATCGCATGGTTCCCATTACTACATGAGAGACTATCTTAAATTAGAGATTGAAAGATTTGGTTACCTGTTGACACAGGTCTTGGTCGTGCCTTTTCAGTGCCAGTAGTGCTTGCTCGAATCCTGCTGCTGCCAAGATGGAGGCCTGTAGCCCGCGGAGGGTTGGGCTGGGTAGTGCTCTCATCAGCGGAACGCCGGCGGCATACATCAACTTGTGATGGAGGGGTAATGTGGGAATTAGCAGGGCTCATGGGAAGGAGAAGAAGGCTTGTCTGAGAGGATGACAGACACTCGCTGTACACAGAGGTGCAGGAGGTGGACAACGAGCAAGAGCCACCATCACTGAGCTCATAGAAACCTGGGGAGAGCACGAACGATTATGCACATGAGCATTTTTCTCAGTATTTAACATGATGTGATGGTAGCTTGGGTGGATGTGTTATTACTTGATATAAAGTAAACAACCGTAGGGCTTTTTGCGCAAGTGTTTGCCTACCCACCTGAACTTGGCCTGCTGTCACTCTCCAGCTGCTCTGTGGAGGCCTTGCTCACATCCAGCTTCAGTTCACTGATCTGTTGGTCCAGCTGCTGCAAGTGAGTCTTCAGGCCTACGTCCTGTTTCCGAAGACGAGACTGTAAAACAGACACTTAACATTTTAGCCAACCCCCCAAAATATGTGCAGTACAACCTAAACAAAAGGGCAAGTCTAATTAGATTTTTTTCAGGAAAGGAGTGAGTTCAAGAATGGGAAGTTAAGCAATAAAGCTCCTCATGCACACACATGTATACAATTAAACAGAAATTCTTTGTACAGGTGTATGAACAGGAAAATTAAGCAGAGAAGTCAGGACAAAGGTTAGCAATGCTAGAATTTTATTAAGACGAGGTCCGTTGGTCAGATAAAAGATGCTCATATTGTACAGCCATCAGGAAAACAAAAGCGACTCAGCTGTGGCTGATGATTAACCCCAGCAGGACATGGGGGAGCATGGAAGAAGCAGTGGTGGGTAAGTCATTTCTCCCCCACAGCGAGGGCCTGGCCATTGTGTAAACTACTTGAGGAGGAGAGCTTGGGGGTTGGGTTGAAGGACTGTTTGCTTTGCAGTTAGGGCTGGGCATTTACTGTTACAGTTGTTCATAAAATGAGGGCTAGGGGTCATTGCCTGCAAAATGCACCATTTAATTAATGTTTCATTCTCTTTTAAGATGAAATTAGTTCAGTTGACTTCTATTTAAACTATAGCAGAAAAAGATGTTCTTGAAAAATGTTTCTGAACCATTAAGTCTATATGTAGCTGTTGGTGTTTTTTAAAGATGGGTTGTGGTGAGTCTGCAGTGGCTCCATTTGGCATGAATGTAAAACACAATTTTAACCTTATGTTGTCCGAGTAGCTTCAATGCATTTGCCCAGTTCTACTCAAAGTCAAGCATAGCACCTTAATCCCTGCACTTCCTGTAAACTGTTATAACAGCAGCCTGCATGGAAAAAGCTTGTCATGGAAAACTCAACACAGCCAGTTGTCTCCAACACTCAGGGGCCTCTCATGCCAGAGACTCTCACTGAGTGTCATTCACAACAAAATATCCACCTTAAAAAAACACATTTAAACCCCACACACACACACACACACACATTAATGGTTAATGATTGAGGTTTGCCCCCCTGCAGTCTACACATGCACTGCGTGCAAGCACATACACAACTCAAAGTCCTCTTGGTACTGCAGTGAACCTTGATTTATGACACCTACCCTACTTCCTACCCCCAGCTGAGAGCATTAAAGTGTGTCTGGTAATAATTGAAGATGGAATGCACATGAGCATCAGCTGACGGCAAGATAAAAACGGTCGACTTTATTCCAAGGACAATGAAACTGTCCATTTTTTAAAAGTACATGTCAGCCCGGTGTTAGTCCCATGGTTATAAATAAGAATCCTAATAAAAGTACAAATATTATGGTGACACCAAACTACCCCCTACACATAATGTCTCTACAGAGGTATGGTATTTTAATGATTCTGTTTAGTGGCTTTTGATTTAAATGACCTACCAGCTGTTGCTTCAAGGCTGTCAGGGTCGCCTCCAGCCGCTGTTCCTCAGCCCCCATCATCCTGGGACCCTCCGGGCCTACGTGGACAGAAGTGACCGGCTCCTCTCGGTCCACCCTCAGTGCCCAGCTCACCATGTCGCTCTGTCTGTCCTTCAGCAGATGCAGCTCCTGCAGCCCGGCCAGAGCAGCCTGCAGCCTTTCCCCGACTCTGCTGCGGTCTCCTCCGGCTGCAGCACTCATCATCCCCGCACAAGACGCCTTCCTGCTCAGCATGCTGGAGAGCGGCGTCCGGGCATATCCAGACACAAAATGCTGTTAAAGAAACGTCGTCGTTCAGACCGCGCTCCTCGCAGGATAACCGCTGTGTTAGTTACTGTCTTGCTGCTGCTGTTGACCTGTTAGGTTTTTAAACTACCTGTTAGAATAAATCCTGAGCTCAGAGGAGAGACGGAGCTCCTCCCACAGACCAAATGGCCCTCCTTCCTATTGGCTGGCCGCTGGGTCCCAATGAACATCTGGTACTAATCCTCCCCATTCAAGTCCTCAGTGGAGCTGCCCAGGCATGTACTAAGTTCATCTGCATAATACCACATGGCATAATGAGCATATTATTATGCTATTTCCACTATTCTTTTGTTGTTGTTATTCTTTCCAGTAGTAGGCTTTCCAGAGATATGTGGGCAGTAAGCGGTTTCAGGGAATGTAAATGGGTAAGCACTGAATGTCCTCTCATCATCATGAGACAACCAACCACCAAATCAAAAAAACAAAAACAAAAAACAAAAAACAAATGAATCACAGCTTTGAGGCAGGCAATCAACACATTTTGTACAAGGATTGAACTTGTAGCTATAGTTCTGTGTAAAACTCAAAGCTTTAAATCACGTTTACGTTTAATGGATCTGAAGCACATCAATCACTTCTTCTGCCTCAGTATAACATAAATCCTCGATTTAAAACTACTACTAGAGAAAATCATTTAGTAGTAGTTTTTGCCTTGGAAACAGGGACTTGAAAGAGAAAACAGAGAAATTAGAAGGTCCTGGCAATGTAGACCAGTGATAGATGAATGCCGCCCCCTTGTGGTAGTAAAGAATACTACAGTTTGAGCCGCATGCAGTTACTTTCCTAGTCTGAGATGTCAGCTATCTCTAAATGATCATTAAATGCAAGTCTACACATAGAGAGAGTGGAATAAAATAGCCAGTCTAACATTAACTTAGTGAGACCCAATCCAGAGACTCAACACAAAACTTAAAAAGGTGTTTCAGGACTTTTAAAATGAGGTAATAGACCAGTATTTCATTGTGGTATCAGAACAAGAACCAACTGTCATAAATGTATCTCCCATATTCATATAATGTTATTATCTGACGTAGCTGAACATATTCCATGTGAGAGAAAGGTGGGAATTAGAGCTGAATATAATTATTGTGAAAAAAGATGTAGAAAGATTTATGTGGCTACCCACAAAGATATCAATAGCCATTCATGGAAAGAATCTGATTGGAAGTTGAAAATTATGTTAATAGTGTCAGCATTCGGTAAGGGCTCTTTAGCAGCTCTGTGCTGGTGAAAGTCGAATGATGGAAAATCATTCCCATTTTTTTCTGGGATTCTGGCAGAACTTAAAAGAGGAAGTGAAAAAATATGAATTTTGATATCCCACTTAATTCAATTTATTTTATATTCAGGGGGAATACCTGAAGATGTAAATGACAGAGACCAAAGATATATCTTATGCATACTTTTAATGGTTGCTAGGGAACTATAATGGATGAAAGTGCACTGACAGAACCTAACACAAAAGATTCAAAGCCTGAAACTAGTCTACACAATGGAACATAACGACTGCAAATGAAAATGGAGACACTTTACAAAGATGAATTTCAGTGATATTGTGCTTGAGTGCCTGAATAAAAGGACACTGACTGTGGTTAAGTTTGTTTGCAAGTACTTGTTAACTCTGTGTTCAATGTCAAGAATGTCAATGTCAACAGCTGTAGCTTAACTTTAAAGTAAATTGAGTAAAGAAATATGACATTTGTTTATTTATGTGCAGGACCTCGAGCTAGGAAAAGCAATATGATGAGGAAACAAAACAAGCTTAAATATTGTAGTAAAATGGAATCAGTGAAACTAGTTTGTTGTAGGTCTATGCTTTCTCATTTAGTCATTAACTACATGCCTTATGAAATCATTTCACTGGTCTCATTTGTTCATTATCTTATCTCTGTTGCTATTTTTTGGTTTAAATCCAAGTCCTCACAACAATATGACTCATAGGACAAGTATTACTCTTGTTTTCTTTAAACCTGAGCTGCAGTTCAGCTTGCTGAGACGAATGAAGCACTTGTTCTCATTGTCAATAATCTGATAACAAATAAATAAGGGAATGATTGAGCCCTCATCACAGGCCAAGGTAACATGAGGTAGGCTACAGACTATTCCCTTAGACTGCTGCTGTTCGCACTGTATCACAGGTGGGGAGATTCTTTCATGCTGATATCTGCAGTTATCTTGAAGCCGCAGTTCAAAGGAAATACCAAAATACCAGGAGGGGTGTACACCTGTGTGAGTATCTCTCACACACACGGTCTGATCAAAGATAAGGTGATTATAGTGTTTTTAATATGAAATCAACTAATTTTCGGTTCATATGTAGATGACATGCTGTTTGAATGGCATTTGGGCACTTAATTCACACTGACAACATGCAATTGTACAATGAATTTAAAAGCATCAACGTTAAGACACTAGAGGGCAGTGTCACACTACTTCTCAATCGTGTGAGATTAGTTTTATACTTTATATAGATAGATATATCGTTGGTGGATAGTCTGTACATTTTATGGATGCTGCATATTTCTGTCACCTGGAAATATGAAATTAAATGACCCTGGGTGCAAAATGAAGCTGATTCATCCATTCACCACACAGTTGATCATGAAATTTACCGATTTATTTTGGAGATATGGAGCTAAATCGCTTGTTTACCCATCCCTGATTGCAAAAACACATCCACATCACTTTGATGGTGCACTTTGGTAGGCCCCTCATCAAGATGCTCATATTATATTGTGAATCCCACTCCTCACAGGGATAGCGTCATGTCCTTGTAATGCTTCTGGCGTACAACACGGCATTGTGATGCCTGGATGTCCCTCTGCCCCCATCCCCTTCAAAGCACTTCCTTCAGGGTGACATCAGTTGGGGTGCTGCTCCAAAAGGTGCCCTCTTTTTAGCAATCAAGTGTGGGCTTTGTACTGGAGTGAGCAAGGCTCTCTTAACCTCACCCGCCCTGGCTTCTCCAAAACAAAACTTTTTACCTACCACTTTGCAAGGCAAAATCCAAACATCTTTGTCTCACTGGAGGTTTCTCTTTGTGTGGCTTCGCCTTTGTGTTCTGCATTTATCAGCAGATTTTCCATCCTCCCTCCCTTTTTCCCATCCACTTAAGAAATGATAAAGCAGCCAAATGTTGATAACAAAACAAAAGGGATCCCTTTTACTGTATCCATGATACTTTTTTAAATGCAGCTGCAGTGGAAAGCTTGTGATAAAGAGTTTGTACCTGCTCAGGTAGATTCAGACGGGAACAATGGAAGATGCTGCCACAAACAGGATGCGTGGGATGGAAGTCAGAGGGGTAAACATGGGGTGTTGTCATATGTGGGACTGAGTGAGTGTCTGTGTGTATGTGTGAGAAGAAGAGCCGGGGAGTGAATCTGTTGTCAGCTGGAAAAAAACAACCTTTTCACATGTAGGCATTATGAGCTTATGACTTCAAAGGAGGAAAATCTGATATCATACATAAGACACTCCGATGCCTGCTTAAAAAGAAGAAGGATTCCTATGATGGATGTTGTTGATTTTGAGCTATTTCCAGGGGCTTGTGTATTTTCACATTTCTTGTTGCGTGTCAAGGGATTCCCACGCAGGTTCCCTGATTGAAAATCCCTTTCCCAGGTATTCTGTCATCAACAAAGGCAAAGACAGGGAGTTTCAGAGATCAAAGTGGCCTCTTGTGTCTGACAACAGACCCTCCCTCGCTCCACCACTTCTGACCACTGCAGTAGTACTGCAACCTACAACACAATTAGCACACACTAGAATGAGTGTATGAATGAACCTCACGCACCGAAACCAACTTTTTGATGTTACCATGTGGCCACTCACCGGTTGATCGCTTAGATGTCTGCTTGTGAGTTACTGAGGGAGATTATGGAATTAGATTTTATTTCCAAATGAGTTTTATTGGCAATGAAATGCATCTGTTCTTTATCTGCAGCTTCTTAAATAGATATATCCTTTTAAAAGAAACTCTTCCAGTGAATTTCATGTTTTGAAACCTTAGACTTATTTTTAATGCCCCAAGTGATTTCCAATCTAAAAAGCTCCAACTCTATTTTACCCATGAGACATGTCAGGGATTACAGTAGGCTGGTTGGGAAGTCCTTGGTCTTAAAGTCCTGAAACAGAAAGCAGAATTCATATTTGTTGTTCCAAATTGTTTTGAACACTTCCAACCCATACTCAAAGTTGCATCCAAGAAACATAACCCGTCACTGCTTTTGACTGCTTTAGTGGATTTGTGCATAACAGTTCCCAGGGTTTTTACAAGGTATTTGAGATATGTTCTGCTTTATAACTGGTAGCGCCTACAGTTACTGTCAAACCTACTTGAGAGCAAAAGCTCAGACAGTCACTGCACAATCCACCATGTCAGTTTCCAATTCATTGTCAGTGGAGCAGCTCCAGGATTTATCTCCTGATGAAATCCCAGATTAGAGGCTTGTTTCTGTGGGCTTTAGCTTTGATTGAGAGTTGTTCATGCCAAAAAATGTTGAATGAACTGTCGAATGTTGTCGGAATTCTCTTTAAGGTTACTTTACTTAATCCAACAGGGATATTTGATCAGATAATACAGTGGGATATTCATTCAACCAGCCATAAAATTGGTTCCTTCAGGTATACCAGTCAGATTGTGAGAATCTTATAATGTACTCATGAGGATATGTGACCCATTTGATCATTTTTGAAGGTACAAAAAGGGCTTTTGACCAGCATTTTTGATACCAGACTGTTTTGTGGGCACGTGGAGGCCTGTCCCCAGTGGTGGACCAGATCAGCCATATCTCTCTCTATCATCTTGTCCACCATGTGCTGAACTACCTCTTCAGACTTTCAGTTGATTTGCACTCAGAGTGCAGCACCCCTGCACATGAGAGAGAGCTTTATGCTGTACGCTCGCAAAATTATCTCCTCATCAAATTTTATTTGAGCTGAACAAATTTTTGTTTATTCAGCAAGTGAAGGAGACTGGCTTCCATGCTGTACTCCTGCAAATCATAAAGACATCCGTCTAAATTAACTGATTTACCATTGCCTTACCTATGAATGCAGTGTGCTGCTTTCAGCCAAGTTCCCATCGAGAATTTAAAGCAGTAGATGGTCTATACCTCTTGTGTGACAAGCTGGGGGAGCTGTTTGGAAAATTTCTTTTTCCCTCCGTGTAACCTCAAGGGGATTTGTCAAGGGGCACAGTGTGCCACGCACAATTGCCGTGAATGTGATGTGAAGTTTTTATCATATTTATGTGTTTACACCTGCTTCACCCACAAGTATTTTATAGCAGTTGGAGATGACTTATGTGTGTACAGTATGTGTGTCTGTTTGGGCTTCAGAAGGAGAAAAACAGTATTAACTAGACATAAGTCTGAAAGACATCATTTACCTGGGGAGGGCTACATTTCAGGCATGGATGTAAAAGTGTCAAAGTCCATACAAGAGAGACTTATCATGGTGAGTCTCAAATGGCCCTGTACCTTTTCATAGGCAGGGAGACACACGTCTGAGCTGTGTAAGACTTGGACATTGTAGCTACCCGGTCTGCAGAGCCCTGGAGACCCACGCTACTTTTGCTGAGTAAGGACTGAACTGAATTCCACATCTGTCAATAAAAGGAACTAGGACTATTACTCCAGTGTTAATCAGATTTAATTGATGAAATAGTTTTAGACTGACCACACAATATCAGTCTGTTGTGGTTTGCTAGCTGTCATCTCAAACAACTGTCTGCTCTGTTCTGCTATTGGGGCAGAAACAGAGCAGACAGTTGTTTCTTTTATACACAGTTTATTATTGCAGCTTCAAAGGTGGCACTTTACTTTTGGACAACAGAGTTGAGCAACAGTCTCAGCATTTGCACAAAGAACACTCTGAAGGGAACTGGCATTTCTTCTTTTGGTCAAAGATGTTCATTGTGCTACAGTGGCTGAGTCAGCAAATTTTGGGGTAACACAACTGTGGTTCAATGGAGCTGCCCAAGGAGATGGTTTGTGAAATTGTGCATAAAGAACTGTAGTTCTGCAGATTGGATTGTTTCTGTTTTTAGCCACTCTAGCTGTGTGGCTCTAGGGATGGCAGTCCACTACTTTGGTCCAGTCAAAAATGTCTCAACAACTATTAAAAAGACTGATATGAAATTTGGTACAGGCATTCATGTTCCCCTCAGGATGATATGTAATAACTGATCCATTAACTTTTCCTCTGGTGCAAATCATCAGGTCAAAATGGAATCTGGCCAATATCGTGGTTTATGATCAAACAATCTGCATAACCAATGACATTCCCAACAGCCTCAGCTGTTAGTTATAATTAGAAAATGTTAGCATGCTAACACACTAAACTAAGATGGTAAACACGGTAAACATTATACCTGCTAAACATCAGCATGTTAGCATTGTCATTGAGAGCATGTTAGGATGCTGACCTTAGCATTTAGCTACAAATAGCCTCATGGAGCTAGCATGGCTGTGAACTATTTGTCTTGTTTACCACACCTTCCTGAACTTTCACCAGCCTCACCTCAGTGTTTCTAGGCACTTGTTTGCCCATTGACAAGAAATGTATGACTTACAAACACTGTCATGTCTTTTCTGAAATGAATTGCTGAAAATGTTATCAGACATAGCCATGTACAGTGTTTACCTCAAATGTTCTTGTATGTATTTCACACAATTTGTAGTTTATTTTGTTTATCTTTGCATATCCACGCCCCATGCTCTATTGAATCTGCGTTCTTTGCTTGCGATGTCTGTGTTTCTTGTTTTATGTATGTTTGCAAGTAAGTTATGTATATTGTATTATTGTATTTGTATGAAAACAAACCAAATGATAAGACAAATGATATGTTGATACTCTGCCATAACAGAACTGAACTGAGCCTTTTAAAGGCAAAAGTGTAAAGGAAAGAATTTTAAATAAACAGTCCCTTATCCACCTTCTCTCTCACGCACAAACTGATGCGCACGTAGAGAGGAAGTCTCTTGTCCAACCCAGCATCTGTGAACACCACGCAGTGAAGAGAAGCTCTGCTGTCATAGAGAGCTACAACACAATGTCAGTTGTTGTTTCCTTTGTCCTGTGTGCACTGTTTATGTATGTTTATCAAGATGGTGGCAGAGACATAAAAGCCTGGTTTGGCTGCAACAACTAAATCTCATATCCTTCTTTAGAAGGGCAGCTCTTTTGACAGAGCAAGTTTTTTCTTGTGCACAGGAACACCAGCAGACGTGGCTTTAGACGTCCACTAAGCTATCACAATGCAGTTGCAACACAAAGTCAGACTCAGGAGAACCAAATTCTCTTGTCCAAACGTCCCTCATGTCTGATCAGCATCTGATTCTGGCATCAAATCTTCAAGATGAGTTGGTGCTGAGATATTTAGCCTTGAGGTTTGGGTTCATAGGAATATGACCACAGGCTATACAATTTTGAAATGCTGCAGCCGCTGTCTCCACGCAGGTGTGCAATTTTAAGAGGCCTCTTTATTTGCAGAATCATCTGAAGTTTTTCCACCTGTGGGGAGTGTGACAGAATCGCCCGTCCCCTCAGGGTGGCATTACAATCCGTCTGTCCACACAGAATTGTTATTCATCAAATGTGCACACAACTGCCCCACTCCCCTTGTTCAGAAATAGAAAAAGGTGAGGTCTTGCTTCAGCTGTCTGCTTCCAAGACATAAGAGCATTGTGGCTGAACACTGATGACAACTCAGTCTGCAGTGTGGTTTGTGACCACCACCCCCAACCCCCATCCGTCAACCCAAACCAAAACAACCTGCAGCTCAACAGGAAAACACCAGACTCAGGTGATCTTGTGCCCCTCAGACAAGCAGAATCCCCAGTGTGCGCCTGGGTGTGAGCAAATTACACTTGATAGGTTGACGAACTGAGGCTCATATCAGTGTAAGCCGGTCCAATCAAAATAATACATCAGAGCACATTAATTTGTATTCGAGAGGAGATCAAATGTAAGACCCCAGGCTGACCCCTGAACACTTGCTCCTGAACCCATCACCCCTCCTCTGGTGTGCTAATCCTCCTGAAGCCCTCCATGGGAGCGCATGTGGCCTAGAGGAGATGGACCGGAGGAGGATGAGGCTGACAGCACCAACACAGCTGGCCTGTAGAGCCGTGAGCTGGGACTGGAAGCCTCCTCCCTCCCTCCCTCCCTCCCTCCCTCCCTCCCTCCCCCACGTTCGCAGATGTGATGGTCCCTGATGAGGAGGAAAACCCACTTGTTCAGCCCCATGCCCACCATGTGCTTGCCCCTTCAGAAACCACACTCTATGGTGAACATTGTGTGCTGGCCAGTGATCTGATAGCTATGAGAGGCGTACGTGAGTGTGTTTCATTAGACACAGGACCACACAAGACTGTTGTTGGGTATTTCCATAAACATTTGAAATAAAAGGCTACATCTATCAAAAGCACCAGATTAAAGTTTGAATTTGCACAAACAAAGACTCGGGGGCCGCTTTCCCAGAGCCATCATAGAGCAAAAGTCCTCTGAAAATTTTTACTTTTGTTTTTGAGGTGTTTCCCCACAACCTTTGCAACTTGAGTGTCATTAAAATTATGAGCAGACATTTACGGGGGCCCATACAGGGAAGACAGGATCACTCTTGAGCATTTGCTTTCCCAAGACTTTTATTTTATTGTATTTTTATCTCAGAAGCCAACTCCCAAACATCAAATCAGCAAGTTTATCTGTCATTTAAGGTACAATGAATCTGGCAAACAGAGCCCGGCACAATAAGAGAAACAATTGCTAAGAATCTCTCCCTGAGGAGGAGCAATTATCTTTCCCTCCTATTAGGGAGTGAGTGAGGATTAGGAGTGTTTGTAACAAGATAATGTGCAGCAAATGTTTGCAAATTCCTCTACATCACTCCTCACATATTTGAAGAATGAAAGCTCTAAACTGTACTTGCAGACTGTTAAATTCTTGTTTTATTGAATGATATTCTCCTTTGACCAGGACATGACACCTTATATGGAGGGAGCCAAAGGTCAAGCTGCGAACACATGGAGCCATTTAAAAAAATGTCAGAGAATGGTTGGTGGAGGCTGTGGGAAAGTTTTATCTGTTGGATGTCTTAAATCCTCTACCCTGCTTAACCTTTCTGCGCTGAAGGTTCAACTTGCATTATGTTTATGGAAGTTAAACAAAAAATTAAGGCCATTCCACTGTGGCAGGTGGACATGAGAGATACTGGTTGATGTCATGTGCAGGGGTGGTAAGAGGTCTCTACTGCCTTTATTGGTCATATATTTCTTGTGACAAGGCCTACAAAGCACTTATGTAAATCCTCCCAGTATCACATATCAGGGCAGGTATTTGAGAAGGTACAGCCAGACGACTATTCAAATCAGTGTCCCAGCTCTGAATTAATTTATCGCTGTGTTTGGATGGCAAATAGATTTTGATGGAGTGGCTGATAGCACAGACGTGTTTCTAGACACGACAGAGTGGTGAGTTTCCCAGCTGCTTGAGCCAAGAGCTGAGACGCATGATTAAAAAGGGAAATTTTGGGGTGAAATAAAAAACTCCATCCCTGACATTTTCTTGTGGTGAAAAAGTTGTGAACTACAGGGGAGAGGCAGGGGCCAAGGCCCCATAATATAGCCCTTCTCTCCAAGGCCAGGTCTGACGCAGGGAGCCCGACGCTCCACGGGTTGGGACAGAGCAGGTCTGTGTGGTGAGCCAACCATAGAAACTCTGTCACCTCTCTGCGCCGCATGGAAACCCCTGTGAACTGTCGCTAACAGCGTCCCACAACAGCCACATGTTGACTCTGTTAATTTGTGAAGCCTTACCTGCATTTTGTTTCACACATAAAGATGTTTGCAGACTATAACTGCCCCTGATTTAAGAAACTGTTGGTCAGCCAAAAGTCACATGTTCATGACTAATTGATTAAAGAATTAATTTAATTAACAAATCTGTAGAACATATTTTCAAATATGAAGGTGGCGCTGCAGGTGGTTAGCTTAGCTTAGCTTAAAGACTGGAAACGGGCAAGCAGCTAGCCTGGCTCTGACCAAAGGTAAGAAAATCCACCTACCAACACCTCTAATGTCAGCTAATTAAAATACAATATCTCATTTGTTTAATTTGTAGAAAAAACTGTGCAATAACATCATGTTGTGGTTTTATAGAGGAAGTCACTGCACACAACCCCCTGTTTTTTGGACAGATTAAACAAACAACATATGACATGTTAATAAGGGAGCAAAAGAGAGGTGCTGTAAGCAGATTTTGTTAACTTTGGACAGAGCTGTGCGAGCTGTTTCCTCCCATTTTCAGTCTTTACGCTAAGCTAAGCTAACTGGCTGCTGGGTGTAGATTGAGTGGTATTGATCTTCTTATCTAACTCTTGGCAAGAAGTGTATTTTCCAAAATGTCAAACCATTCTTTTAATGATGTTCCAGGCTGAACAATACAGCAACCAATCACATAATAAACTAAAGTTGTGAAGTTCTAGG
Organism: Siniperca chuatsi; assembly: GCF_020085105.1. Classification (NCBI taxonomy): domain Eukaryota; kingdom Metazoa; phylum Chordata; class Actinopteri; order Centrarchiformes; family Sinipercidae; genus Siniperca; species Siniperca chuatsi. The sequence continues at coordinate 8,579,250 of NC_058052.1, forward strand.
CATGAACTCCCATAAGTTTATTGCACCATAGAAACTGAAAATGTTTGAGAGAAAATTTTTGGAAAGCTTTAGTATTATTTTCTTCTCTGTCAGAAAGGATTGTACAAGGTCTGGTAACCAGCTGTTTGAGCAACACAAGTTTTGCATTAAAATTGAATATTTTTTTGCTGATTTCCTCAACTAATAGCACTCTTTAAAGTTGACATCTATCTTAAGCTGTCAAAATCCATGTGTCAAAATCTGTGTTGGAATTTGTGCATCTCTGCTTATTCACTTTTATGTTAGGTCCTGAAATTGCATCACTGTCTTAACCAAGTTTTGGGGGAATAAATCGAATAGAAAAATGTTTGCTCTTGTAGGCCTATTTGTGTTTAAGAGCTAAATTCACCATGGGATGGAGTGAGAATTTGCATTAAACAGGGGCAATGTTTTGAGATGTGAGTCATTAATTCACATATCATAAGCTAATTAGTTACTTTTGTAACTTATTTGGTCATTAAATCTTCAACCTTATTCAAGACCTGGTTAGTGGCATGGCTTTAGGGCTGGCAATTTGGGCCTCTTGGTCGGTCCACAACTTTGTTCCAGACTTAAATATCTCAGCATTTTGGATTGCCATGAAGTTTTGTACAGACATTCATGGTCCCCAGAAAATGACTCCTACTGACTTTGATGATACACTGACTTATCCGCTAGGCCTATTAAAAAAATGTATTTGTACAATATTTTTGTTTATGACCAAATACCCGCAAAACTAATGACATTCCCATCAGCTATAGCTGAACTTTGTGTTGCTAATTAGAAAATGTTAGCATGTTAACAAACTATCATAGTGAACGTAGTAAAAAAAAACCCTTCTAAACATCAGCATGTTAGCATTGTGAGCATATTAGCATACTAACATTAGCATTTGGCTCAAAGCACTGCTGTGCTTAAGAAGAGCCTCACAGAGCCCCTAACATAGCTGTGTGACTTGTGCTCACGAGTAGCCAAAAATACAAAAGCAATTAGTCAATTTATATGTAACGAAATTACAAATTTTACTTGTGCCATAAAAGTTTTTGTTAAATGCAGCCTTCACACAGTGGAAGAAAGCAGGTTTTGTTATGATAGAATCTATCCCACATTCAGACAACATGGTGGAGATCCTGTGAGGTCCAGCTCACGTCAGATCCCCCTGCCAGTTAAAACCACCATTTACTGATTAGTTCCTATCAGTTCTCTGTGTGACGGGGATGTGCACAGTGAGAGGCCTGGGTATCTCTTTGGGTATCTGAGCTATGTAAACTCACCACTGTGGGACATGGTGCAACAACTCCTTCTCCCCTGCTCTGCACGAATAGACGCTGCCATAGGTAGAGAATAACAGATTACTCTCACAGCTCTGGTCTGCAGGATGAGTCACAGATAGTGTCATCACCGTGATGAGACAAAGAGGAAAGTGCCAGGGTGCCATGTCTTTATCATGACTGCTCATCTCTCACTCAACTGCAAGTAGATGCAAGAAAGGTTGGCAGATATTTAGTGCAATCAAAAATATGGGTATCGATCGCATCATAACCATCTGTCTGTAATGCCATTAAAAGCAACACTGGTGCTTGCCAGTGCCAGGAAAGTCATGATCTTGTTACAACTCGTCAAAAATGATTTACCCTGCTTTTGTGTCAGTTAAAGTGAGCACAAACTACAGCAAGGTGAGAGATTTCCTGCTTTACATGAAAAGTTGTATAGTTTCAGCCCTAAATAACTAACCAGCTCAGAGCACTTTACAATTTCACAAAACTCGAATGATTTGCGCCACAGTTTAAACTCTAGTTATGTGTTTGTGTTTAAGGTTTGCTAAGTTGCTAAGAGAGGGTGACTGTGTATCACTGGTACTGCTCCAAGTCACCAACCTGCCACAGACTCGGTACCCTGTGGCACTGAATGGTTACATCACTGTCAGTTACACTGACTTGGCTCTGCCAGACAGACATTATTGCATTTAAAGTGAGTTTATGTGCATGGAAGAGATATCCATAACTACAATCGAGAACATGGAATGGGGGCTTTTCATAGAGGAATAGGGACTTGTGTTGCCGGGAGATTTAATAGACTCTACAAGGTAGGTCTCTTTAGGTTAAATGAAGAGTTAAATTTGGATTCTCTCGACAAATTTAAATTCTAATGAAAAAGTATTAATGATATGCAAAGGAAAATATCAGGATTGGAAGTGGGGTTGGGAGCCATACATAACTAAATCACATAAAAAGCCAATAAAAACTTAGCGAAATGAGGCATGAATGCTTTCTTGTGCCACCAAATATTAGATTATGCAAGTAATCCTTTCAGTCAGCGATGGCTTGGAATTCGAGGAGGCACCGAAAGCCAAGCCGTGTCAAGCCGTCAACTCCTTTCGCCAGCTCGTCGCTACGCAGTCCCCGCTGTTTGTGATTGATGACCATGGCTTGTACATGACCTAGCCCACTGAGGAGCCTTCCCAGCACTGACCAACAATGAACACTACAGGGTTTTACTCAGCTTACATCATGGTAAAAAGAGCCATAATGTAGCCCCATATTTCTTGAATGTTGATGTTTTCTTGAGAGCAAAACAAGTACACACCTTGAGATGGTGGGCTTAGACCCAGCGTACTGTCTGTAAGGACTCATAAAACTTACATCTTGAACCGGATGGATTAAGTGGAGAGTTTAAACTTGAACATGGAAAAACATACCTGGGTTGATGCCTCTTTCATGGTTTTGATTTCAGCTGGTGTTTGCCAGACATTCATCAGAGTTGCAACATAACCTACATTATGATGTTTTCATAACGATAAGCTGTCATTCTGCTGGGTTCAAACCCAGCATGGCAACATCGCAACTCCATCTTCGGACGCCAACTGTGGGCGTCACACCTAATTTTATTGACAACTATAATGATTATATTTCATATACTGTAATTACTACAGTCAAAATATTGTCTTAAAGCCTGAGAAACTGTATGGTGCATGGGGTCTAAACCAAATACACACACAAGGCAGAGTTTGTGGATGAAAATCCTGTTTGCTTACACTGCAAATGTTGGCTTTAATAATTTTGGTAAAAACGGTGTCATGCCGTGTTTTTCTGCCTGGAATTCTTTCGGTGGAATCATTTAAAGATGACAAATCACTGGCGGAGGATAGAGACGGAGACAGTGAGATAACAGAGAGGTACTGAGAGTGTGGGAAGGGAAGACAAAGTGAGAGAGAGTGGGTAGTTCCTTTCTGTCTATCTGAGTGCATGTAGACCTTTTGTGCGGTGGGGGAAGTTTGAGCTCTGAATTATCTACATTGTTTGAAATCCCCATCCCTCTTATGTCTTGGCAGACAAGGCGCAGGCCGGGGTGTCCATGTGGGTGACTGTAAATGAAACATTCCGTGCTGAGTTCAGGACGGGGTTCCTCTTGACTCATCGTCCGTCATTGCATCTCTGCTAGAGAAGCAGCCCATTCTTCTGTCCACGGTGAGCCGGGCAGTAAATTCTCAGGGCCCTCATTGTTGAAAGCTCCATCACTTCCCTAGATGCCTCTATCTCCCTAATCCTCCTCTTGTGAACATCTGCAGTGATGGCCCACAGTGCACGACGCACATCTGTGGTTGGAGCGTTCACCTCAGTGATGCTGTAGACAAACTCAAATAGATTATCTAGAAAAATAATCAAAAGTAAACACCTGCATGACTTTTGCCATTGATTCAGAACAAGTCTCTTTGTGCTCTGCTGAAATTGAAGACAAACTGGAACAAAATCAACCCAAAGCCATTCGTACACAGACAAGCAGCTACTTTTTTTTTTTTTTAACATTTATTTATCTAAGGAAATGTATTGCTGAGCATGCATGCTCTTTTCAGCAGCCTCTTTCTTCACATTTTGTATGATTACACACACTCACAACTGGGAGCTTCCCAGTACAAACACTGATGTTGCATGCTGAGCAGCTGTACGGGAGCAATTTGGTTTTCAGTGCCTTGCTCAAGGGCATTTGAAAGAGGAAAGAGTAAAAATCAATGAGAGATATTCAACTCTACAGTGAATACAGAGAAGCTCTGGGAATTCGGGTGAAAGATAAACTTTTTCTGGAGGTTGTCTCTGGTGTGTGTCTGAGTCTGACTCTTAATTTGCAGGTGTTTATGTGGCTAATTCTTCATAATGCATTTTGGAGAGGAGTGAAAAGCTCTCCTCGGGGAGTGAACGGGCCCAGGTAGCCCTCACATCTGAAGAGCGGCCTAATGGGAAAGCAAACACAGTGATTACCAAGGCCCCTTTACAAGGAGCAGCCTGCAGTGAGAGTGGAGTCCTGCACCTGAACAAGCATGTGTGTTTATGTATGTGTGTGTGCACATTCATGTTCATGAGTAAGGTTTGCCTCCTATCTCTGATACTCCACAGTACTGTTAAATTGGTTTTTATATCATAAGGCAATAAATTGTTGTAGACTCTATTTAGAGCTGCACTTGCCACATTTCTGTCACATTTCATCATGCAAAAGTGTTCGCAAAAACGTACATATGAGTTAATTGTGATATAGTGTCATATTTTTTTCCTAGGTGAAAATGGTGAAAATAATGGGACTTCTACCCTTCAAGGATCTCTCTGTTGTCAAGAATAATTGTATTTCAAGGAGCCCAATCCACAATCCTTTTTGAGTTTATTGTACATTTAAAGTTATATGCAGTGCAAGTGAGACATTAACATAAAATGTTGCATCAATATTGTGTGTATTACATCCCTAAGATTAGATGAAAAAGCATAACCTGGTTTACTTACATCTTGGAATTTTTGGGAAAAAAACATTGCTAAAGATTTACATAAAATAACTAACTCCTGAATGGACAAAGATGGTCAAGCCTAGAAATTACCTGACTTAACATGACTTAACATGGCATGGCACAACACAACTTAAAGTCAAACGTGTTAAAAGCTGTGAATCAATGTGGACTACAGTCAAAGGGTTTGTAATTTTAAAATGATCACCATCAGGAGAGTTCTGGTGGCTGGCATGGGGATTTAGGACTCCAGCCATATAGGTGCAGGACAGGGGACCTTTAATGCATGTCATCCCTCCTCTCTCCTCCCTTCTGTCTTGTCACCTCTCTACTGTGCCTGTCAAATACAGGCAAAAATGCCAAGGAACACTTTAAAAAGATTATCACCATCAAAGTAAAACATGTGCATATATGTGCAAAAGACAGCTAAAGAGCCAAAAGCCCAGATCGTAATTGTAAGTATATAAACGGTACAGAGTGCAGACTATTACTATACAGTATAATCACAGTTCCTTATGATTTTGATGAAGTTTCTGCCTCTTAAATGAAGTTTTTCTTGCCACTGTGGCCAAGTGCTTGGTGGTGGGATTTGTTGGGTCTCTGTAAATAATATTATAAAAAGTACAGTCTAGACCTGCTCTGTATGAAAAGTGCAATGAGATAACTTTGGTTATGAATTGGCGCTATATAAATAAAATTTAATTGAACTGAATAATAACAAGCAGAATTTACAGAAATACAAACACAACAAAACAAACAAAAAAACCCCCAAAACATGACAAGCACATGCAATTAATTCACTACAAGTACTAGACCAAGGACAACATTGGTCTGATGAAGAGCCTAGCAGCTCAGCATGATGATGGTGAGATCTCTGTGGATTAAATATTGTACCCCCACACTGTGTGCTTTCACAAAATTTACAGGTAACAAGAGCTCATAGTAGCATCCTGCCACTACTGCGATGCATCACAGCAACTAACATGTTTCTATGGACATGATGAAAACACATAACAACCCAAACGAATGGAGACAAGGTATTACATCAAATGTTTAATAAACTGTCCATTTGTGTGGATTAGTAAATATTTTAAACACATAAATTACTATGTATTTATTATTTATTTACTTCGTATTTACATACATATTTTGTATTAATACTTGTAGTCTTTTTTAAATGATTCCCAGCATGGCAGCCTTGTGCTGTGGTGTGCCATGTCTCCTCAGGGACCACGGCTGTTGCATAGAGGGGCTTTCTCTGCAGCACACGGGCCCTCTTCACTCTGTGTTGACTTAGTAAATTACTTGGGATGTCAGGGCCCAACCACAGCTTATCCTCGGAGGGGAGGTGGGGGGGACACAGTGTGGCGGTGAGCAAAAGAGGGAGTGTGAGAGAGAGTCAAAGTGCAGGTTTAGGAACAGAAGACCTGAGTCAAGGATGAAATAGTGACACATTGTTGTTTTCTCCACATGAAGACTATTTGTTTTGTCACTACAATAATACATACAGCAGTTCCCTAAGGATGACATGTTCAATAAATCAGTTGTAGTTACTTTGCTGCTACAAATAGGAAAACATCACTCTCTGACAACAGAACTTCATAATGTTGGGAAGAATGAGGGACTAAATAATACAAAACATGTATACCGGTAATGTTTAATCTCTTCATTATATTTACGCGACGCAAACATTTAAATGTTAATGGAAAAAGGCCGCTCACATTTTTTCTCAGTGTTGTAATGTGTCATTTTTAGAATGTTGAACCTCACAACAGGTTTGTTGGCTATATTTTTTCCTCGCTCGTGCAGCCAATCCAGGTGGATAGAGGCCAGTCAGAGAGAGTCCTGCAGGGCATACGGCTGTATGGTATGCATGCTGGGCGCTTAGGGCTGTCTGTGCTGCAGCCTGTCTGTAGTCAGGCGAGCAGACTGCACACCTGTGGCCCCTCTGCTTAGCCCTGTTTGCTTTGACACCTTGGATGCTGTCTTCTTCAACAATACATCTTTCATCCTCGCCATCAGCCTCATCAACCCCTTGCCCCACCACTTCTCCTTCCCCCAACCCAAGCTTTTTTTGTGTTTGTCTTGTCAACACAGACACCAGCAACTTTAAAACCCCCCCCTTTTTTTTAATAATTGCTCTTTATTTTCTGTCAGTTTTGGCTGATAAAAGTATAAGGAAGGATAAACCTCAAGTAAACTGTGCACCACTTCATTCTTTGACAGTAAGTTTTCTATTTTCTCAGCTTAGTGCTGTACTCCAAATGTGTTGAATTATGGGCTGAAACAGGCTTTTTGTTTGATTCATAATGGCTGGTTCCATCAACGCTTGCACTCAGTGCTATTCTCAGTTCCCTTACATTTTTTTCTTTTCCTCATTTTTTTCTTCAAAATCACATTCACCCTTCATCTGTCCACAGATCACGCTAAGCCTTTGATAGGGATGGTGGTGGTGGGGCATGGGAGCAATGGGAGTGGTGGGCGTGATGTGTAATTGTGGGTCGGGGTGTCAGTGGCTCCCCAGGACCTACTCTGAAAGGATCTAACTGAATCCCTGGCCAAATGAAGAAAAAAAAATGCTCTCAAAGAAGCGCTTTGTGTGCAATAATCAAGCCATGATAGTGCCACAATCGCCTTGTCTAATTTGTCATAACATGCTTTAACATTTTCTGACATCCCCTGTCCACCTTTAAAGGGAGGTTTCATCACTTGGCCACACCTCTGCAGTTCTTTGAGTCTGACTGGTGGGTAGGAACCAGATTTGGGAGTAATGGATGACATGAAAATTATTAGTAAATTTTAAATATTAAATTATTATTATTATTATTGTTTTTGTTTTTCCATAATATACAATATATATACATATATAGACCATCTTTCATCACACTTCTTGGCAAATCCTTCCTTCCATTTTCTTGACTTTCTCACTTACTTTTATCATTTGTTACATACAGCACACTTATATACAAACTATTTAATTATTATTATTTTTTACATTATTATAGTATTACATTTTGCAAACTTCAATAATATGTTTTTTTAAAGGAATCATTCGACATGCTGGGAAATACGCTTACCAAGATTTAGATGAGAACGATCAATAGCACCCTCATGTTTGTAGCTTAGCTTAGCACAAAGACTGGAAATGAAACCAAATCTGCCTACCAGCACCTCTAAAGCTCATCTTAAGAAAGCAAATAATTTCCCTAAATGTCGAACTATTCCTTTTAAATAGAAAAGTTTGGCATTGAAGGAAGTGGGTGGGTACTTTGTAATTAAGGCAAAGTAAGTGTATTTGTATTTATAGCATCTTTTAACAACATCTTTTAATAAAGTGGTTTACGTAAGACATAAAAAGGCATCAAGAAAAGAAACAAGGCAATATAAAAAGACATGCAGGAGTAAGGAGTAAATAAACAGAAGATAGAGAAATGTGACAAATGAATGAAAAGTCCCAAACTAAATATAATAAAAGGCAGTGGCAAACAGAACCTCAAGTTTTCTGGGAATTTGTTCCAGATATGTGGTGCATAAATACTGAACGCTGCTTCTCCACATTTTGTTTTGACTCTGGGTACAGTAAGCAAACCTGTCCCAGACAATCTGAGAGGTCTCAGTGCAAAGATCTGAGAACTGGAGTGATAGGATCCACTTGGTCTTAGTGAGGACTCTAGTAGCGTTTTGAATCAGCTGCAGGTGTCTGATCAACATTTTTCAGAGAGAAGTTTTTCTAAGACTGGCTGAGACACAAGTCCTCCCTTTCCTTTTAGTATTATCTATTAAATTGAAGGTAACTTTACCAGCCCTGCTAGGAGCACCAGTGTTCCTTCATCCAATCCCAGTCCCACTTTGAGGCCTACAGCACCCAGATCTGAGGCAGCTTCATTAGAATGGCAGGTTTTTGCTCTGATACAGACATTCAAAACTAATGCCATTTAAGCAGCCCTCTAACACTGGAAATTCACATAACCTGACTTCTAACGTTTTCCAGCCGGTGGAGGGGGGGTTGGGGGTTGGCAACAAGAGCCTCTTTCAGGGGCATTTCAGTGCAGATTACAGCGGCTGACTGCTCTCCACGTTTGAACAATGTGACCACAAGGCCTTCATGATTTGTAGTTTTGCCGGATTCGGCAGATTTAATAAATCATTAAATCACCTTATTCACCATTGAAAAACGAGGGAGAAAGATTAGAGCAGCATGAGAACCATATGCAGAGAAAGAGAAGAAGAAGGAGGGGGCAGAGAGGGGAGATATGTTCACTGTCTTACTCATAAATATTACATTTAGGATTTATGTGACAAAAATGCAACATTTATAAAGCAGTAGGGTGATAGTCTTTCAATAGAGGGCACCATACTTCAATTACAGATGTGGAGTTGGTCAGGGTATGCAAGATTAATGAAGGGAAGAATCATGAGATGTGTTTACTGTTGGCCTGTCGAGTTGCTTTCCTGTTGCAGCTGGCTTGTTTGTGATTCATGTGATTTAGTGATCTATTAATCTATCCTTGTGTTATTCTCATTATGTGCAGTGAGTGATTGGAGTGAGAGTTATGTGATGAGTAGCTGCTTTGTCCCGGACTTGTTTAAAGCCGGAGCTCGGCAGTCAGACTCTTGCAGGGAAAGTACAAAGCCTTACCTGGTGGTCTGCACACATGCCTGGATGATCTGCCCAAAACAGCCTGGATGGTGGGGTGGCAGAGACACACCTGCTTTGTCAACAACATCTTCCTCACTACTGCGGCCAACTGAAAATCCATCCTGTATAACTGCAAAGACTATAAGGCACCATATATTTGAAGTAGCCTTGGTTTCTGAATACTGAATACTTAAACTGAATACTTAAGGGAAAGAACACTGAATTCGATCCAGGTGTGGAGATCATTTCATTTCCTGTTGTTTGCTATGTGACAACTTTAGGTAGGAAGCTTTTGATATAGCAATATGAAATGTATTGATTTGATTATTGCATCAGCAAAAGCAATGTAATTTATCTTTGGAAATGAAGATAAAATTAAATAATTAAAACAAAATAAAATAAGCAAGCTAAAAGAATAAAGATTTTATACAGTATATCAGTAGTATATAACAAGGGACAATGACACATCTTAGTATTGCATGTTAAGCCACTAAAATTTGCCACTTATATAAAGACGAACTACAGCTGAAGAACAAATGTCAACCTGAATGTGGTGCTTGAGCCAAAGACAGAGGATCACTAAAGTCGATAGGATTCATCCTCTGGGGAACATGAAAGTCTGTACAACATTTTGTGCAAATCAATCTAGTACATGTTGAGATATTTCACAGAAGAGAAAACTTTGACCTGTTGATGGCGCTAGACACAACGTTAGAGGATCATCAAAGTCAGTAGGATTCATCCTCTGGGAGCCATGTGCAGTACAAAATGTAATGGCAATCCATCCAGTAGTTGCTGAGATATTTCAGTCTGGACCAAAGTGGACCGACAGAACAATGAAGCAGCAATGTATACATTTACAGCAATTTAGAGCAATTGAAGCTCTAAGCCCACATCACATTCACATTATTTATTATTGTTTATTTAGCAGGGACGATGCACAATACATGTATTGTACCAGATATAGCTAAAAGTTCATTTTCATTTCAAATAACAACCAATCCGAAACAAACAACAGACACAAAGAAAGACCATGTGAAAAACTAAGAAACAAAACAAAAAATAACAACCACATCGAAACAAACAACAGAAGAACAATACTAAATTCCCACTAGGGAGCACCCCATCAGCAATCTCAACAGCATTAAAAACTGAAATTCCCAACCATACACTTAGTATGTTA